>NC_036239.1:13742671-13787315 GCF_002742605.1 Olea europaea var. sylvestris
GGGACCTAATTTTTCCTCTTTGCCTCTGTTTGCAAAAAATTACAAGTTGACTTACTTGCTTCCAAATTTCATAATTTGTTTATATAAATAGGTATATATTGGACATCACTTAAGTTCAACTTATTATTCATAGGTGTATTTTATACACTTATTCTAACCCTTTTTCTTGAGTGTTTAGTGATAAAAGATATAGTATATTGACTTATTTTTTGTGATTTGCTTTTTTTAGGTTTACATCAATGAATACAGTGGAATTGTAGAAAAGAAGGGAAAAAAGGATCAAATTAGAGAAGATCAGATGTTCAGGGATCAAAATGCAATAATCAAAACATAAGCTGATCTTCGATAATAAGACAACAAAATGCCAAGAATCAATTGAACAAGAAATGAAAGCATTGGAACACAAGAGATGGAAAAATGACTTAAAGAGCACGATGAAAACATTCAAGGACTATAACGCCTAGTATAAGTCTAAACTAAGCCTATGCAACCACATAGTTTTACTTGAGATGTGGTTGCATTTACCATTCTCGAAGCAAAAAATTGGAGATTTCAAGTGTTCTATGAGGTCATACCTCAACCTTCTATGCGGCCACATAGAAAGCCTCTGATAGGAAATTTCATCTTTTCTTATTCGACTCAAACCCTTATGGGAACAACTTTAAGGAAAGCTTTAAAAGACCTAAAGCCGCCTAGAACAAGAAGGGAGGATATTCTAACATAGTGGTAAGAAAATTGAGAGAGTTTTACATCAAGGAACAAGAAATTCATCCCTTGGGGCATAATTACATTGGATTATTGAAGATTACAATATTCATCTCTCAGTTCTTAACTTGGGTTATGTTCTTTATTTCTTTCTATAACTTTTTATAGAAACGTGTTAGGCTAGAACTTTATTGTATTGGATGGATGACGAGACTTGTTGAATTCTAATTTTAATTCCAGCTTTCGTGTTTTTAGTTTAATTCTTGTGTTGCGATATAATAAACATATTTATTTACAATTTTTTGATGTTCATACACCATTAAGATAATATATTGCTTATTCGTTGTATTGAAAAACTCATGATAGGTATAACACTGTATATGAACACACGGACAGTAAATGTTAGGAATAACATTTATGTCGGGTGCGATCACGTGAGATAATCCTGAATATAAATACATGTTTTTCGTATGAATTTGGACTAAGAATGAGATCGGGTCGTGTTAAACATAGGTTCATTATATCTTGGAGAAGAATGGTAAATAAAATCGAATTATCGATTGTGACAAATATGTGAATTACAATTATTTAAACAATTCAAGAATTAGAATAAAAAATTGATTAGCCTAGTTGAACAACCAATAATTCACTCATATCTAAAAAACCATATTTAACTGCTTTCGTAGAATAGAATTAGCATACTTAGAAAAAGCAATCAATCTCTTTTGTTAAAACGATTGAAGTTGACAATATCAAATATACTAGAATTGATCATTATTCCCTGATGAAGAATACTTTTCTCATCACATTATTACTTGTCAACGAACCCGTACGTTTGAGGGACTTTAGCGAATAAGTTTTTAGCGTCGTTGTAGGGGAATAATAGTGTTAATTTTAGTTATTAGATATTTTAGATTTGTTTTCATTTTTATTTTTGTTGTTTATAGGCTATTATTACACTTCTTAATTCTTGTGTCTTGACTATTTCTAGGCGAGTTTGGTATATACAAATTCCGGACGAGCTTGGTCTAGTTTCGATAGATCACGAAATTGAAAAGACATTCAGAAATCGTAGAAGAGTGCAACGTCAAGCAAGAGTATGGCTGATAATCAGATTAGCCAAAAAATCATATTCAAGTTCTAAATCAAATACCCCAACCAAATCAAACTAGAGTTATCGCTGAAGAAGCTTCGATTCTAGTTGGGGATTATGTAAACCCCATTCCTGCACCAGTGTAGCCTGCCATTTTTTATTTTTCCTTCAAGCAACCCAACTTCCATATTAGGTCGAATGTCATCAATCTATTTCAAAATCCCCAAGACATCATGAACATAACTCAACTTTTTTGATATTGTGTGAGGTTATCAGCCACGACAGGATGTCAACAAACACATTTCGTATGTGATTATTCCTTTATTCTTTGAAGGATACCGCCGTGCAATGGATCTGCTCTTTACGGTGAGCGAGCATTCAGTTGTGGATGTTCAAGAATTCACCATGAAATTCTTTCTAACTTCTTGAGTTTATCAGGTCAGGAATGAAATACACAATTTCAGGCAAAAAATCTTGAGACTTATCCGGAAACATGGAAGAGTTTATGGAATTTGTTCAGGAAATGCCCAAGTTAGGACATTCCTAAGCAGGATGGATAACAAGACTTGTGGAATTCTAGTTTTAACTCAAGACTTCGTGTTTTTAGTTTAATTCTTGTGTCGTAATTTCATAAACATAAATCTATATATTATTTTGATGTTCGCGCACAATAACATAATAAGTCGTTTGTTTGTAGTGTTGGAAAAACTCACAATAGATAGAATGCTGTATATGGAACACATGGACAATAAATGTTTGGAATAGCATTTATGGTATGTGCAATCGCGTAAGATAATTCTGAATGTAAATGCAGATTTTTCATATGAATTCGAACTAGAAATATAATGGGGTCATCTTAAACACATGTTTATTATATATTGGAAAATAATGGTAAATAAAACCGAATTATCGTTTCCCACAAATGTATGAATTGCAATTATTAACACAAGTCGAGAATTAGAATTAGAAATTGATTAGTTGAGTTGAATATCCAATACGTTCACTCGTATCCGATTTAAAAACCATATTTATTTGCTTTCGTAGAATGGAATTAGCATACTTAGAAAAACAATCAGCCTCTTTTCTTAAAATGATTGGATTTGATAATATTAAATATACTATAATTGATCCCTATTCCTCGTGAGACGATACTTTTCTCACCACATTATTACTTGTCCACGAATCCATACACGTGCGGGGTTTTAGCAAACAACTATCAAAGATAGAAAGTCTGTTCAAAATCAAATTAGTTATGAATTGTGTATAAAAAACATAACAATAAAAATAAAAAATCAAATTTAAATTCAAGATTTATTAATTTATCTTTATGAAAAATAAATAAATCTCGAGGGGGTATTTGTAGAAATAATAATAATAATAATAATAATAATAGTAATAATAATAATAATAATAATAATAATAATAATAATAATAATAATTAATGATTTGAGTTGATTTAGATAATTAGCCCAGGTAAGTTTATTAAATTAAAGTTTACTAATATATATAAAATTCAAAGACACATCCTACTTTCTTCGAAATTCAAAATTATTCAATTATCTTTTTTTTTTTTAATTAAAGATAATTGGGTGGTTACTAAATTGATTACGAATTTCTTTATAAATAGAACCGAATGTCCATTAAAATTTGATAAGTGAAAGTGAAGGAGAAAATCACGAAGTGCTGAAAAAAATCCCAAAGCTAGAAGAAGAGAAGAAACTCTCTCAAGCCTAAGTTTGACAAATAGTAAGAATATCAAAGTCTTCTTCAAATTAAGTAAATCCAATCAAGTTCAAGAAAATCAAACTCTTCTTCAAATTAAATTTTAAGTCTAAGTCCCGAGGTGCAAATCTAAGTACCAAACAAACCAAGTTTTTAACAAATTTTAAAGCCAGGATTCAAGATACGTGACGCCTCATCTTCAAACTCTTAGATTATTAATCGGAGAATTTTGCAATTCTGCAATCATGAGAAGTTCAACATCGCCTTATATTCATCAAAATACAATTTGTAAAAATCGCTATATTTAATATACAAAATTTGTCGTGCACTAATTTTTTTCAATCCTTCACCACAAATTGGTGAAATCTATCTGTTACTATCTCTCTCACAGTTCATTGGGAACCAAAAAAAATGTCCGAAAACACCACACAATCTCCCATAAGAATAGTTGTAGTCCTAGACCAAGAAAATTGATCGTTTGGCCACATGCTAGGATGGATTAAATCCCTAAATCCTGAAATTGATGGACATAACGGGAAATGAATTTAAAAATGGAAGGATTTATGCAGCAAGTAGAAAGAATACAAAAAAGGATGGCTGATATGGTAATGAATGGATTTGTTGAATACGAAAATACTAAGGAATGAGCAAGGGAGTTCATGACCCTTTTATGTGAGCCTAAGAATATGTGAGGATAAAAATAAACACGAGCTCACAAATAAGAGGGTGAATTGTCTTCCTTGCAAAAATATTATTAAAGCATACACAAGTAAATGATTAAAGCATGACCAATGAATGAAGAACACATAAGTTGGTGAACAAAACGTGACATATAACAGAATAAGTTAGAAACCTACTATAAATAATCTCACTTGCCACTCGCTAAAAAGATTCAAATGTTCCCATGCCCTCGAGGAAATTTATAAATAATCCTGTTTGGCAAGAGAAAAGCATGCAAAATCAAATGTCTCTCTTCAAAAAAGTCATTTCCTCTCTTGCTGCTTGTCGGGCGACAAGCACGGAAAGTTTATGAGAGAAAATTCTAACTAGGTGAGAGAATTATTGATCTTAATATTGTGTTCAACAAATAGTCTCTGTCTGTGACAACTTAGAGCAAACATAATTGCAAATCTATGTGCAAAGTTGAGAAGTCACCAAAATTCGTGAGAAGATGAGTCAAGATGAGGTGAATCAGGAGGAAGTGATGGTGCTGAAAACTGGAATTCAAGAACAGATGACATAGCCCTTGTTTGAGCCTCATTTTTTTGAAAAAAATACATTTTTAACAGTGTTTTGATATCATTTCAATCACACATTCTTCAATAAAATAATATTACACGTAAATCCAAAAAATTTTATAATTTTTTAACCACACATTTCTCATCAATACACTATTCAAAAATCCATTCTTCCCAAAAAAAAATGGGGCTCAAACAAGGGTATAATACATCTATGATCTAGTCGATAGCGACATGTAGAAAAAAATGTTTGACAAAATACGTACTTAATTGATGGAGCACGACTTTGTCTAGCATGACGTATGGAATAATATCCTTTGCATTTGTGATTAAGTTTAACGGTGACATGTTGGATAAGTTTTAGTAGAGTGATTATTTGTGTAACCATTATCAATTTAAATGATTAGTAATACAAGAAAACTACTTTAATAACATTTTTAAATTTATTTCAATCTTCGATTGTACTATAATTTAGAGCCGCTTTTATGTAGAATTTTTTAAAATGCATTTTGTGATAAGTATTATAAAAGTGAAAAAAAGAGAAGAGAATAGAGAGAAGTCAATAAATTTGTGTGTATTTTATTAAAGACTAAAGCCCTGTATTCATAGGGTAGAATTAAGGATACAACAGTAATAATTTCTAGGGTTGTAGGGATGTAATTATCATTCACCTCTAAACCCTAATAAACTTTCCTTTTACAACACTCCCTTTTGAATGACACATTGCAAAATATTTATCTCATTGAAAACATTAATTGGCAAAATCCAATGGGACCAAAATGCCAACAAAAAGAGTAAAAATAATTTGGAATAATAAAATGCTGTCTCGTTAAAATCTTGTCAAGAAAACCCAGTGGAACAAAACTTGATCGAAGGAAAAAGAGTACAGCTACTCTTCCTGATTTCAATTCTTGTATTAATTCATCATTGCCTTGTATGTCACTATCTTCAATATTGCAACTTTGGTGAAATGCCTCATGTTGTCTTATATAATTTTCAAATAACACCGTCTTCATAAGAGATACTTTATCATTCTTTGATAACTGTAGTAACATGATAATTCGAAAAATAGCTCTTGTTGATCTCTTCAAGAGTCTCACACATATAATGTACTATTTTGAGGGTAAATGTTTTACATATTATAGATATTAATTACACTAAGAATATGCCTCATTAAAACCTCATTAGGAAAAATCTTGTGGGAAAAAATCCTAATGAAAGAAAAAAGAGCGCACTATTCTTTTGAATACTCTATAAAAGTTGCCTCATTAAAAATCTTGCCAGGAAAACCTAATGGGATAAAACCTTGGTCAAGGAAAAAAGAGTACAACACGTATTTACTCCCCCTCATGATAATATCACTTGAATTATGCTTAGGCATATTCAATCATTTTAGAATGGTATCAAAACAATACAAGATAAATTATCTATAATCACATTTATTACATGCATATCAAATCTCATACATTATCACACTAACAAGGTAAATACCTGTGATTACATCCACCACATGATAACTAATCTATTTATATAAGTGTTCGCAAAATTCATTATGTAAAAAGTCGTACATTTCACATTATGACTTTACTTTTTCTATTTTCATTTCGCAAAAGTATACACCTCTTGGTGTTTGAACTGTATATCCAGAAACTTCAGGTTTCTCTAGTAAGTTCAATTTTACTAGAATCGCAACCATTTTATTTGGTCAATCATTATTTCGATCGATATATGGTGCAGCACATCATGTGTAAAACTATTGTCGGCAACCTTTTCTTCTATTGTTCAATTCTATTTCTTTCTCTATGATAACATAACTTATTGAGATATCTCAAATTTTAATATATCAGGTACCTGAATCTATTCTGGAGTTTTATAATTTGTTATGTCTAAATACTCATAAGAGTGTATGCCTCCTCAATGATATCATCTTTGCTAATTGCTCAATTTGGATATTTTTTGTATTAAAATCGAATATCATCAAGTTTCGGGTGTACCTTCGAATATCATATTAAATAATTGTCATCTTTGACGTTAATTCAAGTTGGAGCATTTGAAGCTGATGTGTAAGATATTATTGATCCATTTGATCAGTAAATGCATCTAAATAAATTATATTTCGAACTTCTGGTTCAAGTGATCTTTTGTGAGGATTTAGATAATAATGTATTTATATATTATTTTCAACTTTTTAATTCCTCCCCCTAATGCTGAGATAATTGTCAAATTAAATTGACAAATATTTTTACTGCATTACAAAATATCACCATTTGTAATAATGGTTCATACCACGCATTTATTCTTAGCATTCATTGCTTTCCATCTCAGTGCATTGTGGTGGATCAATTTTATACATACTGCACTATCAAAATAATTAGACGGAAAATTTAGGCTCTGACCATAAGCCAATTTTAATAGGGAGAACTATGATATTCACAAGATGCGTAATAAAATTCCCTAAACGAAAATAGGAAATATATTTTTCTCAATTAAATTAATTGGAGACGATTAATAAACAAGCTTGTTAAATCATTTATCGACATATCCAAAAGCACTCATTAAAATATTGAGATTTATACCATCTAGTATCAATAAGACACGATTTTGATTATTTAATCTAAAAATTATGCTCATACTTTAAAATTTGAGTAATAATTTCTCAAACTTTGGGTTGTGAATACTATGTAATCATCTAGTATTTGTATCAAATTTATTATATACAAATAATATTTAGATGGTCAACGTGGTGGGTAACGGGACCCCATATATCACTCTAATTAATTTTTAGATATATAGAAAATTCAATCTCAATTTTAGCTAGTGGCCTTTAATGATCAATTGTCGAAAATGAGAACAAATGATACATATAAATTTATTGGATTGAAGAATTTTCTAATTCTTCATTTTGATTTCGCATCATTGTTGATTCAGTAATGGTCCAACTGGTCATGTCAATCAAATTGAACTTCTAGTTCAATATATGATATAATCCAATTATTTAATTTCGAAGAATATGATTAAATATTATATAATTATATAATGATCAATGTTCACGTGACATAAGTCGTATTTTTTCCTCCAGGGATAAACACAAATTCAAAATTATATATTTTTCGAAAATGTGTTACTTCAAGAGCATATTTAAGACTAATTATTTCTTCTTCAAGAGAAATACATAAATATTTTTCTGAAATATTGATATATACCTAGTTATGATTATTTACAAGTGGTAGAATAATATTCTTCAAGAATATTGACACATTTAAATTAATCATAACATTTTTCTAAAATATTAATATGCATAAATTTGTGCTTCTTTAGGAACACAATACTGTATTCTTCAAGAATACTAGTATATATTATTTTTACTTCTTTTGGAACAATATATCAATATCTTTCTTAAAAATATTGAAATTATAACGGCGTGCTCTCCAATAGCATATCATTCTTTGAGAATATTGAAACACCAAATAGTATGCTCTTTAAGAGCGATAAATCAATATTTTTTTCGAATATTAATAAAATAAAGAAATTATTTTCCTTTTAAAAATTACTGCCAGTATTGAATTATTTGTGTTTCTTAAAGAACACAAAGAGATATAATTCTTCAAAATGTGTGCTACCTCGAGAGCATGTCGTATTTTATTATTACTTCAATATTCTTCTGGAATAGTGAAAGTTATACAAGAATTTATTCTTCAGGAGTAAAAACACAATTTTCTAATATGCTCTTCGGGAACAAGTAAAATATAACTAGAACATTTATAATAATGTGCTGATTGAAGAGCAAAAATATTTTATAGTAAACAAATATACGAGCATTAAAATCATGTATTACAAGGGTAAGAACGAGATAATTAATCAAACAATAAACAATAGTAATGGACATTTAGCGATGAACCTAATTTAATATATGGTACTTATACAATGACAAACCGCAATAATTAAGTGCCCACTTTGTTTAATATAAATTTAAAATTTGTCACCAAAATTTAACTAGATACTATGACATAATTATGCATACATATACGCGTAAAATTAATATTACCTTCTATCGAATATGAAAATGAATTGCAAACTTACGTAGACATCACTGCCTCAGAACCTCCAAAAATGGTACAAGAAGGAATTGATGATAAATTTGGGTGGTTGGAACCTTGGATATTAATCATTGACCACGAAGGAGAATTGCACACGTGGTTGTCACATATCTTGGGAATGGTTAGACACATAATTTAGATGAATACGTCTATTAGTAATATCATGCTCTTATATAGCAATTAATATTCTTTTGGAATATTTTTATAACGTGAGTTGTGTTTCTTCGAGAATATCAACAATATATTCATTTAAAATAAATATAATTTAAGTAATATTTCTTCAGAAGTATTGAGTCAATATTCTTCTAAAATATTGAAATTGTAATATTCTGGAGTAATTAATATTCTTTTAGAATATTAATATTGTCGTGCTACTTCAAGAGCACCAACAAACTCTTGTTTAAAAATATTAACTTTATAAGAGTATGTTATCATTATAAGATATTTATCTATATGAAGATCTACTCTTTTAGGAGCAATAAACATAATATTCTTCTGGAATATGAAAAATTTTAATGTCATGCTCTTCAAGAGCAATAACATATTATTGTTTACAGTAATAATTAAGTAAGGATTTACTCTTTAGAAGTAAAAACATAATTTTATGCTAGATATTATATCATTATGCTCTTCAAAAGCAATAAAATTTAATCAGAACATTAATATTTAAATACGTATGCAAAAGAATGGACACGTCAATAAATAGATAAATTTATTTCGTGATTTAAATAGAATCGATCAATATTTTTCAGGAATATTGAAATTATAATATCTATTCCTTTAAAATATTAATAATATCGTGTTTCTTCAAAAACACGAACACAATTTTTTTTTTTTTTTTGAAGTTGTGCTTTCATCAGGCACACAACAGACATAATTTTTAAGAGTATATATACACTATTCTTCTGGAATATTAACATTAACGGTTTGTTCTATCTTTCAAGCTAAATAATAAAATTTGTGCTCTACATAAGTAACAATAAAATATTCTTCTAGGATATTAAAAAAATATTGTTCATGTAATGTTGTGTTACTTTAAGAGCAACAACAAGATACTCATCTATGATATCGATCTAAGAAATTTCTCAAATCAGGAAATAAATTGAATTTTATAAAATCCGCTCTTTGAGAGAGAGTAATATTATTACCATCATATGAAATTTAATAACCATGAATTTTGGATTCTTCAGGAATAACAAAATATTCTTCATGACCAATATGTCAATGTTGTGTTATTTTTGGAACAATAAAATGATAAATTCTTAATTTGAAGTTCATAGAATAATATCTAAAAATATTTAATTACCATATAGACATAATATGAATTTACATACAAGAATTAATCACAAAAAAATGTATAAGTAAAGAAAAGAAATCTTCGAAGCATGCACGTGAAAGGAATATTTAATTACCATACAAACATGATATGATGTAAAAATTAATTACCAAATAGATAATATATAAATTTATATTTTAAAATTAATTACCAAACATGTATTAAGAAAAAGAATCTCCATACATAGAAGTTAACAAAATTGGCTAAATCAGTTATTGACTAAATCTTTTACCAACATGCAAAAGATACTAAACATGTATATGAATTTCACATATATATAGAAATTAAAGATAAAACTAATATGTAACATATTCAAAAGACAGAAATAATACCGAATAATATGTGAAAAAATGATTGTGTATGAGTATAAAAACCTGAACTAACATGTGTTCAGATTATACATACAGACATGAATTAGAATTAATGTGCATGTCGATGAAAAGTAGAGAAGAAGAAGCAATTTCATTATGATGCATATGTTTATTGAAATATTTCACACGTTACCAAATTAATTTTGGTACACGTGATAAATATTCATGCCTATAAAAATTATTACATTCGCTAAACTTTGAAAAATTAAGCTATCGTGTTGATAACGTGTTATAAAAGTGAAGAAAAGAGAAGAGAATAGAGAGAAGTCAATAAATTTATGTGTATTTTATTAAGGATTAAAGTCCTGTATTTATATGACAGAATTAAGGATACAACAGTAATAATTTCTAGAACTGTAGGGGTGTAATTGTCTTTACCTCTAAATTCTAATAAACTTTCTTTTTACAGTAATAAGTGATTTTTTGAAAATTTATGGTTAAAAAGTAAAAAAGTATTATGAGTTGACATGCAAATTCATTTTTCATTTTATTAAAAGAATTTGTAGTTGAAAATTAATTTGAATAGAATTAAATTTTAAAGAATCTACCACAGGGACTAACTCGTTTAGGGCCTGTTTGGAGTTATTTTTCCTCTCAAAAAATTGATTTTTTGACTGTTATTTCACGATTTCAACCGTCATATTTTACTTCTTCTTTCACATATGAATCCTATTTTTTTTTTAACGATCAAAAAATAAATTCTCAAAATCCCCCCCCATCTCCCCCTCCCCTCGAACAGCCTCTTACTTTTAAATCAACTTTTCAAAGTTAGCCAAAAAATGCTTAAGCGTACCAAGCGAGTCCTATACTCTCCCTAGCACACAATAACCAAGCAGGCAACAATGGCTTCCGGTGAATTGACGGAAGACAAGCTATCCGCCTGCTGTATATCGCACCAGTTCCACAAAGCTGCTTCGGAATACCCTGAAAAAATAGCAGTAATACATGCCTCTGGCTTCGCTCAAATCGCCCGGGAATTTCACCGTAATTACAACACGGAACAATTAACCGATGGCGGTAACAATGAATTTATTTCCGGCGAAAAGCCGTCGTCTTCTCACCCTCCGTGTTATGAAGGCGACCAGTGCTTCACTTTCTCCGACATTCTCTCCGCCGTTGAGAATCTCAGTTTTCAAATTAGGCGAATTCTAGATGGCGGAGATGATCCCTATCTAGATAAATCCCATCCAGGTATGATCATTCATGCGCATCTTTGTTAGTGAGGTGATTGATAGAGTTGATATTATTTTGAAATAATCCCATCTTTTGGCAACAACATAAAAAAAAAAAAAAAAAAAATATTGATGTGAATTGAGCAAAAAAAATAAAAAAATTAGAAAAGTGATTTTTTTGGCGTTTATGTTTGAAAATAGATATAAGTTTTAGCTATAATACCAACATGGAATTATATTTGTACTTGTCTGGCTCATGGTTGTTAAACAACAAATTCTGAACATTTGATTGTTAGTGTTAAAAATAATTCGTTTTTGTGGCAAGTATTAAGCAATTTATGATAAATATTAGGATGGGGGCAATTTGCAACAAAATTGGATGCAGAGAAAGAAAAGAAAAACCAGAAAGAACAAAAAGAGAGTAAACAAGTACTTCTAAGTAAAGCTGATAAATTTAAAAACCATCATGCAAATGGCAAAATTGATCTTATGTAGTTCTCTGATGTGGAAAAAAATGTTGAGACTTTTAGAGGGTCATGCTTACAATACTAATTTTAGTAAAATCTTTTTGCCCCTAATCATCATTTATTGTCCACATTCATGGTACCTTTTAGCCTAAGGGGTACATGATAAAGGGCTAGTTTGACAAAATCTTTCATATTCGATTACTGAGTGAAACTGTTTAGAAATCTGTATTATGTTTTGTGTATGTTTGTGTATTTAAATGTATAAATTTATCTTTTTATTATATGTGATTTTTTTAATTCACCTCGTATATAGAATAACACAAAAACCTTCTGACTTCCAGCCACTACCTATTAGCATCTTTCTATGACATCCTGCCAGACATAGTCTGAAGTAATCCCCTAATATATCTTTCTGTTATACTTTTTGGGCATTATAAGGCATTTTATATTTTATTTCCTAGTCTCAATTTCTTTCAGCTTTTGCAGTTAATATATCTAGCAAGAGGTCAGAACTTGTCCAGGTTTCTGAGTCTATGAAATCTTCCAGTCAGAGTTTACAGCACTCCACTAAGTTTCGGAACACGTATACTCCAAAAATAATAGGAATATTCATGGAACCTTCTGTTGAATACATTTTGGCTGTCCTCTCTGTTCTAAGATGTGGGGAGGCATTTATGCCTTTAGATCCCACTTGGCCAAAATCTAGGATATTATCAGTAGTATCTTTGTCAAAAGCTGATCTTATCATTGGGTGTGAATCTTCGATCTGGGGAAATTGCTGTCACAGGCTCGATACATATCAGTGGCTTATTGACGACGGAAATTGCCGTGTTTTATCCATTTCTTTGACGAACTGCATCAAAGAGCAATGCCATTCTTCACTATTAGCATGGCCTTGTGAAAGAGAAAATGTAAGGTCGTTCTGTTATCTAATGTACACATCGGGATCTACTGGAAAGCCTAAAGGTGTATGTGGAACTGAAATAGGTGAGCTTCATATCAGTTTCCTTACCCCGAACCATGGAATCTATTTAGTAACCAAGATTCAATAGAAGTTGGAATTTATACACATGACAATGTTCTTATACTGCCTGTTTTGCAGGTCTTCTGAATCGTTTTTTCTGGATGCAAGAAATGTATCCCCTACATGGAGGAGATCTGCTGCTTTTTAAGACACCAATAAGCTTCATTGATCATCTGCAGGAGTTTCTCGGAGCATTGCTTGCATCTTGTACGTTGGTGATACCTCCTTTCAATCAGCTAAAAGAAAAAATATTTTATATCGTTGATTTCTTACAGGTATACGAGCAAGTTAAAGATTATTAATTGTTCTCAATATTTGTATAATTTGTAGAATGCACGAGAGCTAATTCAATTGCCATGCACTTGCCGATTCCTCCATTGTTCAATGGGGGAACTTAAACCAGCCCTTTCTACTCATTTTTATTTATCTGTTTTTAGAGTCTGGGATGCTTTTCAACCATGTACCTTTAGCTAATGCTTTAACTACTGACACTTTTATGGATGTAGAAGTAAAGAACAAATTATTGTTTTCTTCAACATTTGTACATTCTAAAGTAGGACATAAATGGTTTCACAGGCTGTTACTCATTGCCGAAAGATAAACATAATGTTTTATTGCAATAACCCCACTGTACAACAACTAATCTAATGGTTTTGTAAAATGAAACATTAGTATCTCACGTTAGTTATGAGATAAAGTGCTAGACCAGTGTCTACAGATCTGTTCTTCCGCTTAATCTTCAAAGGTGGCAATAATCCTAAATCTACACTGTAATCCTTACAAGAGTTTTAATACTCTTGTTTAGTGCATAAAACCTATCTCTTAGCCTCTCATAACATATTTTTTCCAATGATTTTTGTTATCTAGGTGTGTCCAAATAAGTCATATATGCATCTGCAGCACAAGATGACAAAGGAGAAGTGACATTGATCACAATGAAAATTTGTTCTGCTGCCATTGGAACCAGGCACGGAAAAATGATTTGCTAACTTTTTATTGAAAACTCAAACTTTACATTGAAATTGCTGGATGGTGGCCAAAATCCCTAATATTATTAAGCTAATTACTTACTTAGTTATTTATTTATTTTTTTGTGGAGACAAATGAGTCGTGAGTTGTATGTAGAGACACGTGAAGTGTGACAATAAGATTCTATTTGGGACTAGATGCTCATTCCTTGGTGGGTGGGAATGAGCACTCCCATCGTTCTTTCAGCTTCTCGTGCATTTTCTTCATCTTAATTTTTTTATTTAGAACCTTGATTAAAGCTGGACGGATGAAAATGGATACTTTTATGTCATTTCTAAACATTAAAATAAGAGATTTATGTGGTTATTGCACGTCTGTATTTCTTTTGCTTCAGACAGGTGAATAATGGCTTAATATACACACTGGGTCCTCTTGGATTATATCTAAATGCCCCAGGCTGACCTTAGAGTAGTGAAATAGGCTTTTATTTCTTAATTAATCTTTGCCATATCAATCTATTATTAGATACTTGAACCTCATTTATGATGTTCTGCATTCATAATTTAGTATTCCTTAGCATGTCTGGTTCGCTCCTATGTACAGTTCTATTATTTATCTTATCCATAGAATTTAAGGGCCTGTTTGGCATGCTTATGTTTATTCTTTGTTGTAAAAAATGTTTCTTGAGGAAGCTACCTTGGGCAGCTGTCCTTCTAAGCAGACAAAGAACTTCAAGGAAATTATTCAAATAAGTGCAAAAGTAACTCCTTAGTGTCTTTCAAAAGCCATGTCAAAATGAACTCTTAAGTATCATACACCATGAAGAGCAATCAAATTGTTGCATTTGAACATGCCGATATTGAGTTTCCAGTTATAATTGATTAACTGAAGTACTTACACAGTGGAGCATTTCTTGTTCTGTTATGCAAATTTGAGGATGAGTATTTGTTTAACCATTCTAGCACCAACATAGGAAATCAATTTGTTGCATTTGTACATGTCAACATTAAGTTTCCGGTGACAGTTAATCAATAGAAGTACTTGCAGTTTTGCACAGTAGGGAATTTCTGGTTCTGTTATGCAAATTTTAGGATGAGTATCAGTTTAACTATTCTAACAGTAAAAGTTGAATCTTTTGAGATTTACTGTTAGATTTGTTTATTTCAAATAAAATTTCACTTCTCATTTTCTAATTTTTGCGTGATATGATTAAATTGAAAATGGTTGATTTTGATACTTTTGGTGGCAAAAAATTAACTGCATCAGCCTTTATTACTGTTATATATGCAGTCGAACTTTCAACACACTTTGCAGTGGTTTTATAGTAAGAGCCACCACGAGACTAATTTTAATGTCTACCTTACAGGGGTACTTTATCAACAGGCTTGTAGCTGTGCCATCTCTAATGAGGGCAATTCTTCCTTTTTTGCAAAGTCCATACTATGCAAACGTTCAAGCTTCTTTGAAGTTAATAGTCCTAAGTGGTGAAGTTTTTCATCTGCCCTTGTGGGAGATGCTTGTGAAGTCACTACCCCAGACTTCTATTTTGAATTTGTATGGGAGCACAGAGGTTAGATATAAGAACCCCATAATTTTTGTGGGATATTGATTGTTATGAACTATGATTGTTTTGAATATGAGAATATATCTTCTGATAAGAAGCCAAGTAGAGCATTCAATTTAGATGCCAATGATTGCACTACTTTAATAAGACAAGGCTCTCTCTTCCTGAACCCTATATCACGAAAATTTCTGAACTCTAATCCTGAAACCAACTTTTACTGTTCTTTCTCAATAAAATCACAGTGTCATCAAGATGTCATTTTTTCTTTCTCAAATTTATACAAGGTTGCATGTGAGGCTTTATGACTTACCAGTTCAAGCGACTTGTGTACTACTTGTCACCAGAACCTGATGAAGGTTCCATAATTATGCACTTCTCCTGAAATATGCTTGGAAGCACCGACTAATATAAGGCTAGGTTTTACCAATGGTTAAAACTAAATATAAATTACCTTGGGAACTTAATATTAGAATATATTTCCATGTATAGGTTAATAAAATCACATAAAATCAGGGATTAATTTCATTTTATAGCTAATTATTTTCTTTCCTTATATAACTTGTAATATTCTATAAATCAAATGTAATACACACGAGAAGAATTATTCCTCAAAATCTTGTCATGGTATTAGAGCCCTAAGTGACTTACTCGTGCGTGTAATTTTGAGTGATTGGTTCTCGGTTCATGGTAAGCGGCGCTTTTGTCTCAGGCGCCATTTGGATTCTTCGAATTACCTATGTACATTGTCTCCAACTCTTGTCCTGTGTTATCGGTCAGAGAGTTACAGCCTCGCCGTTCAAGATCTTGGTCATCGTCTCGTCTTGCATCATGTAGTCTAGTGGTGTTGGTCATAGTTTCCTTCTCGGTTCGACCGTTGGTTCTTGGTTGCAGTAGGTTTTCAACATCATGGTGGATGGTTGGATTTTTCGGTGTTGGGTTGGTGTTTTTGCATCTTCGATTGAAGTCTTCGATCCCAGGTTACACTCGGTTTCTTCTCTCCTTTCGGTTTGGATCGTGGTGTTGGTTGTGTACTTGGGTTATGGTGGTGTTGGGCTACTATTGATTGAATAGTATTGGGCTATTGTTTTAATTAATTATTAGTTGGGTTGAATTTTTTGGATTTGGTAGAATTTATTTGGTTAAATCTTGATTAATCTAGTTGGACCATACAAGATTCTATCATGCCAACCGATAAAAATGAGTCGGTTTATATTCTCTTTACTAGAATAAATTACTCCGGGCTTTTCACTTTCAATTATTGGTTGAAGGCAAAGGTGTTCTGTGGGGATATATTGATGGAAGTCTTTCGCCTCTTGATCAAGAGAAGGATAAAGAAAAGTATCTTGCTTGGAAAACCAAAGATTCTCGATTAATGGCCTGGATCATTGGATTGGTTGATGAGCAGATTGTCTTTAATCTCAGGCCTTACAAGTCAACCCATGCTATGTGGGAGTTCTTGAAGAACGTCTACACTCAAAGCAATAATGCTTGGCGAATTCAGTTGGAGTTTGAATTAGCAAATTTCTCTCTCGAGTCACGTTCCATTGAAGAATATTATTCAAGATTCTCCAATTTTTGGGCTGAGTACATAGAAATTATCTATACTTTGGTTTCATCGAACAATTTGGACACTATCCAAGCTATACATGAAGTCACCAAACGGGATGAATTTCTTATGAAATTGCGAATTGAATTTGATTCCATCTTGCCAGTCTTATGAATCGCAAGATTATTCCATCACTGGATAGCTGTTTGGGTGAATTACTGAGGACTAGCGTCTTATCACTCATAATTCTTTGGAACAGCAGTAGAATCATGTAGCACTGTCTCCTATTGCTTATGTGGCTGGAAAATTCAAGTCTCGGGATATGTTTATTATACATTGTCATAGCTGTAAGGGATTTGGTCGCATGGCTCTTTAGTGTCCGAGAAAAGCTTGCAATTATTGTAAGAAGTCTGGCCATGTTATTAAGGAGTGCCCCACTCGTCCTCCACGCAAGATTAGAGTAAATTATATTGTTGCTGCCACTTTAGCCACTAGTTCTTCTTCACCTCTTGCTCCTGTTGAAATTCCAGTGTAATGACCCGGGTCTCTGTACCCAAGCCGTTAACTTACATACTGTCCGCTTTGAGTGGACCTTGCGTCCACTTACCCCTCACGGCTTACTGTCGCGTCCCCAGGATTCGAACTCATAACCTTTCCCTTAAGTAAGACTTAAGTTGAATCCTGGTACCAATTGGACTCACCCAGAGCGGACAATATGTAAGTTAACGCTTGGGTATAGAGACCTGAGTCGTTATTAAAAACGTGCATTTTTTGTAACGATCCGGGTCTCTATATCCAAACCGTTAGCTTACGTACTGTCCATGCCCAATTGGTACCAGGATTCAACTTAAGTCTTATTTAAGGGAAAGGTTATGAGTTCGAATCCTGGGGACGCGACAGAAAGCCGTGAGGGGTAAGTAGGTGCAAGGCCCACCCAAAGCGGACAGTACATAAGCTAACGGCTTGGGTACAGAGACTCGGGTCATTACAAAAAACGCGCAAGGGATTGTGGGTTTTTTTCTACCAATTGGGGCTCTCCCTTCACCACCATCATGGGGATAGTCTACAGGGTTTATAACTACTCCTCTTACTACAGGACGCTTACCAAGGGATTTAAAGAAAAACATAGACTAGATTAGTAACAAGTAAACATTTGTGTGTATATCTCCAAATATTTTGGAGATAAATAGCACGTTTTTGGTAATGACCTGGGTCTCTGTACCCAAGCCGTTAGCCTACATACTGTCCGCTTTGGATGGGCCTTGTGCCCACTTATCCCTCACGGCTTTCTGTCGCGTCCCCAGGATTCGAACTCATAACCTTTCTCTTAAGTAAGACTTGAGTAACTGTCGTGTCCCCAGGATTCGAATTCATAACCTTTCCCTTAAGTAAGACTTCTTACTTAAGGGGAAGGTTATGAGTTCGAATCTTGGGGACGCGACAGAAAGCCGTGAGGGATAAGAGGGCGCAAGGCCCACCCAAAGCGGATAGTACATAAGCTAACGGCTTGGGTACAGAGACCCAGGTCGTTACATCCAGAGTTTCCCAACTCTTCTCGAACTCCCATAACTCCTGAGGTGGTTCAACAAATGGTTATCTCTGCTTTGCTTGCTTTAGGTATCTCAAGTAATACATCATCTACTCGTTCTTCTTGGTTATTAGACTCAAGTGCCTCTAGCCATATAACTCATGATCTTCGGTTGCTTAGTAATCTTAGACCATATACTGGACCTTACAATATACACACTGCCGATGGTAACACCCTTCCTATCTCCGCTGTGGGGGATATATCACCAGATTTGTCTAACGTTTTAGGTTCTCTTGATTTATCAACTAATTTTTTATCTGTCGAGCAACTTGTTGATAACAATTGTACTGTCTCTTTTTCTTCTCCTGGTTATCATGTACACGATCACGTGTCTGGAAGGACGATCATGAGAGGGGCCTAAGGAGGGACGTTTGTTTCCTATTTCACCGAAGCCTGTTCCATTTTTTTCTCTTGTTTGTGATACTGCCACTTTAGATGTTTTTAATTAACATAAAAAATTGGGACATCCCAATTCAAATGTGCTACAACACTTGTTAAACTCAAGTTTGCTTGGTAATAAAAATGTTGTTTCAGTTATTTCTCTTGATTGTGCTTCATGTAAACTTATTCAAATTAAAGTTTTACCTTTTCTGTCTCACGTGTTCTTGTGCTTTACATATTTTCAATGTTATTCATAGTGATGTATGGGGTGTTGCACTTATGTTATCTCATGCTCATTATAAATACTTTGTTATTTTTATCGATGATTATAGTCGATTTACATGGGTTTATTTTCTTCGTGCAAAGAGTGAGGTCTCTCTACTTTTCAAGTCTTTCTTGCTTTCATTGGCAATCAATTTTCCTCATCAATCGAAGTCTTAAGATCTGATTCGGGAGGTGAATATATATCTAGTGCTTTTCAATTTTTCTTACAAATCAAAGGTATTATTTCTCAGCGATCTTGTCCTTCCACGCCTCAACGAAACGAAATGGCAGAACGCAAGAACCGTCATCTTCTTGATATGGTTCGAGCTCTTTTGATTGAGTCTTCTATTCCCTCTTGTTTTTTGTGTAAAGAATTGTCTGCCGCTGTACATTTAATAAACCGATTACCTTCTCACACTCTTAATAACGTTTCTCCATTTTTTAATATCTTTAGTTATCATCCTACATATTCTCTTCTCCGTCCTTTTTGGTGTGTATGTTTTGTTATTTTGCAATCACATGAAATGACAAAACTCACCCCTCAATCTGTCAAGTGTGGCTTTCTAGGATATGGTAGGACTCAAAAAGAGTACGTCTGTTAGGATCCTACGCCCCCTTTGGCCCCATTTTGTGGAAATGAAAATGGGTGGAATAATATATATTTTTTTAAATGAGTGGTTGAAAAAGAATGAAAAATTTTCGTTTTACGTGTAATATTATTTTATGCAAGATTGTGTGGTTAAAAATAGGAAAGAGAAAAATGAAATGGAAATTAATGGGGGCCAAATGGGGGCTACCTTGCAACAAATTCGAATTTCTCATAAAGTTATTTTTTTGAAAAACAATCATTCTTTAGTTCAGAAACTGTGGTTTCCCTTCCTATGTTCTGTCTTACCTGATTTCCCTTCAGAATCATCTCGGTAAAAGCCCGGCCTTGTTTACACTCGCAGGGATGTTGTATCTATCACTAATCCGGATCTTCTTTCTCAAACAACGGTCCTTCCGAGCCTCTTTGATCCTCTACCTACGATGCCTAATCCTGTACTTGATGATTTGTCGCCTCCTATCCCTCTTCGTCGTACTTCTCGTGTTTATCGACCACTAGATAGGTATGATTTTTCCTCCCATAGTTCTATTTCTTCTACACTTAATTCGATTTCTATTCCTTCTATAGACTGGCTATGAAACATGAATGTTGGCAACAAGCGATGAAAGCAGAACTCGAAGCTCTTGAGGCCAATCAGATCTGGGATATTGTGCCATGTCCACAAACTGTGAAACCCATTGGCAGTAAATGGGTATATTCCATTAGACTTCGTTCTGATGGTTCTCTTGAGCGCTATAAGGCTCGATTAGTTGCTTTGGATAATCGTCAGGAGTATGAAATCAATTATGATGAGACATTTGCTCCTGTGGCAAAAATGACCATTGTTCGTCTCTTGCTATCGCTTGCCGCTTCCCAGTCATGGTCTTTACATCAAATGGATGTGAACGCATTCCTACATGGAGGCCTCAAGGAGGATATTTATATGAAACTTCCTTCTGGTATGCCTCTTCCTTCAGTTGACTCTGTATGGAAGCTAAAACGCTCTTTGTATGGTCTTAAACAGGCTCTTCAGGCTTGGTTTGACAAGTTTTGTCTCACTCTGGTGGATTTCTCATTTACTCAGAGTCAGTATGACGCATCTCTGTTTTAACAAGAGTACTGCTGACCTTGTCTTTTTGTTGGCATATGTGGATGATATTATTATCTCTGGATCTTATCATAGTCTTATCTAGAAACTTAAGCAACATCTTCACTCAATTTTTCATATGAAAGATCTTGGTGGACTTACTTTCTGGGTTAGAGATACATACTATATCACATGGTATCTTCTTGAATCAACATAAGTATATTTATTAAGTTGGCCGATCTATCTGAAGCCTCCTTGGTTGATATACCGTTGGAGCTCAATGTTAAATATCAAAAAGATGGAGATATTCTTCTAGATCCTACTCTTTATCGGAAGTTAGTCGAAAGTCTTATTTATCTCACTATCACGTCTGGATATTTCCTTTGCATTTTATATTGTAAGCAAGTTTATGGACGCTCTTCGTCATCTTCATTTGGTAGCTGTCCATCGCATTATTCGCTATTTTATTGGAACTCCTCATCGCGGTCTCTTCTTCCCTCGGGGGTCATCTCTTGAACTCACAGCTTATAGTGATGCTGATTGGGCTGGTTGTCCTGATTCACGTTGATCTATTGGGTGGTGTATTTTTTTTTGCTGATGCCCTCATTTCTTGAAAATGTAAGAAATAAGACTCTGTTTTCAAGTCCTCCACTGAGGCTGAATATTGAGCTATGTTCACTGCATGCTCTGAGATGTGTGGTTGCGTGGCTTTCTTGTAGAACTTGGTATCTCTCAATCAAAGCCTACACCTCTTTATGATGACAACACTAGTACTATTCAGATTGCGGCCAATCTTGTGTAACATGAACGCACCAAACATATAGAGGTGGATTGTCATTACATTCGGGACATTTATGATTCCAAAGTCATATCTCTTCCCCATGTTTACACTTCACAATAGGTCGCAAATATCTTCACCAAATCGTTGACTCACCTCCGTCATAACTTTCTTGTGAGCAAATTGATGCTTGTGGACTCTCCAACTTCAATTTGAGGGGGGGGGGGGGTTATTAGAATATATGTCCATTTATAGGTTAATAATATCACAGAAAATCAGGGATTAATTCCATTGTATAGCTAATTATTTTCTTTCCTAATATAACTTGTAATATTCTATAAATCAAATGTAATACGCAACTTGCTTCACACCACCATGGACTCTTTCATCATTGTTCTTAAGCAATAAAAGAGTATTGTAGACCAAAATTGTTTTAAATAGTTTATAGCTCTCTATTGTATTTTTTCTCTGTCCTCGTCATTTCTCTCTTATTTTGATCTCTTTTTTCCATTTCCTTATTTATCAAAAAGAAAAGAACTCTATCGTGAGTCCAGAGAATAATAGTCAACCATGACATTTATGTCATTAATCAGAGTGCTATCTAATTTACCATAAGAGTTTATACATTATGATTTCTATGCGTGAAAGCTTTTACAGGTCTTAGCTAGCTTTTGTTATTTGTTGCATTTGAAATATCGATTCAAGCTGCAAAAAGATGATCATATTTTCTCAATTATCTACAGTGTAGCAGCATGCCCTTGTCATACCTTTATTGCATTCTGATGGTCTTTTGGAATTAATGTACACTCTTATGCTGTTATACCTGCCATTTGACTTGTTAAGAGTGCTGTGTCCATATATATTATTTTTTATTTTTAAATTTCCTATATAACCACCGTCAATGACATCAAAGTTCCTACTTTAAGCATGCGCTGACTTCAAATTTTCGATTGCATAACAATAGCCTATCACTAGTTGTCAACTGGATTGATTGATTATCTTCCAACAATGGAATATATGATGGTATATAATATAATTTGGTTTTCCTAGTATAGATTATTACCATGAGCTTGTTTGTTTGGGATTTTAATCCAATTAAAATCAATTTTTTGACCGTTATTTCACTATTTCAGTCGTTATTTTTGAATTCCTCTTACAAGTAGGACCCACTTTATCTCTAACGGTCAAAAAATCAATTATCAAAATTCCTACCAAACAAACACCATATTTAGAGGCTGTAATTCTCTCTATTTAAAGAAACGATTGAACCTTAATTGAGGCATTGATTGGGAATACAATTATGAAAGAATACAACTTTAGAATGGTACAGAGCTTACAAGCCAAAATTCTTCAATTTTTCGTTGAAGTCACAGAGGATCAAATTTTAGTCTTGTGAGAAATGTTTTGGTTAAAGACTTACCTTTTGGTTCTTGGGCAGTCGATTCAGTATCTGTTGAAGTTTCTGGCAGACGATTCTGTTCGAAGTCATCTTGTGTGTTACCGACGAATTTAGTGCGTGAATGAGCTTTTGGATTGCCGGAAAATTGGTTAAGCATTTGATCAGATATATCTATATGCTATCCGACAGTTGGTGTTCTTGGATTCTTGACGGTCTCGTGTTTTTGGGCTGTCGAAGATCTCGTTTCTTTCTGTTGGCAGTAGGGTTCTTGGTGTCGAGGACTGGCAGTCGAGGTATTATAGTGCGTGAGTCTCTTGGGCTGGTGTGTTGGTATTTATTTGGGCCGGTTATTGGGTTATTTATTTGATTATTTATTAGTGTTTGGGTATTTATTTGGGCCATAATCATTTGGGCCAGTTATTAGGTTATTTGTTTGATTGTATATTAATAGATAACTTTTTGTGCTGCTTGTTTTGGGCTTACCTATTTGCTGTTGGGCGATATTATAATTTTAGTTATCATGGCCGAGGAAAGTTCAATTGTTCGTCTTAATGGTAAAAATTATCCTACTTGGGAATTTCAGTTCAAGATGTTCGTCAAGGGTAAATAATTGTGGGATCATGTGGATGGATAGTCTAAAGCCCCGACGGATCCCAAGGAGCTTAGTTTATGGGAAAATAAAGATGCTCGAATTGTTTCATGGCTTTTAAGCTCTATTGAACCTAATATGGTCAATAATCTTCGTTCATTTATGACTGCTAGAGAGATGTGGGATTACTTATGACAAATTTATTGTCAGGATAATTCTACACCAAAATTTCAATTGGAGTTGGATATTGGTAATTATCGACGGAGAAATTTGTTAATTGAACAATTTTATTCGGGTTTTATTAACTTATGGAGCAAGTATTTTGAGTTGGTGCAGTCTAAAGTTCCTGAAGATGCTTTAGCAGCATTACAAATGTCAAATGTTTCATTCTAAAAGTCAGCGGGATCAGTTTTTGATAAAGCTACGACCCGAATCTGAAAGTGCACGCGTTGGGTTAATCGATTGCAATCCTGTACCGTCCTTGGATGTCTGCTTAGGGTAACTCTTGCGTGAAGAACGACGACTTGCTTCTCAACATGTCATCAGTCAAAACAATGAGAATATTGAGATGGTCAATGTAGCCTATGCCGCACAAGGCAAAGGAAGATCCAAATCATTACCATAGTGTTACTGTTGCAAGGAGTTCGGCCACGTTGCAAAATATTGTAACAAGAACTTCTGCAACTATTGCAAAAAGGAGGTTTATATTATCAAAGACTGTCGTGTGCGAACTCAAACTCAATCAACTCCTGTTTTTCATCTTACTGTTCAATCCAACCTTGCAGCTGCATATTCAGATCAGTTAAGTACCTCGGGTTCCTCTCCGACTCTTACACCTAAACATGTTTAACAGATGATTATTTCTGTTCTCTAGGCCCTTGGCCTTCAAGGTAAAAATAATTCATCTCCTTGGTTAGTTGACTCTGTAGCTTCCAATCACATGATTGGTAATAGGGAGGTTCTAAATAATGTTCGTAAGTATGACGATGAGAAGCATATCCAGATAGCTAATGGTGGTACTATTCCTATCAATGCGGTTGGGAATTTAGGGTCTTCCTTTACTAATGTTTTTATCCCTCCACATTTATCTGCCAATTTAATATCTGTTGGCCAACTGGTAGAAGATAACTATACTATTCATTTTGATCATAATGTTTGTCGTGTGCAGAATCAAGGGGCCTGAAGTGGGATGTCTTTTTCCACTTTAGTCATTTTCTATTCCTAATTCTATTCATGTTGGTTATTCTACCATTTCTTTTAGCTCCCGTTTGGCCCCCATTCTCCTTCTCATTGTTTTTCTCTTTTATTTTCAATCACACAATTTTTCATAAAATAATATTACACGCAAATCAGAAACTTTTCATTTTTTTTCAACCACACATTTTTAAAAAAAATACTATTCCAGCCATTAAAATTTGAAAAGAATGGAGGCCAAACGGGGGCTTAATAGTCATTTGTGGCATAAGAAATTGGGAATCCCAATTATGTTGTTTTAAGACATCTTTTGAAATAAGTTTATTTGAATAATATGAATGGATTTTCTTCTTCACACTTATCTTTCGATTGTGCATATTGTAAACTTGGTAAGAGTAAATCTTTACAATTTCCTTTACATGGTAGTCGCGCTTCTACGTGTTTTGAGATTATTCATACTGATGTTTAGGGTACAAGTCCTATTATTTCTCCTACTTAGTACAGGTACTTTGTGACATTTATTGACGATTATAGTCGCTTCACTTGGGTCTATTTTCTTCGATCTAAAATTGATGTCTTTTCAATCTTTCAAACTTTTTTTGCCTATGTGGGAACATAATTTTCAACTTGTATTAAGATTCTACCCTCCAACCCTGGTGGAAAATATATGTCTCGTGATTATTAATCTTACCTACAACAGAAGGGAATTATTTCTCAGCCCTTCTGTCGTATACCCCACAACAAAATGGAATTGCCTATTTATTTGGCATCATCCCTAAATATGATTCCTTGCATATCTTTGGTTTTGTATGCTTTGTTCACTTTGCCTCTCCTGAACGTCATAAACTTGCTGCTCGGGTGGTTCGATGTGCTTTTCTTGGCTATAGTAACTCCCATAAAGGATTTGTTTGTTACGATGCAAATGCTAACAAGTTATGTATTTCTAGAAATGTTGCTTTCTTTGAAAATCAATATTTCTTTACGTCTCGTATCGAGTTTGTTTCTCCTTCTACTGCTTCACTTCTTTCCTTTGATGATGACTCTAGACTAGTTAGTTGTTTTAAGCTAGGTCTTGTGTATCAATGCCATCATCCACTGCCTCTTCCTACATTTGATTCTATTATACATGTGCCTCATTGATTAGCTCGACCTTTCGGCCTCAGGATAGGTATGGGTTTTCACATTCTGCTCATCGGACTAGTCTTGATAATATGTCTGTACCTAAGTCCTACTCTCGGGTCTATACTCAAGAATGCTAGCATCAAGCTATGATGGATGAAATTCAAGCTCTTTAGGAGAATTACACTTGGGATATCATTCATTGTCCAATTGGTGTCAAACCTCTTGGATGCAAATAGGTTTATACCAATGTTATCAAATCGGCCCGGCCTAGTTGGTTCAACTGGTATTACTGGGGACCGGGCCCAAAATCGGGCCAATCATGCCTGATTAACCGCTTAAAATCCCACTGAATCGGCCGGTTTAACTGTAAACCGGTGAACCGATCAAGGTTTTGTGGTATTCCCAATTTTTTTTTCAGTTTAAAAAATTTCAATTTCATGAATGAGCCTCATAAATAACAATTCAGAGGCCCGTGGAGAAATATTAGATGACGTGCTCCTTTTATAGGTGCACCTCTCTCAAGTAGTTTCATAAACTTCAAATGTGGGATGTGCACTTCTCTCCCATGATTTCATAAACTTTCAATGTGGGATAGTGGCATAACAAAAATGTTAACAAATTATATAATAATGAATCTAATTAACAAATTATTAATATGAAAATTTAAAAAAAAAAAATATTGTTTTCATAGTATTTTATTATTTTTGTATGTATTTATTGCATCCGGTTTGACACCGATTGATCCTTTTGACCCTTCACCTTTTTCGGATCAATGACCAGGCCGATTTTCAAAACATTGGTTTATACTATCAAATTGTGTTCTGATGGCATTATTGATAGGTATAAAGCTCGTTTAGTGGCTCTCGGGAATCGACAGGAATATAGTCTTGATTACGAGGAAACTTTTGCTCCTGTGGCTAAAATGACTATTGTCAGTACAATTTTAGGATGGCAACTTCGCCAGATGGATGTAAAGAATGCCTTCTTGCTTGTTGATGTAAAGGAAGAAATATTTGTCTCCTCCACCCAGCATGTATTCTCCTTCTACAGATGTTTGTCGCTTAAAATAATCCTTATACCATGAGCTTGGTTTGAAAAATTTAGCTCTACTCTTCTGGACTTCAGTTTTATTCAGAGTTAGTACGACTCTTCCCTCTTCTTCCACACTACTCCTGCTGGAATTGTCTTTCTTCTTGTGTATTTAGATTACTGTGATTATGGGTTCTGATTCTCAATTTATTGAGAAGCTTCAACAACAGCTTAAATCTTCATTTCATATGAAAGATCTTGGTCCCCTCCAGCACTTTTTTGGCCTTGAGATCCAACATTGTCCAACTGGCACAATACTACAGCAGCATAAGCATACACAAGAGTTGCTCTTGTTAGCCGGTCTTCAGGATTTTAATTCGATTCTTTCACTTATGGAGGTAAATTTAAAGCTTCGTTGGGAGGGTGGTGATCTCTTATCCAATCATTCGTTGAATTAATAGCTGGTGGGCAGTTGGAATTATTTGACCATTACTAGGCCTGATATTTCCTTCGCTGTTCAACAAGTTAGTCAATTTATCCAAGCCCCATGTCAGGTCCCATTTGGCTCTTGTACGTAGTCTTCTTCAATATCTCAAAGGTACTTCTCGTCATGGTTTGTTCATTCCATCTGGTACCTCACTACAATTGGTGGGATTTAGTGATACTGATTGGATTGGTTGTGTTGATACTCGTCGTTCTATCTCCAGTTGGTGTATGTTTTTTGGTGGTGCACTTATCTCTTGGAAAAGTAAGAAGTAGGCTCGTATTTCAAAATCTTCCACTGAGTCTGAATACCAAGCCATGTCGACAACTTGTTCTGATATGATTTGGCTTCACGGTTTGTTAAGGGAAATTGGTGTTCCGTGAATTTCTCCTATGCCTCTTCATGATGATAATACCAGTGCTACTCAGATTGCCAGTAATCCAATTTTTCATGAGCGTCCCAAATACATTGAAGTTGATTGTCATTCTATTCATGAAGCAGTTGGTCTTCATGAGATTTCTCTTCCTCACATTTCCAATGAGAACCAAACCGCAGATGTCTTTACTAAGGCCTTATCTTGCCATCGCCATCAGCATATGATTGACAAATTAATGCTTCTTGATTGACCAGTTTCAATTTGAGAGGGACGTCAACGGGATTGATTGGTTATCTTCCAACAATAGAATATATGATTTTATATAATATAATTAGGTTTTCCTAGTCTAGATTATTACTATATTTAGAGGCTGTAATTTTCTCTATTTAAAGAACGATTGAACCTCAATTGAGGCATCGATTGGGAGTACAATTCTAAAAGAATACAACTTTAACACTAACCATGTTATGCACCATGTTGCAGCTTTATACTCTAAAATACGTGTTACAATTAATCTCTTTTTCATGGGTGCAACTTCTATCACGTATGTGTGCTCCATTAGAGTTTTGAAGAATTATGTCATTATTGTATCTTCTTACTGGTATATTTGGGACTAGTATTAAGAGTAAGCTGGTTGAGAAATCTTATTTAATAATTCTTTTATCAATCTGTAATATCATTTTTTTCTACTTGTTATTCGGGGGGGCTTTTTTATTTCTTTTACTGAAACTCATTATATTGTAGTCTTTTAACGATGCTGATCTGAACTATTGTAGTCTGTTAATGATGCTGATTTGAACCAGAAGCATTTCCATTTGTCTTTATTTTTGCACTTATCTTAAACCATTTGATACATAATATTGAACGAATGATATGAACAATAAATATATTTAGGTGACTGGTGATTGCACATATTTTGATTGCAAGAGGTTGCCACTCATTTTAGAGAGTGAGACACTAGGCAGTGTTCCAATTGGCTTGCCAATTTCTAATTGTGACGTGGTGCTTTTTGGAGAAAATGGTACAGATCAAGGGGAAATATATGTTGGTGGACACTGCATTGCAGCGGGTTATTTCTGCTACCCTTATCTGATGCCACTGGAACTTGTGGAAGTGCCTCCAGATAATTATGTTGGGGGTCCCAGCAGTGCACATAGAGTTCAATGTTACTTTAAAACTGGTGATTTTGCTAGAAAGCTTCAGGGAGGTGATTTTGTTTTTATTGGTAGAAAAGATCGCACCATAAAGGTTAATGGACAGCGCATTGCTCTTGAGGAGATTGAGAATACATTCAGGGAACATCCGGATTTAGTTGATGCTGCAGTAGTTTGCCGTGAAGTTGAAGGGAAAATCCTACTTCTTGAAGCTTATTTGGTGACTGTAAAGGGGGATTCAGAGGGAGAAACTTTGAAATCTTCCATTAGGAGTTGGATATGCAGCAAACTTCCACAAACAATGATACCTAATCATATCTTCTTCACCAGCTCTTTGCCTTTGTCTTCCTCTGGGAAAGTGGACTACTTGTCATTGGCTGGTGGTTCCACATATTCCAATGGACGTTCCATGGAGAAAGTAGAAGTAAATCCTCCGGATAGCTTCATTCAAGTTATTAAAAAGGTTTGTCTGCGTTACCTTCTCTGTGTACATAGCTGCATATATGCATGATGCATGCTCACAGGCATATGGATTCATAAAATCTCGCATGCTTCCATACATGCATTTTCTGAAGATAAGTACAGGTAATTGATCTTTGATACTCACGCTGGTGTTATAACTTAAAAAGAAGTTCTGAACTGAACAGCCTGGCACTTTGTAAACATACAGTGTTCATGTTCTGTATAAAACTCAACACGAGTTTATTTTCCAAGATATATGATTTTGTAGCATTTATGCCCTTGATATTTTTGAAAAGAACACTAAATGAACTGAAAAATAGATTAGCTTTCTTGGGTAACTTAGTACGGTACTCACTCCTATTACCATAAATATTAGTATTCCGTTTTGTAATCCACTTGAAATGCCACTTTCCTCTTAATGAAAGAATAAAACTGTTCACGAAGTCAAAAATCTATCTTAAAAGATGGGAGTCTTTTCTAAGTATAATAACAACAATACATTAATGACTAAAACACAATAGCTCGAAAGCATGGGACCCACTTGAATTTGAAAGCACTCTTTTCATACATATACCTATTTTCTTCATTTTATATTTATGCCAAATCCTTTAGTGATGAACATTGTAGAACTGAGGAAGTAAATGGAAAATTAATGCTTTATCTTGCATCACGTATGCATGCATGTTCTTCTTCCCTTTTATTTCCTATACTCATGACATTACCATATTGGATATACATTCCCTGCCCTTTTACCGAGGATAGTATGCTTTTGTTAAAATCTTCATTGATCCTTACTTTTGAAAATATTTTCTTCAGTGCCCACGTAATCTTCTGAAAACTGTGTTTCTCCAGTCTCCTTTAATCACATAACCTAGTACATATCGCTTATATATATATATATGTAATTTGCACTTGTACATACTATTTGTCTTAAAATTGTCATGGCATCGTATGCATCCTCTCCTGTTTCATATCAAGTACCATTTTCTGGAGGAGTTCAAAATTTCAGTCTGACGTGCTTCTTGGGCAGGTCTTTTCTGATGCGCTGATGGTTGACAAGATATCAGAAGATGATGATTTTTTTGAGATGGGTGGTAATTCTGTATCTGCTGCTTATGCTTCCTTTAAATTGGGAATCCATATGAAGTTTCTCTACACTTATCCAACTCCACAGAAGATTGAGATGGCACTTCTATCATCTAATTATAATGTAAAAACCGATAGTCATTTGGGACAGGATTTGAGAAAACCTGAAGGAGACATTCTTCCTTCTTCAGAATCTGGGATTCTTGGTTTTCAAGGAAGCAAGCCTCGTGCACGTTCGTATGTGTCTGATACTGAAAGTGATGCTTGTAATCCTCATAAACACTTGAAGGCAAAGTCAAATTTGTACACGGATTCAACTGAGCCAAGACCCAGAGATGAGGATTCTTTGAATCCCAGCCCAATGCACCTTGCATGTTCTTTTAGCCGATGCAATAAAGTAATCCATGGGGGGCAATGTGAGGGCAATACATTCTGCCATGCAGTCTGGTCGAACAAAATACCAAGAGAAGGAGGAGGCTTTATGCGAGAACTGTGGAAAGTAGATATGGAGTCCTGTGTTGATGCATCGCCATTGATTGTTTTTACAGAAAGTAATATTTACCTGTTTGTTGGATCTCACTCACACAAATTTACATGTATCAACGCCAAAAGGTAATGTTGGTTGCTAATTTTTTATTGAGAAATCTTCTGAATCATATCATTCTTAGAAATTTGTGAATATATGTTGCCTTAAGCATACTCCGTGACAGATCTTAATGCTTGTCTTCTAATTTTTTTATGGAGAAAAGATATGTAGTGTTTCCTTTTTGAGATAGGAGAAATTATTTGAACTGTAATTTTTTATAAGTCTCACTGCTCTTCTGCAGTTATCTGGCTGATAGTTTGTGCTTGGAGGTCGTCTTATTGTCCGTCTGAGGTTTTCTATATGGTTGATTCAGAGTAGTAATCTAGAAAACCACTGACAAACAACAGTGGGACTGGCTGGGGATTGCTTTAAATTCTTATACATAACAGTCGTCTCTTTTTGAAATCTCAGACACTGAATACCTGTTTCTGAAACCACAGAAGATACATAGTGTAGCTCTGTTATTAATGATTTGTCTATTACATTTCAGTAAGTGGCAGCTCCAGAAACTGGTTGGATATGATCTCTAGTATTTATATCCTTGATTGTTTCTATTAAGTTTGTCTCGAAATTATTAGAACATTCTACCTGAAATATGAGAGGCCAAAATCTTTAGTTTGGAAATCACTTGATACCAACTACCTCATGGTTGATGTGATTTGTCTTATAGCTGACATTATAGCTCTCCAATAGAGCTTTTGTCTTCATCAGAATTTCTCTTCTTTCTAGTATTATCTTGGAAAATTTTTCCCATGGAGATCTATTTATATCATAATACATGTTGGATTTCTCAACTTCCAAACACATTTTTAATAGTTTTTACAACACCCCACCCCTACCCATGGCCAACCCAAAAAAATCACGATGGACATAACCATGATTTTGATAGAATAACACTTTATCCTTTTATCTGCCGTTATTTTCCTTCATTCCTACATTTTCCATAATTGATTTTGACCTAAATCTTGACAAATTTAATCTGTCTTTATACATGTTGGTGTCACCATTTGAGAACAGTGATAGGATACTCAACTTCACTTCCTTTCTCCTAAGAGACAGAAGAATTGTAAATTAGCCTGCAAAGTGAAGGGAACTACATTTCAGCATGTAGTTTGTAATTTTGCATCGACTGTTTTTCAGCAATATATATCAAGCACCTAAAACATGCATATTCATTTCTTCTATTACATTTGATAGTTTGAGCATAATGGAAGATATTTTTCAGAAAAGCTCACAATTCTTACAATTTTCTACTGGGGTTTAAGAAAAAAACTTACGATTCTTTCAATTTTCTAATACTAGGGTTATATTTTGTATATGGTTTAGTGGTATTGTCTGCTGGGAGACTAAACTGCAAGGGAGGGTAGAATGCTCAGCAGCAATTTTGGATAATTTTTATCAGGTTATATATTACTTTTATCCTTTTAACTTTTTAATTTCATATCTTTCAAAAATGTGCCTAGAGCTGACATGAATGCCTTTAGATTGTAGTTGGATGTTACCAAGGAAATGTTTATTTTCTAGATTTTTCAAGTGGCAGTGTCTTCTGGAGTTTTCAAACATATGGTGAGGTATGATAATTCCAAAACCTTAATTTTGTTTGTTATGAACTAGAATAAATTTTTGATGCGTAATTTCTGGAGTTTTGTTAAATGTTCTAGAGACTATTATAGATATAATGATGATATATGAACACATGGATTTGTTTCTTTCATTTCAAAGCAATGCGAGCAACGCGATAGGTCCCCAAACATGCAGCACAATGCACATGATAGTTATTTTACATAATAATATTAGTTTGTATTTAGTGGTATTATGGGGATTTAGTAAAATAAATTGTTTAGGCCTTTAACTGTAAATGGATGGGTAGGGTGCTCATTTTCAGGAGGGTAGAAAAAGAGTGTCAATTGGGAGAGAGCAAAGTCTCTAGAAAGCTTATTGAGCTATTATAATTTTCATTCAACTTTTATGGTAATTCAATATAGTTCCAGTTCAGCACCAGAAAATACAAATACAAATCAGAATCCTATGTCGATGTGTTAAGATATCTGTTTTTTTATAAATTATTTTTATAGTTATCTTGGTCGGTGCTACCCAAAAAAGAGAAGAAAATTTCAACAGTCCTCCCTCTCCCTCGTCCTACCCCCCCCCCCCCCCCCCCCCCTCCAACATTTTTTTTTCACAATTGTATAATTTACATTAAAAAAAAAAAAAAAAAAAAGAAAAAAAAAAGAAAAGAGAAAGAAAAAGACCATTATCCCTTGCTGATCTTTGAAGCTATGATAGAAGATCTAATAAAAAAAATTTGTCAGGTTTACACAATCTCATTTAATTTTAATGCATTTTTCTCTTTCTTCTTTTCAACGACACATTCTTCAATAAAATAATATTTTATGTAAATTAAAAACTTTTCATTCTCTTTTAACCGCACATTCTCTAAAAAAAATCACTATCCCAATATACGTTTTTCCCTAAAAACTAATTTTAATGGATCCTAAACAGGGATCGTTATAAGAGATGGTAAAATATATAGCATTTTATTCATGGAGTAAGAGAGAATGGACAAATCTGCTTGGGGCTTACTTTTCGAATCCCTCACATGAAACAACCTTTAATACAGCTGTTATGCACCAAATGTCAAATCTGGTGAGTACTGTTTATGGGCAGTATTCTTGTATCCTAGAAATATTCCCTTTCCTTAAATTTCTGGTGCACTTTCTTCACACTATCCAATCCTTTTTATTCACCACTTAATACTTAAACATCCTACCATAAATGAAAGATGTTTATATAACTGAGTTAGCTGTCATTCTAATCTGTTGATAGGAACTATCTGAAAATCATTTGAACTATTTTTAACTAAGGTTTTAAAAGGTGTAACACAAAGCAAGGCGGCTAGGCCGAGTCTAAAGCCTTACGAACCTAAGCATGCCTAGACGAAACCTCGACGTAACAAGGTGTTTCCTTAATTTTAATATTATTTTAATTATTTTAAGATTATCAATAATAATTTCTTTTATTTAATTAGTTTATTTAACTAAAAAAAGGCACGTGCCTTTTGGCTTCTGGGCCCACATTAGTCACACCTTTTACCGCCTAGGCCCAAATTTAGGCAGTCAAAGGCGGGTTGACACCTTTTTCATGCCTTTCCCATATGCAGGGTGACTTCTTCATGCCTAGGGCTCACCTTTTCCCGCCTTTTAGAGCAAACTGATTATAACCTGTAAATATATTACGAGAGAAATATTAAAATTTTACTTCCAAAAGTGTACTACTTTCCACAGTGGCAGATGACGAGAGGGTGGTAGTGGTTCGAAGTTTCTAGAAAGGAATTTACACGTCATTCATTTTAGTCATGCAGTCATCACGACAAATAGCATAGTGAAAACTGAAACATGGAGCAGTTGATTGACTATTTGCCTGTTACCGCAGTAGTTTCACTATATCTGCTCTATTCGTTTCTCATTTCAATCAGTCATTGAAATGGTTAAACTTGTCCATTGATTTTCTGATATTTATTTTGTTCTAACCTTTTGCAGGTCAAATCACAACCAGTGATTGACAAATGCAGGAATTTGGTCTGGTATAGTTTACACTCGTTCTATTGGTCAGATTGCTTATAAGGACTTTCACTATATAAATTTGTTTTTTTTTATCTGTAAACTTTACAAAATCACTCATGAAGAGGCCCCTGGTCGTCTTGCGTCACCTAGTAATAGTTTATTCTTTGGTTTCCTTCTCTATATATTAGTTAAGTTCATCTTACATTATATATAATACGTTTGAATCAACTGCATCTAGTTGAGGGCAAATAATATCATGATATCTGAGTCCTTTCAAGACCAAAGTCTAAAGATACCTTCATCTGACCTATATCCATCTATCTGCAGTTGGTAGATCATTTCTTTTAAACCAAAATGAGCAGGACTTGAAATTTCATACGTTCAGTTGTCAAGTGATGCTTTTCACCTCAGTGCACGGAAAAACTCTCGTTGTCGGTTGTCCTGTAGTTCTTTTTTGTGATTTTCTTGACTTGAAATTGATGCATAGCACTCTAACATGGCATCAAATCTGAATTGGTTTCTAATTATTGCAAAAAAATTTTGCAGGTGTGGATCATATGATCACAATCTCTATGCCATCGATTACAAATGTTACAGCTGTGTTTATAAACTTCCTTGTGGTGGCAGTATATTTGGTTCACCTGTTATTGATGAGGTAGGTTTTAGCAAAATCACAGTGGAGTAACATTTGTAGTTTATTTCACTTGATCAGACAAATAGGAAGTTTCCACTCTTTCTGTCACCAGTAGGTTTATTTATTTATTTATAATTTTCTTAAAATTATGTAATTTGTGCTCTGGCTGCTACCATACAACTCTGAGTGCCTACATTATCCAATATTAGATATATTCACTATTTTTAAGTTTGAGAAGATGTGGCTTAAAGTAAAAGGTTTTGGGGAATGAGTACGGACTTGGTGGGCATCCTATGACTTTGAGAGGCATCCCAATTATGTGCTGGATTGAAAATTGAAGGCCTTGAAAAGAAATCTAAAGAGGTGGAATGAGGAGGTAGCGGAAGATGTTAACTATTGCAAAAATCAGTGTCTATCAAACATAAAAGAGTTGGATAGGAGGGAGGAAAGTCAAGGACTAGTAAGGGATGAGAGGGCTAGACATGGAGAATTAAGGGAAGAGTTTGAGAGGTTGGTGGAGATGGAGGAGACTGCTTGGCTTCAAAAATTCAGGATCAAGTGTTTGAGAAGGGGGACAAATGAACCCAATTTTTTCATAGGGTCACTAATTCCAATAGATGCAACAATTCTATCACTATGTTGGAGGTGGAGAGGGTTACTTATGAGGATCCACAAGATATCGGGATCCATATGGTAAGTTTGTATCTGACTCTTTATCGGAAGCAGATTGACTGGAGTCAGAGTTGGAGGGGCTAGATTTTTCTACTATTAATGAGGAGGATGCCAGTTGGCTAGTGAGATCATTTAGGAAGGATGAAATTAGGGAAGTGATGTTCAGCATGAATGATGATAAGGCTCCAGGACTGGATGAATTCTCTTTCTCATTCTATAAAGCTTGTTGGAAAGGGGTACAATCGAACATTGTGGATGTCCTTACATATTTCTTCCAGTGTAAAGGTTTGTAAGAAGCGTCAATGCTACATTTATTGTGCTGATTTCTAAGAAATCGGGAGTGATGGATGTTAACGGCTTTCTTCCTATTAGCTTAATGATTGGGGTGTATAAGATTATTGCGAAGATTCTGGCTAAAAGATTAAAGGTGCTGAGAAAGTTGTGTCTACGTTTCAAAATGCTTTCGTCAAAGGGCGCTAAATTTTAGATTCCGTATTTATAGTAAATGAATGCATTGACTTAATTTTGCGTCTAGGGGGTTCTAGGAATGTTGTGTAAGTTTGACATTTAGAAGGCTTATGATCACGAAAACTGTGGATTTCTTTTGTATATGCTCAGGCAATGTGGCTTTAGGATAAGTGGTGCCAGTGCATTCAGTTTTGTATCTCTATAGTTTCTTTTTCATTTATGGTGAATGGCACTCCGGAGGGTTACTTTCGTAGTAGTTGAGGATTGAAGCAAGGGGATCCTTTGTCTTTAATGTTGTTTGTCATTGTAATAGAGGCTTTCGGTAGAATGCTTGAGAAGGCCGTGGAGGAGAGTTTGTTAAGGGGCTTTGTGGTTGAGCAAAGCAAGTATCTCGTTTGCTATTTACGGATGATATGCTGATCTTCTATGAGGTAGATTTTAAGCAATTCAGGAACTTACGTCATTTGTTCTTGTGCTTTGAAGCCGTAACTGGATTGAAAATAAATTTGGAGAAATCTAAGGATATCACATTGGGAGACGTCAATAACGTGGAGGAGTTGGCTGCTATGTTGGGTTGCAGGGTTGCGCAGCTGCTTATGACATATTTGGGCTTCTTTAGGAGCACGGTTAAAAGTATATATATTTGGAACAGTATCGTGGAAATGGTCGAGAAAGCTGACGGGTTGGAAGTGTTATGTACCTCTCAAAGGAAGGCGTCTTACTCTTATAAAGTCCACTTTGTCGAATCTTTCTACTTATTTCTTATCATTGTTTCCTATTCCTACGGCTGTGGTAAAAAGATTAGAAAAGATTCAATGGTTGGGTGGTCTCAGATTGAGTCTTGTACTGTTTAATAAGGCCTTGTTGGGTAAGTGGTGGTAGCGATTTGGAATGGAGAGGGAGAGTTTTTAGAGAGAAATTATAGGTGCAAAATATGGTGTCATAGAGGGGGACGGTGCTTAGTCGAGAGTCGTAGTTCTTATAGGGTGAGTTTGTGGTAATATATCCGGCGAGGGTGGAGCGATTTTTGAGATAGATTAACTTTTGTAATGGGGAATGGTAATACCATCAGTTTTTGGGATGATTGTTGGTGTGAAGATCAACCCCTAAAGGTGGAATTTCCTTCTTTGTATCGTGTTGCGTTAGTGTCATCTGCTATGATGAATGATGTCCTAGATATACATAATGGGAGTTTCAGTTGGAACAATGTTTTTGGCCGGGGTTTATAGGACTGGGAATTGAATGATTATGCGCTGTTTTTGACATCGTTGTTCGAGGTACACATCAAGGTAGGAGAAAATGATAGTAGCATGTGGAGGTTGACAAGGGATGATATTTTTTCTGTTTGCACTTATTTTAGATCCTTATTGAAGATGGTATGGAAATATAAACTGCTACCACGGGTGGTATTTTTACTATGACTGATGGTCAGGGGACAAGTGTTAACGGTGGATAGTCTTCGAAGAAGGGGTTTTTATGTTACAGAGTGGTGCTTTATGTGTAGGAGGGATGGAGAAACGATTGACCACTTGTTCCTGCATTATGTTCTGCTCGTTTATTGTAGAATGATATCCTGACATTGCAACACATGGATTGGGTGTTGGTAAAGCGTATGGAAGACGTGTTAATGGCATGGGGAAGAAAATTTCGCGATAAGGATAACAAGCTTTTATGGGACCATATTCCGGTAAGATTTTTGTGGAGGGAAAGAAATAGCCGCTATTTTGATGATTAAACACGGACAATATAGTAGATTAGTGAATTGTTTTATTTAACATTGTATATTTGGTTTAATGTTGCAGCTATTGGGCATATAGACAGGCTGCTCAATTTCATGTTGTTCTTTTCTGGTTTAGATTGATAATACGTTCCTTTGTATTATGCATTGATTAATAAAATATTTGATTACCTTAAAAAAAAAGGGATATATTCACTAGGATTTGTAAAGCACATACAGGATGAATTTTTTTAATGGCTTATGCTAAAATTGCCTCGCAAACTAAGATCAACTGAGAGCAATTTGTGCTGAACAATTGCGAATTGCAGGGAGTATATTGTGTTTGTGACTATGTTAGTGCCAGTTATGGCATGCTAATGCAGAGAGGTCAAAATTGGAATAGGAGCCTAATTGAAAAGGCTCAAATCAAAGCGCATGTTAATATGCATATATGCGAGTTTCAGAAATTAATGCCTTCTACTAGGGAAAGACCTAGAATATCATTTGTAGTTTCAAGTTGAGAAATCTTCATTCTAGATTAATGTAGAACCCCACTGATCCTCTTCATTCCGCAGCATCATCTTCATTTAGAGTGCATACTCTGCCAAAACAGTCTCCTATCTGCGGAGTATCTGTGTAGGCACTTGAGAGGTTTGATTTGAAAGATGAGAAATACAAACTCACGTCTATTAAGATGAGATTGAAATAAATCCAGGTGGTATCACCAAAGGGAGTATAAATATTTCTTTTATAACATCTTTCTTAGATAGGAGTAGACATTTGTCATCTTTTTACTCATTTATATTTGGAAATGTAAAAGTTAGCATGACTGGCTGTGGCTGTCTGGAGTGGTGTCCCTAACATAAGCTCATGAGAGGAGAAAGGTTTTCTAACGAACAGGAGAAGCTGTCAGGTAGGGGTGGTCACCATTTACACTGGTTATGTGGAGGAGTACATTTAAGCAGGGACGAGGTCAGAGGAGTAGCAGCCATGTAAATGGTTGGTTTGTTGGATTATTTTTGGCTTAGGTTTGTCCCGGTGGGAAGGTAGCCATTTTTCGTTTGGCTTAAACAGTCCATTTTGCATTTGGGCAATTAAGTGAAAATGTTCATTTGACCAGATAGTGGGGAAATTGCTTCTAGTCAGCATTGTGCCCCTATTCCAGAATGTACCAAACATGAATGTTCAACTTGGACTTATCCCAGGCAGTCGTAGAGGAACTGCAATAAAATTTATGTTTACTTGTGTTTCTTTCCTTCTGCATATGAATATGTACTTACATTATAAATATAAAATGTATTTGTAATTCCGACAGTTTCTCAGCTGTTACCCTTTTGTTGTTTTCATTCACTACCTTTCTTGGACAGCGATCTTATTTTTTTTATTTTTTATTTTTCCTTTTAATTTTGCAGGACCAAGAAAAGCTTTATGTGGCATCTACTAGTGGCCACGTGACAGCATTGTTAATCAAGGTATGGGAATCACAAAATTAGATTTGATTTTGTTGTATCATTTTATCTTTCTTAATATGTCTGTCAAATGTTGTTGACTACAAAGTAAAACTAACCTTAACTAAGCATATTGACGTTGCTGTTGGTAATACATCGAAATCATTTTTAGGTTCAGGAAGTGGTTAATCCACTTATTTACTGCTGTGTTTGTTTTGTTTTGGCTTTTGAATCTTTTTAACTACAATTTTTAGAGGTATTTAACTACAATTTTGCAATTAATTATAATATCAGTTTTACTATTTATGCGTGCTGCATCTGTGAATATCAATTTCTTCTTCTTTTTAACTACAATTTTTAGAGGTATTTAACTACAATTTTACAATTAATTATAATATCAGTTTTACTATTTATGCGTGCTGCATCTGTGAATATCAATTTCTTCTTCTGGAACAATTGTTCAAGATGGTATGAGTTATCATCTTGTTTCACAAACGTGTTATTTGTAGATACAGGCAGCTTTCTTAGATGTTTTTCTTTTTTTGGTTAAATTTCCCTTCCTTGGTGTCGGCATCTTTAAACATCCCATCTCATTAACCATGATTTGAGACTGTTTGATTCTTATTATTTTGCATTATATTTTCATGCTTTGTGATGCTTTATATGCGTTTTTGCATAATTAATAGAATTGTAACAAGGTAGACTGTACAAGTAAAAATAAGAAAAAAAATTTGATGTACCGGATCAAGAATAAGTATGTACTGGCATCATTAAGATACGAGAGCCTGTTTTAGTTCGTTTTTACCATGCGTATCACTGTAGAAGATTGAACTCGTGTCACTGGTTAATGCTTTAGGGGAATAACTGAATTTAAATTTATCTGATGTGTTACTGTCCCATAACGCGCTCCTTATATTCTCCTTGTCATTTAATATCACTTATGATATAGCTCGTGCTGACATGTGAGCTACATGTTCCTACAGGCTAAGCCTTTTGATAAATTGTGGATGCGAGATTTGGGAGCGCCAGTATTTGGGTCTCTTTCAATCAATTGCTCTAATGGAAATGGTAAAGATGTGGTCCATCTCAGGTCTTTGTTTATGTTGTTCATGGCTGGTATAATCACATATGCATTATGTCATACAAGGATATAAAATTTTCTGTATTCCAAAGCTATGCAAATCCAACATTCGTTGGATATCTCTGTTGATTATTAAGGCTCATAATTTTTAGTTTTTGCAAGATCGAGTGGCTGTACTATTCTGCTTTTCTGTTTTATAACACCCAGGTAGCACAATCTTGTTTATATCTAGTAGTTACTCTGCTCACTGCCTTCCCAACACCCAGAAAATGGAAAAAGGAAAAGGAAAAGAAGAGAGGAAATTCACGTTTATGCTTTGTTATTCCTTAAATGTTCATGTGCAGTTGCACTGCACTGTTTGTATCTCCTGGTGTTTGAGATGTCCTATTCATATCTCGATGTGCAGTCATTTGTTGCTTGGTGGATGGGACTGTTGTTGCACTGAATACCTGTGGATCCATCATTTGGAAGGTATAATCAGTTTTCTTCTTGATGACTTCTATAGATGGGTGATTTAACAACAGTTGCTGTACTATGATGTTAATTAATGCAACCTACCATGTGGTCATTCTGATAAATAAGCCAATGAATTGTGGTAGAGAGATTCTTCGATTACTAGTCATCCGAGCTGATGTCCCACTGGATATATCACTTTATGACCTGCTGGAAAATTAAAAGACAACTTTAATGTTGTTTGACTTTCTTCATTTCATTAGAGATCATATTTTCCTCTGTGTGGTTTTCTGCCTGCAATACTATTTCCTCAATAGTGGAAGTCCATTTTATTGACTGGTGTACATGGCTAGAGGGGGTGACCGAATGATAAAGGCCTGAAATTTTTGTATAACGTGTAATTCCTGTATGTAATTAGCATGAAGTATTATATTTATTACACAGATTTGTTCTGTGAATGTCTTCCCTTTTACCATTTTCGTCTTTTTATTGATTAAATGACTAATCCTCACAGGGAAGCACCCTATGAATGCTTTCTGGAGAAGCTGTAGTTAATATTTATCATTCTGAAATCATATTTTGCTATGTACATGCACAGAAGAAAAATGATGGGAAAAAAATCCAAATCTAAGTTTGAATTTTTAATGTTTCAGTATTTTTTTCTTCTCTCTGTATTTTATTCTTGCACAATTCCTTGTAACTATTTTTTTTCAACCCTTTTTCATGTAACAGGGAAGAACTGGCGGGCCAATTTTTGCTGGACCTTGCATATCTAAGTCTTTACCTTTTCAGGTAAAATTATTTTATGTGAGTTGTGTGGTTATTTTACAGCTATATGATAAGATACTGTATGGGGAAAAGATTTTGCAGATAAAGAACATCTGTAGTGTTAATCGCAATAATTTACCATTTGACAATTATAGGGTTATGACTCGATGCTAGCACCAAGAACTAAATTAAAGTTCATGCTAGTAATGATAAAAATTAATTTCATTATGAAAGCAATCTCATCGCAATATTAATATTTTTCCAGCAACTAGTTATGAACTAAAATTAATTTCATTATGAAAGCAATCTCTTACAGGTTACCAACGTGATCCCCATTTTACTTGAAGATAAAAAATTGATATAGTGCCCAGCAACTAGTTATGAACTTATAATAGCTTCTAAATGTATCATTAGACCCCTGTAATCTTATACTGCTACTGTCCATGAATTAAATCAGAATCGTGTGAGTTGTGTCTTATACAGGTACTTGTATGTTCGAGAGATGGAAGTATCTACTCCTTTGAAATGGTAATATCTTGAATTCTACATGTATCGATTGTAGCTTCTGTAGACTTGTCAAGTATTATTTGTTAATTTGAGATTCCATGACCTTTTTCCTTTCTGTATTTATTTGGGGCAAGTAAAAGGGATTCTCAGAAGATGTATGAAGCTGACACAATAGCTACCAAACGAATCCGAAATGGCCACAATTGAAAACCTCGTAAAATACCATCTGAAGAACCTTCCTGGAAGATATGAGAGTTTTGGATTCAAATGAAAAAAGTACTAAAGGTTGCAAAATTCACCCACATTCAGTGAACACAAATCTCCTCGTTGTTACTAGGTTTGGGTACAAATCTGCTGTTAGTGTCCTCATTGCGAATGTTTCCATTTGACTGACAAGATAACTGTTAACCTGTCACCCATTTACACCATTCACCATCTTGGACCTCTAAGAATGATGCAATGTCCAGCTGGCAAAATGTATCATCCCTCATTTATTTTCCCTGAATAGAACCGCTTATGTGTACCACTTTCTTGGGCGCGACCAGTTGTTATATTGAGCTATTAACAATAACACGTTCATACTGTTTGCCTCATATATGGTGTGCCGACAATGTACCTGGATACTTAATTTTCGATAAGTGTAAGAAAATATGTATGATCCAGCAATTTAGATTGAACATCAATCATAATATCATCTTTATTCCAGGAAAAGGGTAATCTACTCTGGGAGCATGCCGTTGGACAACCAGTTACGTCATCCCCTTATGTTGATGAATCCTTGCAGCTGACATCTGATGTTTCCCAGTTGTCTGACAGGTAGTAGATAAATAGTTGAAATATTGAATATTACCTTAACAAAATAAAATTCTTTCACTTTGTTCAGGTTAATCTGCATCTGTGGCAGTTCTGGAAGTATTCGGGTGCTTCTAATTGATTCATATGCTCTTGGAGATTTACATCAAAATAAAAAATACAGGGTACAGGAATTTGCTAGGTTGGACCTTGAAGGAGATATCTTCTCTTCGCCAGTGATGATTGGCGGCAAGATTTTTGTAGGTTGCAGGGATAACCATGTGTACTGCATTGAGCTGCGTAGTAAATATGAGCTTAATCCCGAAGTCAGTTTTTGTTGCTAATCCTATGATACTGGAGTTAAAAGAAGCAATTTCCAGGAGAAAAATCTCAAGTGCATCGATAAGTTGGTGCCATGGGAAATGAGGGGAATACAACTCAGAGGCCACGAGGATATGTGCCTCATCTTGGAAAGGCTGTGCAGGATCTGCGTGTGAAAGCATTACTTATCTAAGAAAGTAATTTCAGAGGAGAATTTCCTGAAGGGCAGACTGCTTATAATTATCCTGTTAAACTGCACATCAATTTTCAAGTCATCATTCCACAACACTTCCAGAGAGCTCTCGTGTGGATCCAGAAGGATACTTTCCATGCGATAGATTCTGCTCGCTGTATAGTGTATCCTCAGGGTAATGCAGCTGGGTTTGAGAATAGTTTGCATTGCCATCTTGGCCATGGATGTTTCTAGCGTTAGATACATCCAACAGAATGATCATTTCTGAATTCTAGTTGTTAGTATCCCTCGTGCCAAATGGAGTGCAAGGGGCAGAAGAAATTGAGTCTCAAAAACTGTGTTAAGAGTTGGGGAAGTCGACCTATGCCTTTGGGAAGTTTCATCGATAATCTAAAGGCAAATGCTGCAGTGGATTTTTTTCCAGTTCTGAGAACATCCCCTTGCTCGTGTGTTTGTTACAGGTGGAAGTCTATAAAGTTATTATGACAAACTGGCATTCTGAGGGCAGCTTTCCAAAGATTTCCTCAACACGAATGGCATTCTTGCAATTGGAATGCT
>NC_036239.1:13787357-13843987 GCF_002742605.1 Olea europaea var. sylvestris
TGGGGGGGGGGGGGGGGGGGGGGGGGGGGGGGGTTCAAAAGTTGAGGTGTTGATTGAATGAAATATGTTCTTTATTCACTTGGAAACTTGTTTTCAGATTCATTACAAGAGGTGAGGCACTTAATTGATAGATGCAAGCTTTTCAGGTACCCTATTGAACAAAAGGTCCACCAAACTCAATCGAGGACTATTTAAAACTAAGGGTTTGAGTGATATATTACCCTTGAGAGCATTTGTTTCGTTCTTGATGATATAGGTTGTGTTTTTCTGTCTGCAATTTCATCAATTGTAGAACCTGATGATTGTTGTTCCCTTTTATTTTTATCTGGAAGATTTGCAGATGCATCCCCATCTATACCGTTATTTGCATTTGTATTTCTAACTTCTTTTTTACATTAATTGAGCTCATCTTTCATAAACAGATGCAAATGGTTCCCTACGAATGCAAAAAGTAGAGAAAAGTCATGCCTGTTTATGAAAAGTTGGGAAGCTTAATGAGTAAGAAAGAACGTTTAGGATCAAAGTGCAAATAGAGGAATAGTTTTGGAAAATAGCTGCAAAATATCCTCTGGAAGTCGAAGATGACTATCAGCTCCAAAAATTACTGGCCGACATTATTACAGTTTTCATAAACTGATTTATAATCTAGGTCTTTTATATCCTAGAAAATAAACCTAGTCTTTACATCGTATTATTCTAGATACCGTGACTTTATAATGCAATCGTATTCTTTGGTCCAATTGTTGTTTTTGTTTTTGTATTCCTAATAAAATTCGGAATGAATAGCATCCATTGTCTAATGGATTCCTAGGTCTTCTAAACTTGGCGAATGGTTTGTTCTTCCCGATCGGAGTAGGTAGGTTTATTCCTTCCCTAAGAACTATGCTTGTGCTTTGATCGGGATGAGCAAAAGAGAAGTTAGAATTAATTCCCATTTATCTACTTTGAAAGAACTTAGAAAGGTCTAATACCACTACGAATTTTAGGATTTACCGAGTTCATGTTCTAGATTACAAATTATCCAATTTTACCTTATGTTCAGAATAGTTAACTAAAGCAACAAGTCACTTTAATTAATTGTCTAGGTGATTAATTATACAATTCAATTTGTCCTAAGTTTAAATGTTGCATGTACAATTTGGCAAGCATTAAAAAGAATAAAGAACATCGAAGTTGTTGACGGAGAAATCCAACGTGGGAAAAAACTCTAGGACTAAGTCAGTTACGTTCACTATCGACAATTCAGAGCATACAATGATTCTCCTATCATGTATCCGTTAAGATCCGCTGCCACAGCCTTACGATTTACTGTCGCAGACACCTCTAGCCTTCTACTGTTGTAGATTTCTCTAGCCTCTTGTTCTATCTCCTGCAGCTCAATCTGCTGTCTCCTACAATCTCATGGTTTGTAATGAACGTCTCTCCAAGTAGAATACCAAGAACCACCTATTCTTGTGCTTGTAACTGTGCTTCGATCCACTTCTTTTAATCTCCCAATGAGAGAGTCTCTTCCTTACAAAATTAAAGAAGCTCGGTGTTTTGGGTTATGAAGATTGATGTTTTTTTCCAAGACAATGGTTGCCGGATCACAAGATCGATATGTTGAATTCAATGTTTGAAGCTCTCTTGGATCTCTTCAATATGTTTAGAAGAAGATATCAATGTGAGGTACAATGTAGCAACCACTCAAAATTCGTGCTTGGGCTTAGGTATTTATATCTGAAGGTGTCAAGGTGGTATGGGCAGAATAAAACACTTCAAAAACATGAATTTGGGGTTTTGCCACATAGGAATGTGGCTCAAACCAGAGCTGGCGAGAATCGAGTGAGAGGTATTCTATTTTTTCGCTCGAGAGAAATGTCAGCGAGAATCGAGCGACAATAAGCAATCATTGGTATTTTCATCATAACTTTCTTTTCTGATGTTCGATTGAGGTGATTCAACTTGCGTTGAAAAGATAAGTCAAAGAACTACAATTCTTGAAGAAATAGCCTTGTCCAAATTCCAACCTTTTCTAAGTGAAAATGCGTTTCAAGTTACGATTGAAAATCCAGAACATAATTTGTGCGGCTCTTTGATATCTGTTAGACTTTCAATTGCATTCCAATGATCTTATGTGATCTTCTTGGACATCTTGGACTCCTTCAACCACTCGAACACTAATTTACCTCATCTATACAAAATTGCATCATAAGCCTCTGACTTTTACAACAATGTTCAATTGAGTTTTTGACTTTTACAAATATACAATTAAGCCTATTTTGTCTATAGAATTGCCAACCACGCTTTCAGGCCTAATAAACTCCCTCTTTGGCATTCTATGACGAAACCATACACAATAAATCAGGACTATATAAATATAAGTCGGGACTCTAGATACAATCTATTCTACCCTGTAAACCCAATCACTAAGTCTTCTATTCCTTGTACCTATCTCCTGAAATCTACAAACTCATATGCCCAGTGTAAAAGCACGTGACATAAGAAATATAAACATTAAAGCACTTAATCGCAAACATGCTAGTTTAAGACGTGATATTAATGTCAATCAAAACACCAACACCACTAAATATCAAAACTTAAACATAAATTGATATAATATGGAATGCAGTGCAACGCTCTCCCTTACTTCAAAATCTCATAAATGTTATGCAATAAATACAATATAACTATGTCTCTCCCCAACGACCCGTAGACATAGCAATGCAAAATACAAGTAATGTCAATCAGTGAAATCAAGTGCACATGCAAATGCAGTAACTCTCCTCCTATGTGTTTGCTCTTTTATATGCTTTTCTCCCCTTCAATTACACTTCTCTCTCCCCCTTTTCGTCACAAATGCTGAAGGGAATAATATCAAGAACAAGCTGAGCAAATAACACACAATAACTCAAAAATGCTATTAATAGCATACAAATGTCAAATCAATAATTCATAGACCTTTCCATATACTCAGTTCAGACAATAATGAAGTAAGTAGTACAAGTGACTCATGTGTGTAAATTGTCACTAATCCAATGCAAATAGGACTCCAAACCTTAATTTTGTGAGAAGGGACATGTCAATCACTGCTAATAAGTGTATTCTCCTACTAATGAAAGTAAAATCATGTAACGTGTAGTATGACCAAAACTTTTTTTCTCTCCCTTACTTTGAGCATTTATATTTTTCAATTTTCCTCAATTTTTAGCTCATCAAATTTTCACATTTTTCATATTTTTCAAGCTCACTTATTTTTTATCTTAAGTGCAGGTTTTTCTCCATTAGGCGACTAAAATGACTCTGTAACGAGCTTTAAGCCAATTAACCCAAGTCAGGCACCGGGTTTTAAAAGACCCCATAGGCTTAAATACTCTAGTCAAATAGGCCCCGAGGAAGAACATTAAAATATTGAGCTTTTTATAAAATGGGGAATATTTTTGGGCTTAGATCTGATAATATTTATTAATTCATGTTCAAAGTCACCCTATTAACATGATACAGCCATCCTAAATCTCACATACGCGATAGAATCCCATTAACAAATTCATAATGTGTGCAGTGCAGATTACCACATAAAGACACCTATACTAAGTAATCCATAATGACCTAAACAAGTAATGAAAATTATTTTATAGCTTATCAATTTTAACACATACATGATTACAACTTGCAAGTTCAAGAAACATATGTTATGTTGTAGACGTGTTCCATAACAAATTGTTTTTTGTGTTTTTCTATTTTTCAATTTATTTTTTATTTTGTATTTCTCATTTTCCCAAAAGAAAAAAATAAAACCAAGTACACAAAACAAACGCAAAATGCATGCACCAAAGCAAACCAATTGAAATGCACATGCATGAAACCAAAAACAAAGCAAAAGAAACATAAACATATACAATTGATGCATGCAATCATCATATGACAATTAAGAACAGACATGCATAAAAGACTACCTAATCAGTTAGATATATAAGTGCTCTTTTCCTTAAGAGCACCATGATCCATTTCCAAATTCTGCAGATCACTCTTCTTCACCCAAACCTGTCTAGTGGGATAACAGCTCCTAGATAGTTGTGTCACCAACTTGGTCAAACGATTCACTTGTTCAATAAGGAATCCAAACCGACCAACAGATACCTAGTTTTTGTTTCCATATAAGTGCATCTTCCTAGTTTTGTTCAAGTGCTAATGACATTTATGGTGGATGTGACCTAATTCTTCACAATAAAAGTATGCTGGGATAAACCTTGGACCTGTGTTATGTGTTCTCTAGCGTCGATGGGTCTCACGCTGTCTAGTAGACATGTGTCCTACAGATCCCTTAACCTTAGGTTCGGGGTTAAGTACATGTTTAGGCTAGTCAGAAGTAGGGACAAATGTGGTCTAAATGTGCTAGCAGTATCATCATGTTTACCCATGTATCCTAGACCTCCCTTATTTTCAACAGGCTTGCCTATTCCTAGAAGATTATCTAGCTTTGACGAACCACTAATGAATGCAAGAAGTTGAGACTTTAAGTGCTCTAAATCGCTCCCAAATTTCACAACCTAGATTCGTAAAGATTCATTCATGGCGGTCGACTCACTGACTTTCCTAGAGGACCTCTCAAGCTCGCTGGTGAGATTTTTGACCTGAGACTCTAAAGCTTCATTCATCGACATAAGTTCACTCAGGACAGTGGAAGATTCCTTAACGTACGCCTCTAACTTAGCTTTCTCTGATTGCAACTCTTGAATAGTCGTACTTAAAGCCTTGTTTTTATTGAGAATTTTCAGGGTTTCCTGATACATCTTCTGATAGGCCTCTTTGATATCTTCATCACTCACAGATTCATCTCCAGAATCCTTATCACTATCTAAGTCCTTGTCTCTAACACTCCCCTGTTCAAATCTACTCTTAACTCTAATTACAAAGGCAATGTATTTTCCACTCTCTTTACGCGTGGATTTTTCACTCTGATTGTTCAAGCTAGACTTGTCATCAGTGAGAGTAGCATTCATAGCCTTCTCTCCGACTCTCTTAGCACTAGGACACTCTTTTTTCACATGACCTATACCTTGACAGTTATGGCATCTCACCGAATTAGATTTTCTCCTAGATTCACTTGGGCCACCTCTCGGTTTCTCTTACAGCTTTTTCTTCCTAAACATTTTTCGAAATTTCTAAGCTAGGTAGGTCATCTCCTCATCTTTGTGTGAATTTGAATCAAAAGATTTGATCCGATTATTCCTAGCGAATTTCAAGGCAATGGACTTTTCCTTAGTTGGGTTGTATAAGGTTGGTTCATAGGTCTAAAGGGATCTAACTAACTCCTCTATCTTGATAGTATTTATGTCCTTATTTTTTTCAATAGCTATGACTTTAGGCCTGAAACGCTCGAGTAAGGATCTAAGAATTTTTCTCACTATCCTAGGCTCAGGGGATTTTCTCACCTAGGCTGAAGGAAGAGTTTACTATGTCATTTAAGTTCGCATAGAATACATCAAACATCTCATCCTTATCTCTTCAAACCTAGTAGCCAGCATCTGCAGTTTTGAATTCTTAACCACATGTGAGGTTTATAGAATATCTCGAACTTGCTTAGTAATCTCACACATGGACACTCTCCTAAATTCATCGAGGAAAATAACCATAAATAGGGCATATGTAAGGCTTTATTATTCCAATTGCATCTATCCAATTCAGCCCTAGACCAATTCTCTATGGGGGTGGGAGTAACGACATTATTATTTGTGGTACTAGGGGCAGACCAACTATTAACTAAACTCAACCAGATCCTCTCATCCATAGATTTTCAAAAATGTCCTCATTCTCACTTTCCAATAAGCATAATTATTTCCATTAAAATGGGGCGGCACATTCAATGACATACTCGTCTAGACTATGTAAGGTTAGGACACGCTCCCAAGCTCTGATATCACTTGAAAGAATCTAGAAAGGTCTAATACCACTACAATTTTTAGGATTTATCGAGTTTACGTTCTAGATTACAAATTATGCAATTTGACCTTACGTGAGGAATTAAGTTAACTAAAGCAACAAGTCACTTTAATTAATTGTCTAGATGATTAATAATACACTTCAATTTGTCCTAAGTTTAAATGCCGCAGGTATAATTTGGAAAGCAGTAAAAACAATAAAAAACACCAAAGTTGTTGCCTCCACTATCGACAATTCAGAGCATACAATAATATGCTTATCATGTACCTGTTAAGACCTAATGTCATAGACTTACGATCTACTGTTGTAGACACCTCTAGCCTTCTACTGCAATTAATTCCTCTAGCCTCCTGCTAGACTCTTGCTCTATCTCCTGCAGCCCAATCTGCTGTCTTTTACAATATCTTGGTCTGTACTGAACATCTCTCCAAGTGGAATACCAAGAATCGCCTGTTCTTGTACTTGTAACTGCGCTTCAATCCACATCTCTCAATCCCCCAATGAAAGAGTCACTTCCTTACAAGATTAAAGACGCTTGGTGTTTTGGGTTAAGAAGATTGAAGTTTTTTCCAAAACAATGGTTGTCGGATCACAAGACCAATATGTTGAATTCAATGTTTGAAACTCTCTTGGATCTCTTGAATTTGTCTAGAAGAAGATATCAATGTGAGGTCCATTGTAGCAACCACCCGAACTTCGTGCTAGAGCTTATGTATTTATATTTGAAGATGTCTAGGTGGTATGAGCCAAGTAAAAGACCAACTAGGGGTTTTACGCATAGGAATGTTGCTTGAGCGAGAGCTGGCGAGAATTAGAGTGAGAGGTATTCTATTTTTTTCGTTCGAACGAAATGCCAGTGAAAATCAAGCGACGGTGAGCAGTCATCAGTATTTTCATTATAATTTTCTTTCTCGTTATCCGATTGAGGTGATTCAACTTGCATTGGAAAGCTAACTCAAAGGGATACAATTCTTCTATAGTAGCCTTGTCCAAATTCCAACGTTTTCTATGTAAAAAATGTGTTGAAAGTTACAACTGAAAATCTGGAACATAATTTGTGCAGCTCTTTGATATCCTTTAGAATTCCAATTGCATTCCAATGATTTTATGTGATCTTCTTGGACATCTTGGACTCCTTCAACGACTCAAATACTAATTTACCTCATCTATACAATTGCACCCTAAGCCCCTGACTTTTACAAACATACAATTAAGCCCATTTTGTCTACAGAATTGTCAATAACACTTTCAGACGTAACATACTTCTATCGATTTGGGGAGGAAAAAAAGTCCTCTTATTGTAGTCGCTAGCTCAAAGTTAGTGCATACGTAATTGGTGGATACCATCTTTGTTCCTTCTATAACAAAAGTTCAAGATTTATGGACTTTCTACCTCCACTTTTTTCATAAACTCTTCTTTTTGTATTATATTTCTTAGTATGATTTTTTTCCCCCCCCCCGAAATGCTTGTGCAGGTTTGAGTTTGGCACTTTCCTTCCCCCCCCCCCCCCCCCCCCGAAATGCTTGTGCAGGTTTGAGTTTGGCACAAGTACAGATTATGTAGCCGTTGGTGATTAGGTGTAGTTGGGTGTAGGGTAGGTTAAAGTGGGCAATAATCCAGGTTAGAGACAGGTAGACAAGTGAATGCATACATATTCTTATTGTTGCTGAATTGTGTCATATTCATGCACAAATAAACAAAAACGAAATATCCGACAATTTTGCCGTTTTCTCCTTTCTTTATTCATGGCCGGGCCAATGTTGTTACTTATTATTATCCTCAAATAATTGAATTGAGATATAATTTATTCACAATAAATCGTCACCTTGGCTCTCCTAAGTGTTAGTAAAGCACCGTCATTCTTTTATTTTATTCTTCTTAAGCTTGTCTAGTTATATTCGAGAATCACATCAAGTGTAACTCATTTCGAATTATATTCATTCACACACTTGGTATCCAAGAAATTCAATTAAAAAAAGTATTTTTCATAAATCTTTTATAAATTATCAAATTACTATGAAGGGTTCAAGTCAGATAATTATGTATTCAATATTTAGTAATTGAAATCAGACTACATCAATTTAGAATGGACGATCAAAAATCGCTTAATTAGTCAAAGCGAATAAAAAAAAAAGATATATTTAAGTAAAAATTTGACTTTTTCAATTCAAATCAGTCAACAACCAAGCTTTTTAAGCAAAGTGCAATTACACTTTGTTGAAGTATCGGAATATGGGTTTGTAGTATATATTTCGTTGCTTAATCAAGAAGCAGCACCCCCCCCCCCCTTTTTTTTTTTAAGATTTAGCAAGCAAAAAATAAAAAATAAAAATATATATAATTATAATTACAAACAGAAAAGAAATAACTTACTCTGTTTTGATTATGATAAATCAACCATGAGCTACGTAAAATGTTTATTTGTCTTGGGAAAAAAAATGATGTGATGCAATCAAAATGTCGAATCATGCTCCATTTTTAAATGTTAAAGTTAAAATTATTATATTCGAAAAATCACAACAAACGATGAAAAAAAAAAGCTTCGAGTCCAGTCGAGTCGAGTTGAGTTCGATAGTTACAATTACTATAATTGAAATTAAAATTAATTTAGAGTTCGTTTGATTGTAAAAATGGAATTGAATTGAATTGAAAACGAATTCCAGATAATTGAATTGTCTAAAAATTATTTTTCTGGGAATTGTAAATTATTGTGTTTGATTAGTATAATTTTCACATGGAAAATGTTGAAATAAAAGTGTTTTTTTACGTTCGTTTAGCTTTAATTTACATGAAAATTGTCAATTAAATGGATAGATTTTACTGGTATTGGGAATGAAATTTGTTTCCATTGCAAAAAAAATCAAGAAAATCATCTATCTTTTGGTGTTCATTTGACTTTATTTTACATGAAAATGAAAATTGTTAATTAAAGTGAAATATTTTTTTACAATAATTCTTAAAATTTGTTTCCATTGCAAAAAAAAAAAAAAGCGTCAACAGTAAGTTGGAAAATCAAGAAAATACCATTTCCCAACAAGCAAGAAAATGAAATTCCATAGAAATTAAAACGTATCAAACACATAAAATTGGAAAAAGATTGAATTCGAATTCCATTTTTCAAATAGGCCCTTAAAATAAAATTGATGTTATAAGCTAGCAAAAGGAAGGAATGGGTGAAAGACACCACATTAACCTTTCTTGACATTTAAGTCATAAATCGTAAAGTGGGTCCCAGAAATTGATTTATTCGCCAATGGGAGGCGCCCACAATTGAAGACGGCGGAGAAAGCAATTCACCACCAACCAGATAAGAAAATTAAATTACTAAATTATTTTTAATTTAAGACCTTAATATATTTAATGTAATTTTTTATATGATCTTTCATTTCATTCACACTTTTTTGTCTACGAAAACACGTATATTACGTGTAGTAGAAGATAAGTTTCAATATTGTATTTTGCCTTTTCCAATTATTAAAATATTAATTATTTAATTTTAAATAATATTATTACATACAAAATCAGATACCATTCGTGTTGAGATTCGTTGTCTATGAGGCTGGTGATGATAGTGGATCGCAAATAGTTAAGTTAGTACAATACTTATATTTATTCTTAGAATGAGTACAATATCAGTTTTATCAATTTTACATATCATATTGAATCATACGATAAAAATTATTATCAAATATTGCATAATATTAAATTAATAAAATATAACAACGAAGTTTTGAGTTTTTTTTTTTTTCTCAATCACATCGTCGAGTACCATAAAAAAGTAAACAAATTTTCTAAAATTTAAGAGTATTTAATTGTAGAGAATTAGCTATAATCTCACTGCTTATTTTCTTAATTAATAAATAACAAATCAATAATTGAAGGGGGGCAATTTTCGACATCTTCCTATGTATAAATTATCTAATGAGCAGTTGTTCAGTTGGTGACTTGGTGTAACCACTTTGTGTATCAATTTTATCAAATGACAACAAGATATTACTAGACAAATTGTTGTACAAATAACTAAAAATTGTCACTTACAAGAAAGAAAATAAGTAAATGAAGAAAATTGCATTCATTACTTTATTAATGTAATGAGTTGATAGCAAAATTATTCCCCGAGACCCGCTTTGAAGATTCGACAATTTTTCGTATATTATTAGTCGGAGTACTTGTATTAATATTTTAAGGGTATGATCATTTAAAAATACTAAATAGTATTAGAGAATACGTTAATAGACATTTTTTTTTAACTATGGCATGATTCATGTTACCATACAAGTAGGCAAGTAAGATTACGACTTCAACTAAGGATTATAGTCTTCTTTTACCAATATCATCTTCAAGTTTAAACCTTAATTATTTCAATAGTTAAGTGTGTGAATACATGCTTATGCGTTAAAATCAAAAGAGTTTCACGTGCGTGAATTATCAATGAGGCGTTTAATTAGTTAAAGTTAAATAATAATAATAATAATAATAATAATAATAATAATAATAATAATAATAATAATAGTAGTAGTAGTAGTAGTAATAATAATAATAATAATTAGACTTTAAAAAATAAAATGTTCAGTTTAAACCCATCCAATGTGTTAAGTAAATGTGACCTTGTTTTTCAATCGATGTTAATATTGTATTTGGTTATGTAAAATACAGAGCATATAGGCATATTTGGACAAGCTTAAAAGGTTCACTTACAGGTATTTTCAAAAAAAATTTAATAAGTGAGCGTTGAAAATACGCTATTAATTACTTATTTGACAATCAGGTAAGGGTTATTTACAAAAAAATAAAAAATAAAAAAATAAAGGACTTAATTCTTTCTTAAAAAGAGGAAGAAAAAGTAAGTTACTTAAAATTAACTTATGTTTTCGTGCTTATCCAAACATGCTGGCTTACTTTCCCCACTTGGAACACTTGATTTGATGATAAATTTATTAATTTCAGTAGAAGATAAGATTATTTGGTGTGATATCTGTCCATAAAATGAAGGTTCTCTAGTTATAACTTATAAATTAAGCAGCTTAATTAAGAAAATACAAATTATTAGTTCAAGTCCTGCCTGCCACAGCATAATCTGCTTATTTTGTTCAATCCTAAAAATAGATTAATTTCCAGAGCCAACAACTATGTTATATATATATATATATATATATATATATATATATTATCTAGAAGTATAAATTCCTATAATTGAGATTTAATAATCAGTACATAAAATATGATAATTCATTTAAAAGTATTAATTCTCTATAATTGAATATAGCAAGATATGTAACCTACCTTCCAAGTTCTATTATTTCATTAAGAATAATGTTATTTTTAGTCGCTCATTATCGTAGTTGTCCTACGTGTTATACATGTGACGGTCATTGATTTGATGCGTGAGGCAATAAAAAAAACTATCACATTAACACATCAAATAATTAATCATTACATATATGTCACGTAAGACGACTACGATAATAAACAACTACAAATAGCATTACTTTTTGATTAAAGGGTTTTTACGTTTTCTCTACGTCTTGGGCTCAAACAATTAATGCTACTCACTCTGACAAACTCTAGATGTTTTGCCTAAAAAAAAAAAATAATAATAATAAAAAAATTGACATTTTAATTCTATACGTTTAGTCCCTTTTTGGTTCAACTAAAAAAGTGAATAAAATTTAAGTTAAAGTTTATAATTAATTTTAACCACATATTCTATGAGATCTACAATTTTTCAATAACATAATCTATCAACTTTTATCAAAATATATTAAAAGTAAGATTTTTTTTCTAAACCATATAGGGGCTTAAAACGGTTTATATATGGGTATGTTTTAATCTTGAATTGCTATATCTAGTCGACGATGAATATAATGTTTGGACATGTGATTTGCGAGGCTCAAGTTGAGTTCAAGCATCAAGAGCATATCTTGCCGAATAATCTAATTATACTTAGTCCTCGAAGTAAAACCTTGCTCAAGTGGCAAATAGACGATAGTTACTTGTCTAGTGCATGATCCACGCTTAATACGTCTCCACACAAATCATTTTCATACATCTTAAGAAAAAGTTAATGAAAATATAAAATATAACAACGCATATATTTGTTTCACAATTGGTCTTCTCGTTCATTTTGACGTCCACTCAATGTGCCAAAAAGTAATATATATATATATATAGAGAGAGAGAGAGAGAGAGAGAGTTATTGCCCTCTTTTTTTGAATGGCCTATCATATCCTTTACCTTCGGCCAGTTTCTCAAGAAGTTGTAATATAATTCTATCTAAATTTTGACTCTATCAAATCTGAATTTTAATAGCTTTTTCTTTCTTCTAGAACGGTTTATATGTTAGGAGTTCGATAATTTTTTACTCATAATCAGAGAAAGTCGTGTCGCAAAATAATTGAGAAAAATAAGTTTAGAAATAGCTAAAAAAAGTAATTTTTGGGTTGTACCTATAAAATTTTTACACCTAGAAATTATAGTGAATATCAAAATTTAATTGTTTCAATCATCAACACGACAATTAAGTTGGGAAAATATATGTGAACCCATATATTAATATTTATGACGATTTAATGAAGTGTTCCCTCGCCTAATTTGCGAGACCTAGGAGGATTTATCCCATATTTGATGGGAATTAAAATCATATTTTTAATAAATTTTGATAAAAATTGATGAAACGAGTGATTGAAAAATTGTGGATCTCAAGAAACGTATGGTTAAAATTAGTTATTAATTTAAATTTAGATTAAATTTTGAATTATTTCAATTTCCTAATAATATATAAAATTTTCCAATAATTGATAGTACAAGGTTGAACTAGTCATTAGTCTATTTGTTTCCCTAAATCCCCTCAACTGTAAGCCAGGTATCTTCTCGTATCCAATAAATCTGACCCTCTCTATCTCTCACTGTACACTATTTTATATATGTGTGTGTGTATAAACAGAGATAATTTTCAAGCAATAAGATTCAGACAAAAAGAAAATCTCTCTAAGCTTCATAGTGACACGAGGAATGGATACGTTCCATTCTCTCTCTAAAACAATAAGCTTTCTCTCTCTTCTCCTTTCCCTCAATCTGCTCTGTGTAGTTGATATTGCTGCTTTCAAATTAGAAACTGTTACATTCAACAAAGGCTTTAGCCATCTTTTTGGTGAAGGAAATATTATTCGTTCTGCGGATGATAATAGCGTTCAACTTCATCTGAATCAATACACAGGCATGCCCTACTCTCTCTCTCTCTCTCTCTCTCTCTCTCTCTCTCTCTCTCTCTCTATGCATACATATATACGTACAAGGGGGTGTGTGTGTGTGTTTTCGGATTTTGCACATGTTTTCTAGTACTTTCATGAACAGAAAGATTTTGCTGACATGCATAGACAGAATTTTTGCTGCTTTTGCGAATTTTGAGGTTTCTAATGTTACTTGTTTTTTACAGGCTCAGGATTCAAATCTTCAGACTTTTACGATCATGGTTTCTTCAGTGCCAAAATCAAATTGCCATCAGAATACACCGCAGGAATCGTCGTAGCGTTTTATGTACGTATGTATATATACAAGTACCCTTTTACTTTGTTTTCTAATTGTATAGTAATTGTATGCTAATTTCAAATATTTGTGATTTTTCACGATCATGGTATTGATCATTAAGAAATATATTAGGCCCCAATTAGGTAGAAATTAAAATTTAGATTTTAATCAAAGTCAAAGTTAACAATTAATGTTGACCTCATATTTTATGAGAATCCACAACTTTTCAAACACACGTTTAATCAACTTTTATCAAAAGTTATTAATACTCTGATTTTAATACCCACCAAATAAGAGCTAGATTCAAGTCTCGTATATCTAAAATTCTAGCCGTCATGGTGGAATATTTGCAGATGACAAATGGAGATGTATTTCGGAAGAGTCACGATGAATTGGATTTCGAATTCTTGGGAAATATAAGAGGAAAAAGATGGAGATTTCAGACGAATATGTATGGAAATGGAAGCACGAGCAGAGGAAGAGAAGAAAGATATTACCTTTGGTTTGATCCTTCTAAAGAATTTCATCGTTACAGCATACTGTGGACCACAAATATTATCATGTGAGTGTTTTTTCTTTACCATTTTCTATGCCTTTTTCAACGTCCAATCGCGGCTGGATGTCAAATTTGACTATTTCAATTGCTTGAGTAACAAAAATTCTAACAAATTGAATGCAAATGATAAAAAGTCACGTATACATGACGGAAAGACGCGTTATATATAGTGGGAATTGATATTGAAAAGGACTAATATGCAACATACAACTAGAAGGTTGAGGTGGGCCCGGGAGGCGGCTAAGTTGGGGTCGGTGGGCCAACCCTTGTATTGCTTGTGTGAAGCCGTGGCGTGGACTGACCCATCTAGTTTAGTGTAGGTCGTGATAAAATCAAGGTTGTCGATTTAGAACTTTCTTTTCTTATTATTCAGAAAAATAGATCTATTGCGACCGATTCAACCTGCATATTAACTTAAACGTAACATCTAGTTGAAATTCAATGACTAGACAAAATTTTCAAATTATGTGGCTAATCACTAACGGAATGTTGATTGATCTTTTTATGCGTAAAGTGATGGTGCAAAATAAAGTTGAAATGATAGATATATTTGACTAAATTTTTGAAAATGAGTAGGGGTTTCACATAATCCCTCTAAAACACATAGTAGGGGAGGAGGATTTTTTTAAATTTTTTTTATGAAGTGAGTCCCACGTTTGGGGCCCATCTGCTATGTGTATTCTGGAGGGATTTTGTGAAACTCTTTCTATACATACAGCAAAATTCTTTGAAAAGAAGCATGATTGAATCACGTTTTACATTGTATGACGCGATTGAATCACGTTTTACATTGTATGACATGATACCACACTACTAGACAGTTTAAAAAATAAATAGTTATTTCACCAATCAAATCTTGTCAACTCAGGTAATGTCAAAGATGTACACTTTTTGGTGCATAATAGGGCTTTTCCCAGCATGATTTGTTGGTATCATCATCTAAGCTGAAAGATTTTAGGCTTTCGCAACTTATTGATGGAAATTAAAATCAAAATTTTAGTTCAAGTTAAAATCAACAATAAATTTTAACTACACATCTCTTGAAGCCCATAACTTTTCAACCACACAATTCATCAACTTCAATCAAAATTTATTAGAAATTCGATTTTAATCTCCACCAAACAGGTACTTAATATCCTTGTTTAATAATACGTAACAAATATAATTTATTATTTGGATGATATACAAAATATTGAATATAAGATACCTTTATAATTGAGTTTATTACAACATTGACGTATTTGTTCTGTGAATAAGTTATACAAAACGTACAACTTTAGTCCACATGTCACCATATATCATTTGATTTTAGGGCTTTTAATCATTCATATTTTTTTAATATTTTGCAGATTTTATATTGATGATGTCCCAATCCGAGAGATAATAAGAAATGATGCAATGGGGGCAGATTTTCCATCAAAGCCTATGGGATTATATGCCACCATATGGGATGCCTCAGATTGGGCTACTTCTGGTGGCAAGTACAAGGTTAACTACAAATATGCACCATTTGTGGCAGAATTCACAGACTTAGCCCTCCACGGCTGCGCCGCCGATCTGCTGGAAGAGGTTGTAACTTCCGAATGTGTTGCTCGAGAAGACGGCCAACTTACAAGCGATGACTATGCTAGTATAACTCCAAAACAAAGGAATGACATGAAAAGATTTAGAGCAAAGTACATGTATTATTCATATTGTTACGACAAGTTAAGGTACCCAATGCCACCATCGGAATGTGACGTGGATCCCATGATGAGGCAGCGGTTCAAGGACTCGGGGCGGCCGAAGTTCGATGAGAAACACCATCGTCGTTCCAAGAAAAGAAGAGAGGTTATGGATGCTAGGAATTACGGGAAACAGGAGGGTGTGTGATTAATACAAATTGTTGTGTGACTGTACATTGGGGATTTTTTTCTTCTTCTTCTTTACTGTAAGGTTGGATATTAATAAACTTATATTTAGAGGGATTAAATTTGATAAGGAATTTCTTGAGATAAATTGTGTCGGAAAAAAAGAGGGTAATTATATTCACACAACATTGTTTCATATGTACATCACATTTTAATTACAAGAAAGGTTTTCAATATTTGCTCATTTTTGCTTTTGTGTCCTCAACTTTTTTCTCGTCGCATTGGCACTCTTAACCTTTAAATAATTAATGCATTTTTTGTCTCTAATTTTGATTTTCATCCAAATATTCTACTAACTTGCATTAAAAAGATGGGAAAATATTTTATTTAACTTTTTGTACTAGTTATTTATTTCAGTTATTTAAAATTACAAAAGGTAAATATATCTTTTTGGCTCTCCTAATAAATATTTTGGACGAAAATCGTCTCTATAGACATAATGTGAAAACTAATAGAGTGTTGATGATAAAGCAAATTTAAAAAAAAGTTGAGAATATACGTGTAAAACTAAGAAAATGCCAGGCATATTCATTGTAATTAAAATGTGGTGTAGTTAACAAAAATTGTACTGTGTATTGTAAAATAATGAGATAATTATTAATGATTATTTAGTGTTATCATGATACATGGATATGTCTTATTTAGTTTAGAAGATCTATTTTATTCTAATTGTAACTCTTATTTTGGATCCTATAAATATAGAGCATTGGTTCATAATAATACACAATTGAGTTTTGACTCTCTATTTTCTTCTCTTATTTTCTCTCTTTCCTTTAGTTTTGTAACACCTTATCAGCACGATTGTCTAAAAAAATTTATATGAAATTAGTTTGAAGGTAGTTGATGAGTACTCTACACTCATGATATTTATGCCACTTAATTTGTTATTTTGCTACTCTTGAGAGTGTTTTAGAGCTTTTCAATGTATGTTTTGATGTTGTGATGTAGGTTGATGAAATTGAAAAAAATAAGCAAAAGTTGGTGAAATTTGAGAAAATTGCAAAATTGTAAGAGATCCAAAGTTCGGGGACTAAAGTGTAAGTATTGAAAAGTATTGTTGAACCTCGCAATGAAGATCTGAGAGTGCTATGAGTCAATTGGATGAAAAAAGACGTCAAAGGGATCAAATTTAGTCAAAATATAATCACAAATCAATTTCCAACCGAAAAGTTATGCCTCGGAGTTTCAGTCTCATATTGAGACTCATTTTTATCATAGAAAACAATCAATTTGATGAATGATTCCTGAAACAAAGTTGTAGTCCTTTGAGTTAACTTTCCAATGCATCTTGAATAATCTCAATTGAATATCGGATACAAAAGTTACGCTAAAAATACTGAAAGATGCGCAATTTACCTTTTCGACCGAACCGAGCGACGTAGCGTCCATCTTGGGCGTCGCAGCGCCCATATGACTGAAAATTAACAGAATAGGCAGCGCCACAGTGCCCATATTTGGCGTCGAGGCACCGGATATGTGGGAGAGCACGTTTTTATGTTTTTGGACTCTTTTATTGGCCCAATTCAACCTTATTTCGTCCAAGACCCCTAACATACCATAAGTACCATTCAAAAACCCTATGTTCGAGAAGAATGGAAGGAGGCAAGATTGAAGAATTCAACCACACAATTTGAAGGAGACAAAAATTGAAGACATTAAAAGAAAGGAGGAGCAACATCAAGGAAGAAGATTGAAGATCTACCCAAAAGACTAGTTTTTTCTATCCTTTTCCTTATGTTGTTTATTATAATTCCTATAATTTTCATTTATTATACCATGAATTAAACAATTTATCTAGGGGATTGATGTAGCCGAATCAAGATTATGGTTTGATGATTTTATAATTATTTCTTTGATTTTCCCGCATATATTTAATTGTATCATGATTTTAATGCTTTCAATTGCCTGATAAACAATTGGATGATTTGATGCTAATCAATTCTGACGCTCGAAAGAGTGGAAATTTAGGCGTGATCATAAGAGTGATACAACATGGAATTTATAGGTTTCGAGAGAAAGTATAAATCTGTGAAGCTTACTCCATAATAGAATCGGATCTTTATTAAATTCTTGATTTTCGATTTTGACCAGAGATGTTAGAATTGGGATCTTGGGTTAATTTCTAATCGGTGCTCGAGAGAGGGAGTTAGAAATACATTAGGATTTTTGCTTTTAAATATGGGAAAATTAATTGAAATAATTTGAATTCGTTGAATCATAATTGAAAGTTAGATGAAATCAATCCCTATGCCTTCTCATTTGATAATTTGTATTCCCCAAATTTGTCACATCTAATCACGTTAGTTTAGTTTAAATAGTTCATTCATAAAACATCAATTCAATCATACATTTATCTAAATAAAGTAGAAATTGCATAATTATAGTACTTAGTGAAAATTAAATACAATCCCTGTAGGTTCGACACTCTTACTTCAATACTATATTACAAAACTAGACACCGTACACTTGTGGTTAAACCACGTTGCATAAAACGCGTGGCAGTAGTCTATATTCAATTTCAAATCAAACATGTTATTTTAATTGCCACATGCATGCATAATTATTTTTTTTCCTTGAGCGTAAGTATTTATATGTATATCTATACTCAATTTTGTAAAACATTTTTTCCACTGCCACAAGCCAATAGATTTATTATGCGTAATGATTACTTCCGTTGCAAATGATTATTTTTCTTCATTAATGCATAATTTTGCGCATGAATTCGTGTTTTCTCTGCTTTTGTGGTATGAATTTTAGATCGATGCAATTAATGTTAATTTTAATATTCTAAACATTTGTATATTTTTTTCACACAATTCTGTCGCCACATCTTTTCTCGAATATTTTACTGAAGAGTATTTTCCAGCCAAACAAATTGTTATAATTTGGAGTACTTTGTCAAATAATCTTTCAATGCCAGATTCAAACATCTTATCAAACGATTACTGTCCTGAAAACAAAGAAATCATATTAAAAAATCATGTAAGAGAAATTCTTACAAAAATTAGATCAAAATCAATTATTGGTGCAAAGAAAAAGTTTGGAACAAATATTGACAATTCAAGATTACAATTAGGGTGTGTTTGATGCACCAAAATTTTCCATGGAAAATGGAATTTCAACAACATTTTCCAACTTTTAAGGTGTTTGATGGGTATATTTTTCCATGGAATTTAAGTTCTTTCTTTTCTTAAAATTTGAAATTTTCTTAGTTTTCCCGGCTACTGTAGCATATATAATTTTTTTTCTTTTTTTTTTTTTGGTTAGCAAAGCTAACAAATTCTAAAAATTATTGTAAAAAAAATTTCCCTTTAATTGACAATTTCCATGTAAAACAAAGTCAAACGAATATTAAAATATAGATAAATATTTTGAATTTATTTTTTGGCAATGGAAACAAGTTTCATCCCCAATACCAATAAAATCTATCCGTTTAATTGATAATTTTCATTTTAAAGAGAGCCAAATGAATACCAAAAAATACTTTTATTTCAACATTTTTCACGTAGAAAATTATACCAATCAAACACAATAATTTACAATTCCCAGGAAAATAATTTTTAGAGAATTCAATTCCCTGAAATTCGTTTCCGATTCAATTCAATTCCATCTTTACAATCAAACGGACTCTTAATGTTTCATGATGAATATTATGCCATTTTTACTGATGAAGAAAAATGGACTCAAACTCAAATTCCTTTGATTAAGAAAATATTTTATGATGAAATATCAATGTCTCAAGATTGTTTTGATGATATTTATCAAGGAAATGAAGAACATTTTCAAGAACCCAGTCCTAAAACGATTGTTGGAGATCTAATAAAATGTTTGACAATACAATAAATTAATGTATTGAAACTATCACTTGTACCATCAGGTTTGAGGGTTTGAGCAATTTGATTTTTCTCTTGGTCAGAAATATAATTGAACCACCAATTATTAAATTGACCAGCAAAACCTTGAATAATATTTTGAGTTGACTCAATTGGAGAAATTCTTTCTTGAATATAAGCGTTATAACAAGCACCCATTCTATATATATATATATATATATATATAACAGGTTTATCAATTTGTGTTTATCAATTATTGCTCATCTATCAACATGTATTTTTTATAAACATAATTTTTTTTTTCCTCTCCGCTGCCGTCGGACATAAACTTGGTCTATGGAACTTGCATCGATTTTTCCAATTTTCTACATACGCAATAAACCTGTAATGTAAAGAATTTAGTTCCAACTTAATAAACATGCATCTTGCCACTGTAAGTATATGTTTGGAATTCGCTCACCTGGAAGTCAAGCATAATTGTCCCTGTAAATGTGTATACATGATTAACTTTTTTTCTGCATAATGAATTTTTATTATTATTTTACAGATGAAGTCAATTTTGTCTTTCATATGGAATTCATGTTAAATTCTACATTTAATTATGCCTTCACTATGGCAAGTATATGTTTGGAATTTTTTTCTAATTCTATATTTAAATAACTTTAGATGTTCAATTCTAAATTCTAAATTCATATTGTATCATTTTATTATTTCTAAAGTATCACAACTTTATAATTAATATCTTAGAAGAAAATTAATTGTAAATCTGTCTATTATGAATGATTTGTTATTGCTCCCGAAGTAGCACGACATCATAATTAATATTCTAGAAAAATATTGATATATTGCTCTTGAAGAAATAATAGTAAAAGACAACATGCTTCCGAAGTAGCACATATTTCGAAGAATATACTATTTACAATTAGTGTTTATCTCTAAAGAAAACACACGTAAATTATGTCAAGTTGATATTGACTATTTGATTAACTATTATGTGACGTTTAATCATATTATTCGAAACTAATTATATTTTCTTTTACTTTATTGTATAGTTAATCAAATGACAAATATCACAAAACGTGAGTTTGCTGCACTTGACATATCTGACAAAAATTATCTATCACGGGTACTCATACTGATATCCTTCTTGTCTCAAAAGACTTGGGAGAGATAATAAAAGAAGGAAATAATGAATCTTTGCAGGATCGTGTAAAAACACTCATCTTTCTTCGTCACCATCTTCACAATGGATTAAAAAATGTATACCTAATTGAGAAAGATCCACAAGTTCTTTGGAAAAATTAATTAAAAGATTTGATCATCAGAGGACATAGTCCTCCTCAAGGCCCGCTATAAGTGGATGCACCTCCGTTTGCAAGATTTTAAAACTGTTAGCGAATAAAATTCTGAATTATTTAGAATATGCTCAAAGTTAACTTTGTGTGTGGAGAAAAAATCACCAATGAAGGTTGGAGAAAATTTTTTCCACATTTCACGCCTCGAATGTGCTCCTGTAACAGCAATATCATGAGCGTGATTTTAAAAAGTACTCAAAACTTATATCTTGCCTGCTAGTCGTTAAACAAATAATGAACTGTTGATGAAAAATTATGGGTTACGTCAAACTGGTTTTGTACTATTGCCTGAAAAAAAGGCAATAACAAAACAAGGACGTGGACGTAGACACGAATTTGGACGTGGATACGGACGTGCACGTGAAATAAATCATGGAAGAAATAATCAACTAAGTTATCAACAACAAGGCAATAATTTCAAAAAGTACAAATCAAATGAAAGTAGCACATCTAAAAAGGAAGAGCATGAAGAAAATTGCTTCAAATGTGGAATGAAAGGGCATTGGGCACGTACCTGTCGTACGGCAAAACATCTCGTTGATCTCTACTAAAAGTCTATCAAGGGAAAGGAAAAGTGTGGAGACAAATTTTGTTGACTATGATGGTCCAATTGATGTGATTCATTTGAATGTCTCCGATTTCTTTGCTGATCCAAATAGGAATATTGATCATTTGATTGTGATGGTGTGATGGAAGATATAAATTAGTTTTTTTCTATGTTTCTAATATTTCCCTTTATTTTAGAAATTTAGTTTGAAATATGTTTTTACTTTTCAAAAAAATTTTGAATTTTACTATGCATCATTAATTTCACAGTATTAATTATGTTAATTATTTTAAATTTAAATTCAAAATTTTTTAAATAAATCGATTTTGTTATATTGATAGATTCGTAATGGATTGTCAAGACACCTACTTGATTGATAGTGCAACTACACATACTATTTTTCAAGGTAAAAAATATTTTTTGGATTAATATTAGAAAAAAATAATGTCAATACAATAGCGGGTGCATTGAATATCGTTGAAGGCTCCGGAAGAGTTTATATTACTTTATCAAATAATACAAAATTATATATTGATGATACACTTTATTCTAGTAAATTAAGAAGAAATTTGCTTAATTTTAAAGATATTCATTACAATGGATATCATATTGAGATGACGTAAGAAAAAAATATTGAATATCTTTGCATAACTTCTTTTGTATCTGGTTGAAAACAGATAAAAGAAAAATTTCATGTACTCCCATTTGGCATGTATTGGACATTTATAAAAGTGGTTGAATTAAATAATGTCGTGAACTAGAAGTTCGTTGACCAAAAAAGTTTTATACTTTAGCATTATCGATTTGGACATCCAGGAGCTGTAATGATGCGACAAATAATAAACAATTTACATGGACATCATTTAAAGAACCAAAAGATTCTTTTACCTAATGATTATACATATGTAACTTGTTCGCAAGGCAAGTTAGTTATTAGACCCTTGATTACAAGGGTCAATATTGAATTTTCAACTTTTTTGGAACGAATTCATGGAGATATATGTGGGCCAATACACCCACGATATGGATCATTTCGTTATTTTATGATATTAGTTGATTCTTCTATTAGATGGTCACATGTTTGCCTACTTTCCACTAGGAATGTAACCTTTTCTAGACTATTTGCTCAAATTATATAATTACGAGCGCAATTTTTTGATTATTCAATTAAAACTATTCGCCTTGACAATGTTGGTGAATTTAGATAACAAACATTCGATGATTCTTGTATGTCAATTGGGATTGTAATTGAACATTCAGTTGCGCATGTCCATATACAAAATGGCTTAATAGAGTCGTTTATTAAGCATCTGCAACTTATTGCTAGACCAATACTTATGAAAACAAAACTCCCAACTTCTATTTAGGGTCATGTCATATTACATGCTTCATCATTGGTTCATAGAAGACCAACTACCTATTATCAATATTCACATTTACAACTTGCATTTGGTCATTGTTACGCCCCTATTATCTAAACCGCTTCGAAATGCCAACCACCACACATTCCGACCTGATGGACAGCCATTCGAAATGTTTCCGAAGTGATATCACCAATGTCAACAACCTAGTAGCACACTTCGAGGTATAGGCGATCCTGCTGAATTGACCGAAGCTCCTCGCCTCCGAGCCCAAGGCCAAGTGGACCCCTGCCAGAAGATCCGCCGCCAATTTCAGAAAGAGATTTGTGCCAAGATCATCTCTGCACCTAAGGTTTAAATTGATTTGACGTCTCCATGAGGCTAATTGATGTGACTTATCAACTTTATGTCAATTCAACTCAGGAGAAACAAGCTGCCCGTCCACTCTACAGACGCGGCTGATTGACGCCTATGAGCAGACGTCCCATACCATCAGATGTATACACGTCTCACATCCAACGGTTCATCTCACCTATAAATACCCAAGGTTTGGCAAGAGTCAAAGGTAATGAAACTCTTACTACATAACAGTCTATAACAAGTTTATATATTTTCTCATTCCCCTTATTATTATTTTGCACAACTCCTGGGTACTTTTCTGACAACCTAAACCTGAATTGACCGTCGGAGTGTATACGACCGCCACCACCCCCGCTAGTCCCAGCCGTGTGCATCTGACCGTGCGTTGATTGTGCGCAGGGAGGAATACGTGGAGTAGCTATCGGCTGGCCACGTGGAAGGTCCAATTTTCGAGGTCAACAGATTCGCGCCGTCTGTGGGAACACTTCCCGTTTAAAGTTCTGCATTTTCCACCGAAAAAGTTACCGAAAAACTAGCGACTAACCCTGAAAAGGGGACGTTCTTGAAAAAGAACAATGTCAAGTTACAATCCAAGTTCTCACCACCCTTGAAAAAGGAGATAGGATGAGCTATAGCCATGAAGACAACAACCCCATGAGAGAGGCCTCTGAAGAAGAGGTACTCCATAACATGTTATTCATTAGAGATCACATCACCGGCGTCGCCGAGGTGGAAGAACAATCATACTCACTGAATGAATGGTTCAAATAGCTGCAAGTATGAGAGACATCGCAGCTCAGAATATGGCAATGCATGAACTCCTCATGCAAGCCTAGGGTCATTAGGGCTATCAAATGCCCCAAGGATCTTATCCGGTGCAGGAAGTCCCTGTGTCTCACTCCCAAGGCCACATGAGTTTGCACACAGAACGCCCCCTCGAAAGAAAGATGAACACCGAAGCCACATCTTATGTGCAAGGGAGCTAGCCATCAAAACCGCACTTGGGGGATAATTTCCCTCAAGAATACGAGGAACAAAGTTCGGCAAGCGTCTTCGACCAGATAGGAGAGGATCCTAGCAATAGGGTCCGTCCGATAAGAAGATCAGTTCGTCCAGATCAGGAACAATAGCAGGCTCCTCCTCCTCCTAGAAATAGGAGGGACAGGAGGAACCTAGTCGATTGGAGAAGTCGAGGAGAAGCACCTCCACCTCTCCAGGGCATTCAAGATGATACAGGGTCAGATGGATCCTACCGATCCTATGAGATTGACGATGATGATAATAACTTCCCTTTCTCAAGGGAGATCCGAAGCTTCCCAATGCCAGCAAATTTCATGTCCCATAAGATCCCCAAGTATGAAGGAAGGGGGAACCCGAAGAAGCACCTCACCAAGTACATGACACAGATGAGCCTAAGGGGAGCCTCACCCGCTTTGAAATGCAGAGCCTTCCATTTAACACTAGGCGGAGTCGCCGAAGTGTGGTACATCAAGCTTTCTCCCCTAAGCATTAGAAGTTGACCAGATTTGAAGAAAGCATTTTTGAACCAGTACCTCTCACGTAGGGAAGGAGAGGCACTAGTGCAATGCCTGCAAGATATGAGGCAGGCCCCTGAGGAGACGCTGAAAAGCTATCTCGCCAGGTTCACAGACGAAATCACCTACTACGAACAGGTCACTGACAGAGAAGCCCTTTCTGCCCTGACACTGACAGAGAAGCCCTTTCAGCCTTGAAAGGCGGGCTCAACATGAACACTTTGTTCTGGAGGGACATGTGCAATAAGAATCCCTCCACATATGACGAACTGGTGAAAAATTGTGAGTGAAGAAATGATTGATCATCGCAACCGTGTCGCGTAGGGATTCCCTCCGCCTCAGAGGCATGTAGGTCGAGGACCCGCAGCACACCTTGTTACTCAGCAATGGACCCAAGCAGGTCATACAATAGCTCCTACGTCCGGACAGGCCCTGACTTCTGCCACATTGAATGCAGTACCAGTTTTGGCATATGAGAATGCCCCTGCCGAAGCGGGACTATCTGGAAGAGTTGATAACAAGAAGAAGAAGAAGAAGAAAAGGTCAAACAGACCCTTGGAAGGGGCAAGGTTTTGTACGTTCTATCAACTCTATGGGCATGACACTAGTGAGTGCCGAGACGTAAATCGACACTCTGATCGAAACAACCCACACCCTTCCAGCAAGAACGAATATCCTCGCGGATCCGCCTCCCTGAACAGGGGGGAGAGAGGGCACAGAGAACAATCACCTCGGAGAAGATAATCAAGGGACCGAGGTCAATCTAGATAGAGAAATCAGGCCCAATTTTCTGGGAGCCAGGTCATCAGGGATATCGATACCATCATTGGGGGACCCCACGTTGGTGGCAACACCAGGAATGCCCAAAAAAATTACACAGAGGAAGCAAAGGACCCACTAATGATCACTTACATTGTCGGCGAGTCACAAGAAGCCGATAGGATGGCCCCAATCACCTTCTCCCAGGAAGACGCAAAGGGGGTTCACCACCCCCAATGTGATGCATTAGTTGTAAGAGCCGTAGTGGCTAGAAACGGACTGAAACGCATGCTCGTTGACAATGGCAGTTCCGTGAACATATTGTTCGGCTCCACTTTTGACAAAATGCAAATTGAACATGGGTTGATCCCCATGACCGACCCACTATTCGAATTCACTGGGGATAGCATCATCCCACGAAGGCGGATCACTCTGCTTGTCGAGATAGGTTCGGCACCCCTAGTGGCCCAGCACTTCATGGAATTTTTGGTGGTAGATCACAGATCGGCTTATCATGGAGTATTGGGTAGACCCGCTTTGAAAGATCTTTGGGCTGTCACGTCCATCCACTACTTGTGCATGAAATTTCCAACCGAACATGGGATTGCTACGGTCCGAGGTGATCAGATGGGCTCCAGGGCATGCTACTTAAACACGCTGCGAAAGTCCGAGCCCCGAACTGTTAATGTAATCCTAACTGAGGTTTTCGCTGAAATCAATACAGACGTGGAAATGCCCGACGTCCCCGAACAAGGGCATACCTCTGAACAAGAGGAAGACGACGACATGGAAGAGGCCCCTAAACAAGGACACCCTCTTGATTAGTTAGATCCCTGAATAATTGACTCTGAACCAAATGCGACCCCAATGGAAGAATTGGAGACTTTCCCCGCCAACGAAGAAGACCTCAGTCAGGTCTTGCGTATAGGAAAGTCATTGTCCCCTGAAGCAAAAGTAGAGATGATAAGTTTCCTGAAAAGGAACTTGGATGTCTTTGCTTGGAAGCATGAAGATATGGTGGGAATAGATCCTAGGATCAGTTGCCATCACCTTAACATCAACCCCTCCTGTGCCCCCATAGACAAAAGAGGCGTGCCCTCAATCCGGAAAAGTATGAGGCACTGAAAAACGAAGTGAAGAAACTCAGCCGCAGTGGTTTCATAAGGGAGGCCATCTACCCAAAGTGGATATCCAACTCAGTCTTGGTGAAAAAGCCCAGCGGAAAGTGGAGGGTATGCTTAGATTTCACAAACTTAAATAAGACATGCCCTAAAGACAGCCTCCCACTTCCAAGAATAGGTCAACTTGTGGATTCTACTGCTGGGCATGAACTACTGAGCTTCATGGATGCATACTCAGGGTATAACCAGATACTCATGTTCCCACCTGATGAGGAAGCTACATCGTTCATTATGGACAGAGGTCTATATTGCTACAAAGTCATGCCCTTCGGATTGAAGAATGCCGGAGCTATTATTAGAGATTGGTCAACATGATGTTTGCCGAACTCATTGGCAAAACTATGGAGATCTATGTGGACGACATGCTAGCCAAAAGCCTCCAGGCAGCCGAACACGTAAGTCACCTCGTCCAAACTTTTCAGATATTTAGAAAGTATAATATGAAATTGAATCCCCTCAAGTGCACCTTTGGAGTGGCTTTGGGTCAGTTCTTGGGGTATATTGTCAATCAAAGAGGAATTAAAGCAGATCCAGTGAAAATAATGGCCTTACTAGAGATGAGGTCACCTCTAAAACCAAAGGAGGTCCAAAGCCTCAATGGTTAGATAGCTGCACTCAGTCGCTTCATCTCGAGGGTCACAGATAAAAGCTTGCCTTTCTTCAGTGTGCTGAAACAATGAAAGAAATTCCAATGGATTTCAGAATGTGAGGAAGCCTTCCAGGCGTTGAAAAAGCACCTCGGAGAGGTGCCCCTCTTGTTGAAACCTCAACCGGATGAATCACTGCTGCTGTACTTATCGGTTTTGGACGTGGCGGTCAGCGCCGCCCTAGTCAGAGAAGAAAGTGAGCGCCAGTTGCCAGTGTACTATGTCAGCAAAGCACTTCTCCCAGCTGAAACACGCTACCCAAACATGGAGAAATTGGCGCTCGCCCTTATCACAGCCTCAAGAAAACTGAGGCCATACTTCCAGGCCTACTCAATTCTAGTTCTCACCAACTTCCCGCTGAAGCAGGTGATGCAAAAAACAGACGCATCAGGACGCCTGCTAAAATGGGCAATCGAGCTCAGTGAGTTCGATCTAACGTTTCAACCTCGACACGCCATCAAGGGCCAGGCCCTTGCTGATTTTATGGTTGAGTTTGCCAAAACCCCAGAAATGGAGGCGATAATGGAACCAGCCGAGCCCCCACATGGAAACTGTTTGTAGATGGGTCCTTAGGAGAGACTGGCTCAGGGGTAGGGATCGTATTGGAAAGCTCGAAAGGCCACAAGCTAAATTGTGTAGTAAGGTTTGACTTCAAAGCCTCGAACAACGCTGCTGAATATGAGGGCGTTCTGGCAGGTCTTAGATTTGCTAAGGAGATGCGGGTCAGAAGGCTCCTGGCGAGCAGTGACTCTCAACTTATAGTGAACCAGGTCAATGGAAACTTTGTAGCCAAAGATGGTAGCATGATTGCGTACTTGAAGTTGGTTCTGGACATAGTTTCTCATTTTGAAAGGTTCGAGCTGACTCAAGTCCCCCGTCCAGAGAATGTACGTGCAGATGCCCTTTCAAAATTGGCCAGCAGTAAGGATTCAGAGCCGCTAAAGGTCGTCCCTATTGAGCACTTATCAAAGCCCTCCACCTCCGAAGGTGAAGAGATACTATGGATAGAAGGCACCCTATTGTGGATGCAGCCTATCATCGCCTACCTGAAGGATCAAACACTACATGCTTCTAGAAGCGAGGCGAGGAAGTTAAGAAAAAGGGCTGCACACTTCGTCGTGCAAGAAGATACTCTTTAGAAGAGAGGCTTTGCCTCGTCGCTTCTTCGATGCGTGGGAGGCGAAGAGGCCACATACATACTCAGGGAAATCCATGAAGGAATCTGTAGAAATCACTCCGGAGGAACGGCTCTGGCACATAAGGTTCTCCGTCAAGGCTACTTCTGACTGACCCTGAAAAGGGATGCTTGCCAGTTTGTCCAGAAATGTGATAAGTGCCAACACTTCTCGAACATACAAAGACAGTCTGCTCAGAGCCTCTCCGTAGTAACCAGCCCTTAATCATTCGCCAAGTGGGGCATTGACTTCATTGGTCCACTCCCAAAAGGAAGAGGAAGTGCAACTTTCGCCATTGTCGCCATTAACTACTTCACTGAGTGGGTCGAGGCAGAACCCCTTGCCAGGATCACCGAGGCGAATACTACCTGCCACGCGTTTTATATAACGTGATTTTTACCACAAGCGCACGGTGTCAAGTTTTGTAGTATATTAAAGAATTGAAAAGTGTAGAACCCACAAGGATTGATATTCGACTTCCACTGAGTACTATAATTGTGTCCGCGTTTACTTGATCTAGACAATCGAGTGTTAAATTAATATTTGAATACTAAATTAACGTCAATGAATTAAATAGTGCAATAAAAGTGAGACAATTTCTAAAGATTAAATCAATTTTACGTAATGTCTAGGGAATGATTTCACCACATTCTCGACATAATTCTCAATCCCTATAGGTATTTCCATCAAATATTTCCCAAATTCATAGGCAAGAATCCTAAATTAATTCTATTTCCCCCTCTCGAGCGTCAAATAGAACCTATCTCTATATTTTAACCCCAATATCTCTATTCCGAATTAAATAAATAAAGATTATCAAGTGGTTCTTGTTTTACCCTCAAAGATTCGTACTTTCTCTCGAAATCTACAAACCTAGGTTATATTGTTCTTAGATCACGCCTAAATTTCCCTATCTCGAGCGTCAAATTTAGAACATCAATTCATTCAATTGGTGATCAGGCAAAAGAAAGCATTAAGCAAGAACAATACAAATTCAATTCTGGGAAATTAAATGGAAATACTATAAAGAAATTGAATCATGTCTCAAATAGGTTACATCAAACCCTAGATTTAATAACTTAGTTCATGATTTAGAAGAAGAAAATGATAAGATACAAATCAAATTGCATGAAGGAGAGAAAGATAAGAAAAAACTCAGGTCGTTGCTCTATTTCTCAATCTTGTGGCTTGATTTCTCAGTTTCTCCCTTCTTCTTCTTCAAAATCGGGTCGATCTTCTCTCAATTGGTGCCTCTCTTTCTCTTGCCTCTTCAGCCGTCTAACCCCCTTCTCTTGTTCTTCAGCTGGGTATTTATATTTTCTAAGGGTCTTCAAGGGTTAGGGTATGATTTTTGGGCCCAAAAGATACTTAAAAACCTAGATTTTAATGTTTTGGAAACGGGCGCCATGGCGCTTAGGTCTGGCGCCGTGGCGCCCAAGTCTCTGCCGTTTTTCTCTTCATTGGGCACCATGGTGCCCAGGTCTGTCGCCGTGGCGCCCAATGTTCTGCTTCTTTTTTTCTTCCTTGGGCGCCATGGCGCCCAAGTCTGGCGCCGTGGCACCCAGGTTTCCGCTGGCTTTTTCTTCTCTTAGGGGCGCCATGGCGCCCCTTTTTCGGCGTCGTGGCGCCAATGCCACTGCTTTACTCCTCTTCTCTTTGTTTTTCCAAGCCTATTTTCCACTCCAATCTTATTCAATACTTGCTTATTCATGCTCCATTTCATTGATCATCAATTTTGCTCATCACCGGCTCCCAATAGTGGTATTTTCTTGAGAGTTGTCCAAACTGTAAAACAACACTAACACACACATCAAAGCGTTCAAAAATGCTCAAGAACACATCAAAAAACTTGATTTAGAAGCTTTAGTTTAATGAGTGAATTACACTCATCACTACCAAATTTGTCTGAAATAACATCATTTGTAGGTTCGGCATTCCCCACTCCTTAGTGTCTGACAATGGAAGGCAGTTCGACAACAGGAAGATGCGAGACTTATGCGACGAACCAGGCATAAAGAAGGACTTCTCAACACCTCATCACCCCCAAGCAAATGGGCAAGTTGAAGTAGTGAACAAGACTATCAAGCACACCCTGAAAAGGAAGCTTGACACCTCAAAGGGGGCCTAGGTTGACGAACTCCCCCACATCCTCTGGGCTATCAGAACTTCTAGTCGAACTGCAACAGGTGAAACACCATTTTTCATGACCTACGGAGCCGATGCCATGAGCCCGGTCGAGGTCGGGGTCCCATCACATCGACGGATACATTTCAATGAGATCGGCAATGACGAGGCTCGAATAAGCGAACTGCACCTCCTTGAGGAGAGGAGGGATGCTTCCCAAGTGAACTTGGCGAAGTATCATCGAAAGATGACCTGCTATTATAACTCCAAGGTTAGAAGCAGAACTCTTCGCCTTGGCTCGTCCTCAGAAGGGTCTTCCAATTTTCAAAACCAATCGGGTCAGGAGTGTTTGGCCCGAACTGGGAGGGCCCTTACCGCATCCGCAGGGAATCCCGACCTGGTACTTTCGAAATTGAAGACATGGTAGGAAAGGCACTGCCTCATCAGTGGAACATCGAACACTTGAGGAAGTACTATCAATGATGAGCCTTTGTTTCGATCCGATCTCAACATGGTCTAATGAATCGATTGTTCTGATATGGTCTCAATTGTAAGTTCCCTAGCTTACTAAGTGTGGGAATTGCCTTGGTAAAGTGTGGTGTAATTTATCTCAAGTAATAAAACTTCGGTTCTGTGCCACATCGGTTAGTAAATAGTTTCCTCAGTCCTTCGATATGTTTACTTAAGTGATCCGATCTTCAATTATTAACTGATTAACGTTAAACGGCTCTTCTTGTTTGCTTAAGTGGTCCACTTCATATTAACTTAAGTGGTCCGATCTCAAATTGTTAACTGATTAACATTAAGAGTCACTTCATGTTCGCTTAAGTGGTTCAACTTATATTAACTTGAGTGGTCCGAACCTCAATTATTAACTGGTTATTGTTACGAGGCGCTTAGTCTGATGTTTGTCATTCATACAAGTATAAAAAGATCCAAAAGATAAAAAAGTAGAAGCACAAATACTTAGCAAAAAATTTCATTTCATTTAATGAATTGAAGTACAAGAAGACTGAAGCCATTACAAAAGATAGCCCTATTCTGCTGGAGGGACTTCTACATCGACCGCCTCCGAGGCCTCCGGAGCTTCCTCAGCAAGCCTATCAGGGCGACCTCTAGTTGGTCCCCCGAGCTCTGCCTCCAATGAGGAGATGTCCAAAGTGGGGTGTACCTCTTTCAGTCGACCCAATAAGCTTTGGGCACTCCAAGAGGCCTAAAAATTGACGAAGTCGTCATATAGGAGATGGTCTTCAAAGTGGTCGATGAAGTTCTGAACTGCTACCTCCCCTCCAGACTTCAACTCCTCCTTCAAAGAGGCAATCTCCTCTGACCGAGCCTCTGCCTTCTGCCTCAGCTCTGCCTTCTCTTTATTTGAGGCCTCTAGAGCCTCGGTGGCGAGCTTGTGGTGCTCGTTGGCGTGATCAAGTCATCGAGTCACAGCAGCCACTTGGTACTCCACCTCGTATAACTCCTTCTTCAGTCGTTCCACTTCTGCTTTGTCGACAACTAGCTAGGCCTCGACCTCCTTTCCCTCCTCCGCCTGCGTGGCCTTGGCCTGGGCCTTTCGCACGGCATTTCCATAGTGCATCACCTCCTCAAGGCGCTTGGCGAGGTCCTTCCTCTTGGAGTTCAGATCCTTCACCAGGCCCTCAAGTTGGATACTTGTACTCAGGGCTCGAGCTACGTAGGCGCTATTTGCAGCCACCAAGTCCTCAGCTATGCACGAGGCGGTGTGGTCCCTCCACTCTTCGGTCCAGTATTTGCTGTGGACCACTGCCACTACAGCTATTTCTGGAGGAAGAGCTTCCAACACTTCCCTCATCGACTCCTCCGGATTTGTGCCCAAAAAGTCGACCTCCTTAGAGGGACGGGCCTTTTCCTCTTCTGCTGCCCCGGCACTTGAGCAATTGGCACAGCAGCAAGTGGTGTTGTAGCTGGGGTAGTGGCGCCTCAGATGGAGCAGGCCTCTTCTCCGGAATGGCCACCCCGGTTGGAATTGTGATTTACTTCAGAGCAGGGGGTGGCCTCGCCACAGTTGGACATTTTGGAGAGGCGGCGCTCTTCTTGCCCTTCCTCCGAAGGTCAGCTTCCGGGTCCTCCGGTACCTCCTCCTCCGTCGGAGGCTGAAGCCACTTACTGGCATTCACCAGATCCTCCATTTGCTTTTTATAGGAGGAGGAGGAGGCCTTCAATGCCCGTGCCTCTGCCATCATCTTCTGGATGATCTTAAAGTCGGGGCGCACGGGCATCTTCTTATTAAAGTTGTCTGCAAAGAACGAATTATAAATTAGTACAAGTGTTGAGATTTCAGAATAAAGGGTAAAGACTTCGGTCCAGTTACCTTGGGATGCCATCAGGTCGTGGGTAATGAAGTGAATGTTCTTTTGGATTAGCCTATGATAAGACCTCTTCTTTTGAGGCAGCTGATAAATGATACAGATGGTTTCAAAGTCCTAGGATGATAGCTCGCCCGAGGAAGAGCACCTGCAAAGGAAATGCAAATATTAGGCACGATTCGAACCGAAGAGAAATATAAAGAAAAATAACTACTATATTCACTAAGTGTTGAATATTTCGTCGGGACCGTAAGAGGCGCCAGGGGGTCCCCTTGCATCGTGTCCCATCGTCCTGCGGCCTAGCACCACAAGCTCTTCCATTCTTTGATGGAGCTCGATAGATTGAGCACGAATGAAGTGTGGGAACCCCATGAAGTAAGGTAGTACCATCCCCGGGTCTTATCCCCTCGGCAGTTACCTTAGGTATGTAAAAGGTCTGGAAGACGGAGAGGGGCATCTCCACCCCTAATGACGCCTCTTTCTACGACATCCAGGAGCCCACCATTTGGCTCCAAGAGTTCGGATTGAGTTGCGTCGGGGCTAGCCCATAGGATCTAAGCACCATCCTAAAGAATGGGTGAATTGACAGCCTAAGTCCGGCCCTAAAGATCGCTTCGCTAATGGCCATACAACCCGGCCTAGGGTAGCAGGCATTCTCTTCGGGCCCGGGGAGATCAAATCTATGCTATCAGCGATCCTATACTCTGTCCTAAGTCTCCCCAGGTTGGCCTCTCTTAATTTAGATGGGTAGTCCGATGCCCCCCAGTGCACAGAAGTATCTGTTGGACTATCTAGTCGCTTCCATATATTTTTCCCCTATTATCGCGTTGGCTATTTTTGAGGAGGTCGCCATAATGGGCTCGTCTATCCTCACTAGTTCTAACCCCCTCCCCAAACTAGAACTCCCCTCAGAAGCCATTTTTCAGAAGTTAAAAATCCTAAAAGGTACTGAAACTTACGAGTTTGAAGGTTTTCCTAGCCGGTAATGGTGTAAGGTCGCCAGATGTTGGTGTTTATCACTGGAAGTTCAAGTTTCTCGTCAAAATTGCTTTGAAAAGATCGAAAATCGCAAATGACTTGAGAGTAAAATTTAGTGTTTGTTTCGCAAGGGTAGAAAGCTTGAGAAAAACTCAGGGTCCACCTTTTATAGAAAGACCCATCCGATCTCCACCGTTGAATTCAAATGCGATCGACCTAAACCGTTCGTCGCATCTTCAATCTAGGCCGTTGAAATGAAACACCATATTTGATCTGCGCCCAAGATGTCGCTGTGACCTTCACGCTCGCTTAAAACGCGTCACCTCAGTCACCACCAGCCGTCAATAATAAGTAGCCACAGCAGCCTTTTAGGAGAATGAGCATGGCACCCAACCGTTACCTTGAAAATACGCAACAGTTGTCAAATCATTTGATGTTTGAATCGCCTCGGATCGAGCTCCTCACTCAACTTTACAAAGTTTAGACGCACCCTACGCGAAGTCCCCTGTGGGTCATCGCCTCGGAGCTGTGTTCCTTCCTAAGCTTCATAAAGTTTAGCCATCTCCCAACGCGTCGGCCCCTGTGGGTCAGCGCACCGGTGGCAGATGAGCTCCTCAACTTTACAAGCTTAGACGCACCCTACGCGAAGTCCCCTGTAGGTCATCGCCTTGGAGCTACGTTTCCTCCTAAGCTTCACAAAGTTTAGCGATCTCCCATTGCGTCGGCTCCTGTGGGTCAACGCACCGGTGGCAGACGAGCTCCTCAACTTTACAAGCTTAGACGCACCCTACGCGAAATCCCCTGTGGGTCATCGCCTCGGAGCTGCGTTCCCTCCTAAGCTTCACAAAGTTTAGCCATCTCCCAACGCGTCGGCCCCTGTGAGTCAGCGCACCGGTGGCAGATGAACTCCTCAACTTTACAAGCTTAGACGCACCCTACGCGAAGTCCCCTATGGGTCATCGCCTCGGAACTGCGTTCCCTCCTAAGCTTCACAAAGTTTTTGCTATCTCCCAACGCGTCGTCCCAAGCGGGTCAACGCACTAGTGGCAGATGAGTTCCTCGCTCAACTTCACATAGCCTACACGCACCTGATGCGAGTCCCCTTTGGGTCATCGCCTCGGTCGTCACGTTAACCTCTTTTCCTACTAATCGTCCTGTCTTGCAGTGCTTCGACCTCACATCGGTTATTATTTTCCTTACGCAGTAACGAAACTCTGGCGCATCTGCTTGAGATGATGGCTTCAATTACTGCAAAAGATCGACTCCTAAGCTCCCACGAGTCACGGTCCCCAGTACCGAGACATACACATCCGGTCAGGAAAGCAAGTCCACCCATGATATAAATATTCATACCTGGACTTGGGGGACCACTGTTACGCCCCTATTATCTGAACCGCTTGGGAATGCCAACCACCCCACATTCCGACCTGATGGACACCCATCCGAAGTGTTTCCGAAGTGATATCACCAATGTCAACAACCTAGTAGCACACTTCGAGGTATAGGCGATCCTGCTGAACTGATCGAAGCTCTTCTCCTCCGAGCCTGAGGCCAAGTAGATCCCTGTCAGAAGATCCGCCGCCAATTTCAGAAAGAGATTTGGGCCAAGATCCTCTCTGCACCTAAGGTTTAAATTTATTTGACATCTCTATGAGGCTAGTTGATGTGACTTATCAACTTTATGTCAATTCAACTCAGGAGAAACAAGCTGCGCGCCCACTCTACAGACGCGGCTGATTGACGCCTATGAGCGGACACCTCATATCGTCAGATGTATACACATGTCCCACATCCAACGGTTCATCCCACCTATAAATACCCAAGATTTGGCAAGAGTCAAAGGTAATGAAACTCTTACTACATAGCACTCCATAGCAAGTTTATATATTTTTTCCTCCCCCTTATTATTATTTTGCACAACCTCTGGGTACTGTTCTGACAACCTAAACCTGACTTGACCGTCGGAGTGTATACGATCGCCACCACCCCCGCTGGTCCCAGCCGTGTGCGTCTGACCGTGCGTAGATTGTGTGTAGGGAGGAATATGTGGAGTAGCTATCAGTTGGCCACGTGGAAGGTCCAATTTTCGAGGTTAATAGTCATAAACATAATATTTCTCACCAACGAATTTTTGGTTGTGCTGTTCAAGTCCCTATTTTACTCCCCACAACGTACTAAAATGGGTCCACAACAAAAACTTGGGATTTATGTGGGTTTTGATTTACCATCAATTATTAGATATCTTGAGCCTTTAACGAGTGATTTATTTACTGCACGTTTTGCAAACTATCATATTAATGAAATAACTTTCCCAACTTTAGGAAGGGAAAAACTACATCTTGAAAAATAAGGTAAAATCGAGACAACCCTATCTCATTTTGATCCCCGAATCAATCTGAGCAAGAGGTTGAAAAAATCATTCATTTGCAAAGAGTTACAAATTAATTATCTGATATATTTGTTGACACAAAAAAAATGACAAAGTCATATACACCAATAGAAAATATTTCGGCAAAAATTAATGTCCCTATAGGACAATCTGTTGTCGCATATGAATCTCAAATACGCCAAAAGCGTGATCGACCAATTGGTTCAAAAGACTTTGTACCTCGAAAAAGAAATGTACAAGAGAAAACAAACAAAAATTTCGGAAAAAGTCACATTAAAAAAGATTGATCAATCAGATAGAAAATACGACCTCTTGAAGAACCACAAGTGTCCGAAAATAATGAGATGTCAATAAATTATATGTTATCTCATAAATTATGAGAATGAAATAATATTGTTATAGATAATGTTTTCGCCTTTAATGTAGCTCTTGATATTATGCAAAAATGAGGATCTTGAACCATAGTCGATTAAAGACTGTCAAAATAGAAATGATTGACCAAAATGGAAAGAAGTCATGCAGGCGGAATTGAATTCTTTGGAGAAACGAAAAGTGCTTGGACCAATTATTTGAACACCTGAAATTGTAATTCCTATTAGATACAAATGGATTTTTATATGAAAGAGAAATGAGAACAATGAAATTATAAGATACAAAGCCCGACTCATTGCTCAAGATTTCTCACAACAACCAAGAATTGATTATGAGGAAGCATATTCTCCCGCAATGGACACCATCACTTTTAAATTCTTAATTAGTTTAAATGTGTCACAAAAGCTTAATATGCGCGTTATGAATGTTGTAACTGCCTATTTGTACGGTTAACTTGATAGTGACATATATATGAGAGTTCCTGAAGGATTTAAAATGTTAGGGACAAATGATACATGCCTGAGGATCATGTTCTCAATTAAATTGCAACAATCATTTTATGGATTAAAATAATTTGAACGCATGTGGTATAATTATCTTATCGAATATTTATTGAAGGAGTGTTATAAAAATGATGATGTCTGCTCATGTGTTTTTATAAAGAAAACAGATATTAGATTTGCAATTGTAGCAGTTTATGTTGATAATTTAAATTTAATAGGAATTCTTGAAGATCTCAACAAAACTGCAGATTATTTAAAAAATGAATTTGAGATGAAGGATTTAGAAAAAACTAAATTTTATCTCGGATTGCAAATTAAACATTTGGCATATGAATTATTTGTTCACCAATCTACGTATATAGAAAAAGTTTTAAAACATTTTTATATAAATAATGTACATCCATTGACATCACCTATGGTTGTTCGATCACTTAATATGAAAAAATATCCATTTCGTCCACTTGAAGATGGAGGAAAAAATTTTGGTTTCTAAAGTACCACATCTGAGTACAATTGGAGTATTATCTTGCAAATTGCACTCGATCCGAAATAGCTTTTTCTATAAATCTCCTTACAAGATATAACTCTACACCAACTCTAAGACATTTGAATAATGTTAAACATATTTTTCGTTACCTTAAGGGCACAGTTGATTTGAGATTATTTTTTTCTCAAAAATTGTGATATTTTTTAGTGGGATATGCAGATGCAGGTTATCTATTTGATCAACATAAAGCTAAATCACAAACATGTTATGTGTTTATACGTGGAGGAACAACTATATCATGGAGATTTGTGAAACAATCATTGACTTCAATGAAGCATGCCGAGAATGTATATGGTTGAGAAATACGACCCATCATATCCAAGCATTGCAGGTTATCTTCAACAAAAGATAGTCTAACAACTTTATATAAAGACAACGTAGCTTGTATTGCCCAACTTAAAGGAGGCTCTATCAAAGGTGACATGACAAAGCATATTTCTCCAAAATTCTTTCATACATGAGCTTCAAAAGAATGATGACATCGATATCCAACAAATTCGCTTAAGTGACAATGTGACTGATTTATTTACAAAAACATTGCCAACATTTACATTCAAGAAATTGGTTCAAAGGATTGAAATGCACCGACTCAAAGATCTTCAGTGATTTTTATTAGGGGGAGTAATTGTACTATTTTTCCTTAATCTAGGTTTTGTTCCGCTGGATTTTCCTAACAAGGTTTTAATGAGACAACATTTTCTTTATTCTCCAAAATATTGACAATCAACTATACTCTTTTTTCCTTTATTTGATTTTTATTAAACAAGGTTTTTAACTAGGTAGCGATTGTACAAATAATCATCAAAGGTGGAGTGTTGTAAAATAATGAGATAATTATTGATGATTATTTAGTCTTATTATGATACATGGATAAGTCTTATCTAATTTAGAAAATCTATTTTATTTCAACTGTAACTCTTATTTTGAACCTTATAAATATAGGATATTGATTCATAATAATACACTAATAAATTTTGACTCTCCATTTTTTCTCTTATTTTCTCTTTTCCCTTTAGTTTTATAACATTGTGAATATATTTATCCAAAAAAATTTGGCATCTTTTACCATTGACAAATTTAGCCTCGTTCATTTTTCTACTATTAAAATTCTACTTTATTTAATTTAAGTGGAGGTTTAATTTACGCCAGCTTCAAATTTCTACAAATGAAGCACATTCTTTTAGTGGCAATGTGAACATAGAAGTCACAAATATGACACTAAGGCCCCGTTTGATATAGCTTTGCTTATGCTTCTTATAAAAGAGTTTTTAGAGGAAACTGCCTTAATTTTTTATTGAAAAACTAATATTTAAAGGACTTGTAATTCTGAAAGTGTTTTTAGAGGAAGTCATATTAAACGAGATTCCTCTAAAAGCTCTTTAACCACCAAAAGCACTTTAACAAAATTAGCCAAACCAATCCACAAGCAGCTTTTGGATCTCAAAAGCCCCTTTTGACTTTTTCAAAAGTCATACCAAATAGATCCTAATTTTATTAGTCTTTAAGGCCAGTCATGTACCAAAAAAAAAAACTAGTAAATAACCTAGGATTTCAAATGTCAAGGACCTCAAAATAATAATAATAATAATAATAATAATAATAATAATAATAATAATAATAATAATAATAATAATAATAATAATAATAATAATAATAATAATAATAATAATAATAATAATAATAATAATAATAATAATAATAATAATAATAATAATAATAATAATAATAATAATAATAATAATAATAATAATAATAATAATAATAATAATAATAAATAACAAATAAAAAATTGGAATTTTACCTTACACAAAAAGTGGAGGCAGGAAGAAATACCAAAGTACAATCACTTCATCAATATTTTTACTTATTTGCTAGCAAGATTATATATTATCTTTATCAATTGAACAAGAAATCAAAACATTTTTCTGCTTATCTTTTTGTTTATTAAATCTAACATTGTATCAGACTCACCAACTTATGAATTTTGTTAATCTTGTTGAAGAACACCACAGTTTGTGATAAAGCACATAAAATACAATGATGTTTCGTGAGGACTAATATGGCTTGTCTTATTATCTGTGAGCTTGGTATGTACATTAAGTGGTGTGTAGTTAATGTGCACTAAAAAAAAATTAGAAATATATCTCGTTTAAATCAAAACATAAATCAAATAAAGACATAGTAAAAACCACGTTTGTTGAAACATGCTTAAATAATATAATATAATATAAAATATTTCGAGAGATCTAGTACGATGCATCCTATTTTCTTTGGAATTATTCTTCTTGTACAATCGGGGTTAAAAATCCCGGTTGAAAATGCACTCACAGGAGGGGGGGTCCAATATTTTTTATTCAACCTGAGCCCCACTCTAATGTGTCTAATTGTCAACCAGGATTATCAATCCCGATTGTACACATAGCACAATTGATTTTCTTTGTGAGACATCATAAGACATGTAATCAATACACATGTCAAATTAGAAACTACGCCAACCACACTATAGCACATATTGTAAAAATGTGGACTTGAGATGACGTACAATGACTTGTGATGTATATTTAGTCAAAACCAGTTAGGTGAAATGTACTTAAAGAGTAAAACACGAGTAAATGTTCCACGAGAACTATGATGAAATTTACTGATTTTCTGTTCGCTTGGGATGCATATTATGGGGCATGATGTGACCACATTGTAGAATGATAATGATGATGATAAGATATATAATTCAAATAGATAAATCATGACACGTATATCGAACATCTTAAATGAAAGATAGTGTGATGAAAGTTTAGTTAAATACAACATTATGTAATATGTCATATCTAAACCAAATAATAAATCACTATCTATGTTACATATAGAGACATGTAACAACAATATGTAACAAAGATAAACTTTACGTATCACGTGTTATTGATTGTGGGATTGATATGGCATTGACAATGGCGATGCACTATATATTTAGTCAAAAATCACATTTGTTAAATGTACCTTGTTCTGCATTTCATCATTGAATATTGGACATAATTGGTTGTGGTTAAGATAGGTGGTGATTACGATAACTGTACATTTGACATACATTTTAGAACGAAATGTAATGTGATAAGGTTAGTGTGAAATAAAAATTCCAGTGCTCCGTTATTACTACACATGAATAATATATGTTTATCATACACGTTAATCAACAATTTCGGAACTAATTAACTACAAAAGTTAAAAGGCAAATAATTTGGTTCAATAATGTGTGTTCCTTTAAAAATTAACCACTCATTGATGACAATAAGAAAAATAATTGAATTTTTAAAGGACAAAAATTCTATTGAAAAATAAATAAAAAACTTTTGGATCATTGTACTGTTCGCTTACTTCTTCTTCATGTTGGATGTCATGTCAATGGTTTCGATCAATTCTTGCGACTATGAGTGCCGTTCTTTAATAATGAAATCTTCAGTCAACAATGATTTTCAATCACAATATTCTTCATCTTCGCCACATGATATGTTTCCCACAGAGAATCTTAGATAACAATCGTGAGAGAACAACAATTTTTGGGAGTGTCCATTTCAAGGTAAGATTTTGGGATTGAAACAATTTGCAAAGTCGACTAGCAGAGAAGAAGTGATAAGATAAAGGAGAGGGTTGGAGCTTCTGTGGAAGGGATTATGTTCTGAATGAATATTGAATTAGGTGATTGGTTAGATATATTGACTAATTCAAGGGATTGGTAGTTTTATATCTTTGATTGATCACTAAAATTTAAAAATCAAGATTTGCTCGCTGAACTTAAGTTCATATTTTCGAGTACTCACTGAACTTAGGTCAATGTTTTCGATTGCTCACTGAAATTTAAAATGTTGAGTTTTGACCACCGAAATTTGGAATATGCCGTACGTTACTTACTAGAATAACTATTGAATTTTAAAAAATATCGAATTTACAATGAGTAATGTACAACATTTTTCAAAACTCAGTGATGTACAATATTTTTTAAAGTTCAGTGGCCAAAACTCTGACATTTTAAATTTTAATGAGCAATCAAAGACATGAACCTAAGTTCAGTGACTAAAATTCGATATTTTAAATTTTAGTGACCAATAAAAAACTTGGATCTAAATACAATGATCATTGGAACAATTAACTTTCTTGACATTAAAAAGTGAGCACTTTTACCACTTTTAGTGTTTGTGGAATAGAATAATGAGTATAGTAAGAATGAAATTAGATTTTAATTGGCATTACTAGGCGATACTTCCACTAGACAATCCAAAATGAATTATCCTTGGGTGACTGTCACAAGGGATTAAGCCACCGAAAATTGGTTAGAACCATTGTGTTTCGGGTTCACCTGACACAACCCAACTCATAACAGCTTGTTTGTCTCCTATTTCGGGAGAAAATATAGAGTTTTGAATAGTAATTTTTGAAAAATATGTGGTTGAAATTTAAAATTTTTTTATTGGTAAGTATAAAATATTTTATTGTGTGATTGTGTCGTGAAGAATGTTATTGTAGCAAATAATTTATTTTGTTAAAGGACGACAAATATGATCTAAAAAAAAAAAAAAAAAAATGCAATTTCATTAAAATGCCACAGGACAAAACAGATATCAAAATTAACTCCTTCAATCACCTGAACGATCACCGGAGCACAGCCGGAAATGTCGGAATTTCTAGACCTAGAATTCCAGGACGGAGTCCGCATGCCATGGAATGTTCTTCCCGGAACAAAAAGTGACGCGGCAAACTGCGTAATTCCGATCTCCGTCATCTACACTCCCTTAAAACCCCTCCCACCCACCGTCCCGCTCCTCCCCTACTCCCCGCTTCGCTGCCGCAACTGCCGATCCGTCATCAACCCTTTCGCGATTGTAGATTTCTCCTCCGCCAATAAGATCTGGATCTGCAGCTTCTGCCTCCAGCGTAACTACTTCCCGCCGCATTTCCAGTCGATATCCGACCAAAATTTGCCGGGGGAGCTCTACCCGCAGTGCACCACAATTGAGTATGAGACATCGGCTACGAATCAGAAGCCGCAAGTTGGGAGTAGTAACGTTTTCTTGATTGTGGTGGATACTTGTGTAATTGAGGAGGAACTCAGTTTCTTGAAATCCGCTTTGTTACAGGTGCAGCTGAATTCCCCCACACCCCCCCCAATAACGGGCTTTGAGGGGTAACTTATTTGATTAATGATGTTGTAAAATTTGGTAGAATTTTGTTATTTCTATTTGTTGGTTTATTTCAGGATTTCATGTTTATTAATGATAATTAGACATTCTGGTTAAATAGCAATATCCTCGAATGCGTGCAATTTACTGGAATTAATATTATAACTCAAAACCCCAAAGGACTTGAGGATATTTTTTCAGTGTTTACAGCTTCCCATTTTGCAGTTTGTGTGTGCATGCCAAGACTCTTTACATTTGTCCGCATTCATTAATTTTATTAATAACAACATCTTCTAAAAGATTTAGTTGCTAGATATAGAAGGACGTTAGTTATTCCACACGTGCCCAAATGTTCTTATAAGGCTCTACTCAGAATTTTTGTAAATTGAATAATTCTGGATGATTTTCTACTTATTTAAATGTTAAAGTGAGCAAATCACTAAAAGTTTTAACCTTTAATGAGGATATAAAATTTTAATGATGTGAGAGTAGGTAACTCAAGACTATCAGTTTACAAGAATCTGTGTTAACATTTTTTATAACATATTACAGATATAGATAAAGAAATTGATTTATCTCTCATTTAAAATCTTAACTATAAATGCATGCATCTACTTTGAAGAACTTTTTTGATTATTTTAATGCGGACCACTTATACATTGTTTCCTAAGACGAGGGGAAGACAGAGAAGAAGCTTGGTTTTTTATGCCCAGTTCATACTTTTAGATATTATTTGCTTAACATTTGACTGCATGCTTACACAATGTTATGTTCTATTTTCATATTATGCTGAGATAAGGAGCTTGGTTTGTTGAAGTTAAATGCCCACTTCATATTTCTACATTATTGGAGCACAATTATTTGTTCTATTATCTCTGCTGAGATAATACTTTCTGTTTCAACTTCCATTTTTCCATCTTTAAGGATGATGATCATATGTTCATGTGCAGGTGCTGGGAATGATACCTGAGAATTGTTTGATTGGGTTGATTACTTTTGGGACATACATACAAGTTCATGAGCTGGGGTTTTCTCAGATTCCCAAAGTGCATGTGTTCAAGGGGTCAAAGGAGGTGACTAAAGATCAGGTGTTAGAGCAGATGGGCTTCTTTGGAAAAAGGCCAAGGCCAACTACAGGCGTTATTGCAGGAGTAAGAGACGGACTATCACAGGAAAGTATTTCAAGGTTCCTTTTGCCAGCATCCGATTGTGAGTTTGTTCTTAGTTCGGTACGTTCTTGAGCGTGCTATTGCTGTACAAGTATGTTTATTCAAAAAATGATATTTTGTGTGAGTGTGGTGCATGTAGGTTCTGCATATCTTTCTGTCTTCTCATCTGTAAACTAAAGATGGCTTTAGCAATGCCCTTTTTTTTAGTACTACAATGTGTAGTATGGGTACTTCTTTTTATGTTTATTTTTTTTCTTGGTTTTATTGAAAAATCTACATTTGATAAGTAGATACATTGGATTTCTTAGCTTTTGATGTTTTCATTTGTGGTTTCCCCCCCTGTTTACAAGATATTAGAGGAGCTTCAGAAAGATCCTTGGCCGGTGCCATCAAATCAACGGGCTTCTAGGTGTACAGGTACAGCATTGAGTGTGGCTGCTCATTTGTTGGGATTATGCGTACCTGGTTCTGGAGCCAGAATTATGGCATTTCTAGGCGGACCATCAACGGAAGGGCCAGGGACTGTAAGTCAGTTTGTCTACACTGAAATATTATTAGCATATGACACTGAAAAGTATTGCAGTTGTGTATTTTTCTTTTCTTAATTGCTTAGTGAGAAAGGAAAGATACATTATACGGGGGAATAAAGGATAAAACTTAAGCATGACAATTATGTGCTAATATACTTAAAGAAATTTTTCTAGGGTTTGTTTTGGCATCAAAAGTCTATTATAGCAAAAGCACCCCAACATTTGTATCAGCACAGACCATGTCTTGTACAATTTACTGCTAGTTCACAGAGCATCAAAAAGCATTGAGCGGAGATAAATTATATTGCAGATAAAGAACCCACTTATTCACAATAATTTTCTCTTATCTCATCTACTATTGACAAATCTTTTCCCCATTGAATTCCACTGTAGTACTCTCCATAGGTGTCTTTTACTCTTCGTTCTCCAGGGCAATGGGGATTTATGATCTCTGGGCAGAACCACAATGAAAGATTTCCAGTGCAGAAGCATATTCATTTACAATACTCTTCCTCTTTCTCCACTCCTATTTTATAGGCTTAGAGTTCCTGAAAGGGCCCAACCTTGACTATCATTGCAAACAGACCAAAATATATCCTAAGATTGTTTGTTTCCTCTAGAGCAAGGTATCAGATCATCTATAAACTAAACAGTAAAGGACCATGGCGTGATTAACTGCTTCCATATCATCAAGATTCTTAGCCCCTTCCATGGGCATTGCTTTTACTTCCGACTCTTGCACTGAGGGATTGGTTGGCTGGCGTCCAAAGAAGAATATTTTTCCAGGGTAAGGTACAAAATTTCTTGGCCTGTAGGAATATGCTGGATTCTTGAGTAAAACAGTAGATGATGACATATGTACAGCTAATGAGAGTGAGGGGTGGGCTTCCTAGTTCCTGCTGTATGTGGAAATTTTTGCTATCAATCTGAAACATGATAGCGTATCTGATTCCCTTTGCATAAGAAAACTATGGTAGGAAATGCTTTTGCTGAATATTGGGAGGATAGTGCTGAAAAATTGGAGTCCAATAATATTTTCTCCAGAAAACTCCGAGGTCAGTACGATTCCAGAATGTGGTGAAACATTTGGAATGTTATAGGTTGAATGCGTCTTGCAGGGGACTAACAGGGTAGCTAGTGCATATGTGTGATAGGATGACGAAGACTTCACATCAGTAGATGGGATGCGGGGAACTTAGTATCATGTCAATTTCAAATAAGTATTTTATTTTGTCCATCTTCCCCAAGATTTGGCCCATGACCCCAATCTAAAGGAGAAAAAATATAGTAAAGAGAAAGATAGTAATAGAGTGGTGAATCGCTTCTGTTCACTTCATTAATAAACGTCATAAAAATGGGAAATTTATCTGGGACTCGTATAGAACCTTAACTTTTTCCCTTTCCATGCTTTGCAAATGGCAGTCTTGAGGATTATTACTGGCCCTTGCATCTAAGCATGGCAAAATACAATTGCTACCATTTGAATTCATTTACTTCACGTAGTCATTCCATAACTACATTAGTAGCACAAAAATGACAAACATCTTTCATAGAAAGCTTCAACTACTAGCAAGAAATAATTCTACTCATTGAAAGAAAAAGAAAGCCTAGCATGAAAATTTGGTCATATGTGGAACTAGATTTAATTCTTTTTGTTTTACTTCAATGTTTATGTTTGAAATTATATTTGCAGATTGTGTCTAAAAATCTGTCTGAACCTATGCGTTCTCACAAGGACCTGGACAAAGATTCTGCACCTCATTATCACAAAGCTGTGAAGTTCTATGAAGAACTTTCAAAGCAGCTGGTTCATCAGGGACATGTGCTAGATGTTTTTGCTTGTGCACTTGATCAGGTATTAATGCCCTTTTTTATGGAAAAAGAAATGTTTTGATTTGAGTCCAAGGTTCTATGCCCTTTCTGTTATGTTTCAAATGAATCCTATTTGGAACTTTTGAAAATTATATGCTTGCTTAATTGATCTAATGATCTTGATGTTTTAGTTATAGTATTTTTCATTTCGCAGCAAGGTGATTTTCTATACTATTGGTTCTGTTTACCAAATTTTCTTGACTGGTATCTCACACTAGGTTTTGATACCCTGGAAAAGCAAGTTAAAATTGGAGAGGAAGTAAGAGACAAAAGAATATTGATACATTAGTTGGCTTGTGTGAATGCTTAGGAAGGTTGCCCTTGGATGTTCTTTACAAAGTTGTAGATTATGTAGCACGGACACTCTAACTAGGGTAGCGTGTTTGTACTCGACACTCTTTGGACACACTATAATAATCATTTTTCTTTCTTACTATGGCTATTATATGTTTGTTACTCAAAATTATGAATAAATAACAAATAAGTACTCATATTTAAAAGATTTCAACAAGAAAAATCAATAATAAGTATAAAAATAAATTTATACTATATAAATGAAGAATTTTAAAAAATTTAATAAACTTGTCGACGAGGTGTCGTGTCGGACAAATGTTTCTGTATCGGTGCATCATAGGTTGTAAACAATGGAGAACATAATTTGAGCTATTTTTTCGACTAGGAAAGTGAAATTGCAGTCACTGCCCCATTCTTTTGGGTATTGGTAATTGAGTCTACATTCTAATTCATTTGATGAACAGTTCCCTAACTTCGGTTTTCAGGACTAAGAGGTCCTTTCAAGAGGTTTGCATGTAAAGTAAGCTTTGATTACAGTGAAAAGACATTTTTGCCCTCACAAACAAATAATTACTTTCAATTAGTCAAACAATAATTAAAAAAGAAAACAAAAATGAAAAAGATAGATGTTCTTCTTCACCACTTGACCACTTCCTCTCCCACTGTTTGGATCTATCCCTCTTCTTCCCTATGCAGTCCAGCCATCTCCCTCTCCGTCCTTCCCAATAATTTCCTTAACTTCCATAAACAGCTGTATTCTGTACCCCAATTTTGCCCTCAACATCGTGATCCAAACCATGACTCATGTTGGATGCAGAGATTCATGAAAAATAGGACAGAGTGGAGGATCAACTTTGCAGTGAATAATTGGTATCGATAGAGAAAAAGAACTTGTCATGAACTAAAACGCGAAAATTTTAACGTGTCACATGTAAAATATTTTGAAAAGTTTATCATAAGCAGCCAGCAGCGTGTAACCAGTTAATTAATCTTTCAATTTATGAGGAACTAATACATAATTGTAATCTCCTCAAAGTTAGATCAGCGACCTTTCAAGGTTTTCCTATCTCTACAATAATATTTTTATTGGTCACTCAGTTGAATTAACTAACAAATATGTTCTGATTAATGAAGACATTAATCTGCGCTATTTATATGTTTGCAGTGACAATTGACAAGAGCTCAAACTTAAAATCTTTTGGGTTTATAAAAGATTTGAGAATCAATGGAGAAAATACTGTAGTTTTTGTCTGTGCATGTGGGTTGGGGGTTGGGCAGTGCTGGGGAAGGAGGGACTTGGACACTGGGTGGGGGTGGTACTGCAATTGGGGATGGGAGAGTTGGACTGGATGGTAGGAGGAGGGAGTTTATTTTTCTTTATGTTTTCTTTTGTTGTTTATTTGAAGTTCCACTAAGTTATGCCTGCTTTGGATGGAAACCATCTGAAAGGACATATTTGCCATGAAAATTGAACTTCTAAGATTCACCTGCCAAAAAAAGTGGAACGGGGACCCAATTCCCAATCACCCCCAATGAATGGGAACCATGCCTTCAATTTTCCCCTCTAGGGAACTAGATTAGATGGAACCAGCAATCAGTGCAACAGCTGAGCACTTCTGACACTGTAGCATTTGCTCTAGTAGTGCCTCATTGCACCTTTTGAGTCTATATTTTTTCTCCTGAGATAGGTGGAGTCGTGGACATCAAAGGAGATAACTAATGCCTTTCTATCTTTTTTACCTTCATTGGTCTGGATTTATTGGCTATCACATTGACATTTTAAATTGCAATAACACTTAGCTCATTAGGATGGAAGGCAGAATAACTGCTTTAGTTTTTGATCTGGAGAAGTGAGTGGCTTTCCATGGCTTCTTTATCTTCAGCTATTCTCTCAAAGTTCATTTTCAACGAAGAAGGATTTTACGTGGTTAAGACCCTTGTAGGATATAAAAATTCGTGCTGGTATTATGAACAATCCCAATGAAAATGGAAGTTGGATGATGATGGACAAAGATGGAAGTGGGTGGAGATATAAAAGATTTTAAAAGGGGTATCTTGTGAGGAAAACTCAAGTGGTTCCAATGGCGGAAAGACACAACGGAAACGGAACTTTTGTGACTTAAGAAGTGAGCGTTCTTTTTACTTCTTGTTAATAGCTACTGGCCTTTTTTCCTAACTGAAATCGAGGTGGTGGTATACTAGTGTTATAGCAAATACTTTCTGGTAGATTTATCTCTTGGGCTCATGCTTGCCCACTTCTTTTCGATATGGTTGTATATGCATTGACATAAAGTTTTTCCTTGTGTATAAGATTTTTATTTTTCCCCATAATTTAGCATTTGAATTGATGATGGGTTTGGGTTGGCTAAAATATGTTGAATTATGCATGTCATTCTCAAACTGTGCTTGTTACTTGGAACTGAGAAATCTTCACTCTCTTTGATAAATCACCTTCTTTGATTACTAGGTGGGGATTGCTGAGCTTAAAGTTGCGGTTGAGAAAACTGGAGGGCTTGTTGTTTTGGCTGAAAGTTTTGGCCATTCTGTTTTCAAGGATTCTTTGAGTCGTGTTGTTCAGTCTGGTGACCACGATCTGGGACTGTCATCAAAGTAAGGTTTGGATTGACTCTTGATTTCTTCTTGTGGTACAATTTTATAGAATTATCTGTACTACGTATTTCTTCACTCTTACAATATTTATTTCAACTTAAATTTGTTTCGTGAGAGTTCTGAAAGGTCTCTAGTCAACATGGTTCCCTAATTGACATGAAATCACCATAATTTTGTATATTGTGCCTTGGGTGCCTTTTTGCTTCTATGATTTAATGAGAACTGATTTCTTTTCAACTTACTTGATTCGTTGTGCCTATAAGGATTCACGAGATGTTCCCAAGGTTCATGTAATAAGATTTAGGGAAATTGTGACCCTCTTTCTTTATCAGGACTTGGTACCATTTGTGAAAAAATATAGGCGGAATAAAAGAACATTTTCACCATTTTAGAATAAAGAAAACAATTTACCAGAAATAAATTATTTTAAGTTGCAATATAGGTGACTTTACTTAAGCATAAAAGAAAGCTCGCATTGAAACGGACAATTATGGTTCAGATTTTTGTGGGATAACTATGATGAGGATCTGGACGGAATGAAATAGTGTTGGGTAAACCTCTGGGATGCCCTTCACTTTGAGATAAAACAGTTATTGTATATTGACATGACGAAAGGGGCCACAATCACTAGGCAGACTTTTGTGGCAGATGCTGAAAATTTTGGCTGGACTTGGAAGAGATGAAATGATTTAGAACCTTTTATTGATCTCCTATGGATCACTGATGACAAGAGAGGAAAGGAGTTATTTTGTGTATCACAAACAGATAAAGATAGTAGAATGATAAAGAAGATGGAAACAAGAAAAGATGGTGATGCAATGGAGTTGGGGATGAGTAGGAGATCAAACAATTTCATTGGTTTTTGTTCAAATTTTAAGACGATACATACTTGAAATACACAAGCAGCGTTTGAAAACAGGCACTGCTTCAAACTGTGGCAGAGAGTACAATGCAAGTGAACGAGTCCTGAAAAGTCAAAGTGGCTCATTTCTATCCATTGCCATCGTCATCATTGAAACAAGTATGAAAAATAATCTAAATTTTAGCAACTATACTATATTTAATTATCTTCATAGATTTCATAGGCAACTGAACTGCGAAGCGAAACTAGTGTTGTTACATAAAAACAATTTCTCCAAAACCATTATTTGCTTTTTATCAGTCTTACACTGGTCCCAAAGTTGGATTGCCAAAATGAACCCTGAAGAGCTCATTAGACATTTAAGCTTTGGGACTCAATAAGTTGAACTCCAAGAAAATTTCAGTTTTCTTTTGCTATTGTAGTTATTAAAGCACATGCTTGCACACACAAGTCTTTCATTCTTACATATGGGCCATGGTACTAGCATGGCACTTTGACTTAATACATTGCTCAGTCAAATTTTGTGGCAGACAACTCATCCGTGGTTAGTAAGCATGAGCAAGTGCTGAATAATATTTGATCTTAATTTTCTGTTGGAAATGTTGAAAATTAAAAAGGAAGTGCTAAATAATTTATTTCTTCCTTTCCTTTACCCGTTGATGTAAAATGATTCTCTATATTAATAGAAAATTCTTACAATGAAAGAGATTATCATATTCTCACAATTTAAGTAGATAAGTGAGATCTAGAAAGAAAATGAAAATGGGCGGAATAGTGGTTTTTTTTTTTTTTTTTGAAAAATGAATGGTTAAAAAAGAAGGAAAAGTTTTCAATTTACGTGTAATATTATTTTATGAAAGATCTTGTGGTTAGAAATAGGAGAGAGAAAAATGGAATGGAATTTAATGAGGGTCAAATGGGAGCTAAATCAATCCTTATAAATTCTTTGTAGTGCAGGAATTTAAATTTCAGTAAATGTCCATTATCCATCTTTACAACTATCCACTCACACAAGAAACCACCACATAATATAAATATATTGTATCCTTATCTAGTATTTCACTTCTCTTTAGGTTCAAAGACTTGAATTGTCTTCTTTCTTTTTTCTTTTCGCAATTTCACAACAATTTATAATCATCATTGTAACACGTATATTTAGTTAGACTACTTGGCGTCTGATTTTGTAAATTGGTTGATGCTGCCATCAATTTTAATACTTGCATTAGCATAACATGTGTAATGTAGAACATTACAACTACAATTAATAATTTCCTACAACAATTATGTTTTTTCTTTTCTAGGAGTTTATTTTCTAATATGTGTATTTAGTTTTCTTGTATAATTGTGATAGGACTTTTATATTTTATTTGATTAGGATTATAATTTCCATTAGTTTCAATTTCTTAATACTATTGGAAGTTGGAAATAATCTTACCTATAAATATGGGGGTATTGTATATTTTTCATAACAATCAATTATGATTCAATATATATTTGACATGATTGTTCAAATATCGTTTTTATTTATTAAATAGTTCTTATAAAGAGAATTCCATAACGCTTCCGCACCAGAATTGGTATTAGAGCAAGGACATTGCCTTAATCTGATGGCTAACGATGGTCTCGATGGCAGTCGAATCCCTTACGACGAATGGTGTCTCGACAAACTCGAACAACGAGTCGAGAGGATCGACGAAATCCGTCACAACATCATACAGATGCTATTGCGTTGAGTCTTGAAAAGGATCACGAGCTCATGGAGAAGCAAGCTAACAAAAATTTGTATACTTTAACTGCTATTAATGTTAGTTGTTTCAACAAGCATATAACATGGCAACACGTGACTAGAGAATTTCCTCGAGTCCCAGCTAAGTTCGAAAACATATTAGTTATCAATGATCCTTTTCTTCAACAAAACTCGATGAGGAGTTTTCTTCAAATGGAGGGGATTGATGTAGTACATTACAACTACAATTAGTAATTTCTTACAACAATTATGTTTTATCTTTTCTTGGAGTTTATTTTCTAATATGTGTTTAGTTTTCTTGTATAATTGTGATAGGATTTTTATATTTTATTTGATTAGGATTGTAATTTCCATTAGTTTCAATTTCCTAATACTATTGGAAGTTGGATATAATCTTACCTATAAATATGGGGGTATTGTATATTTTTCATAACAATCAATTATTATTCAATATATACATGACATGATTGTTCAAATATCGTTTTTATTTATTACATAATTCTTATTACAAAAATTTCATAAAGCTTCCGCACCAAAATTGGTAACAGAGCAATGAAATATCCTTAATCTAATGGCTAACAATGGTCCTGGTGGCAGTCGAATCGCTTACGACGAACGGTGGCTCGACAAACTCGAACAACGAGTCGAGGGGATCGATGAAATCCGTCACAACAACACGCAGATGCTATTGCGTTGAGTTTTGAAAAAGATCACGAGCTCATGAAGAAGCAAGCTGACAAAAATTTGCACACTTTAACAACTATGAATGTTAGTTGTTTCAACAAGTATATAACACGACAATATGTGACTAGAGAATTTCCTCGAGTCTCAGCCAAGTTCGAAAACATACTAGTTATCAATGATCCTTTTCTTCAACAAAACTCGACGACGAGTTTTCTTCAAGTGGAGGGGATTGATGAGTACATTACGACTACAATTAATAATTTCCTACAACAATTATGTTTTATCTTTTCTTAGAGTTTATTTTCTAATGTGTATATTTAGTTTTCTTGTATAATTGTGATAGGATTTTTTTATACTTTATTTGATTATGATTGTAATTTCCATTAGTTTCAATTTCCTAATCCTATTGGAAATTGGAAATAATCTTACCAATAAATATGGGGTATTGTATATTTTTTCATAACAATCAATTATTATTCAATATATACATGACATGATTGTTCAAATATCGTTTTTATTTATTACATAATTCTTATTGCAAGAATTTCATAAGGCTTTCGCACCAATGTGTGCCATCAATCGTAATACATGCACTAGCATAACATGTGCAGAGAATGAAATTAATTGGAATTTGTACTATTTAAAAGGGGTCAAGTAATTAATTCGGGAATGTGAACTGCGCAAGATGTTTAGTGCATAGAAGTATTTGAAAATGTATCTATTAGCAAAGATATGATGTTTTTTCAACAATTTAATATTTGCGATCCTTCTATAGAACTGTCAGAAGAGTAATCCAATGTCATTTTTATTCGTTAGGTAACAAGGTATCATCTTGAGTATAAATTTTTCTATTTTTACACTTTTATATAAACAATACAAAATAAATAACATTTTTGGTTCCATGTATTTAGCAGTACCTGTTTTATGTTCAGTTGTAACATGTTATTTGAGTGAACTCGAAAGCTGGCTTTATTATTATTTCATCATTTTTCTGTATAATGAAGAAGCTGAAGGTAAATATACTTTCCATTCACGCACCATTTAGTTATATTAAGCAAAATTAACAATGGTCACACCCTTAAGAAAGAGATGAACATTTATTTTGGTGCCTCCTCATCCAATCTGCTTGAAATTCTGCATTGCTCCTTTTTTGATGTTGGAGAACAAATTTTCGTTTGAAGCTTCCTTGCCTGAAGTACGTAGTTGATAAGCTGCATCCTCCACCAAGAATCATTGTTTATGATGGATGTATTATCATGAATTTGTGATATATTACTGGTACTTTTTGCGTATGTTGTATTAAGACATGAAATCTATGAACAATTATTTGGTCACAGCATGCCAATGATTTTTGCTTCTGAAATTGTTGGGGATACTACCTTCTCAACAAGCTATCTAACTGTATTTTATGATACTACCTTCTCAACGAGCTATCTAACTGTATTTTATTCTTCTTCTCAAGTCTAATGAAATATTGTCATTACGCTCAACTAGCATTTATTTATCTGGATATCTAATTACTATATACAAAAAAAAGGTTAGGTGCTTGGTGTATCTTCTATAAATACATGGTTCAACTAATGTGCAAAGTTTGATTAAGTCAGGAGGCAGGTGTTCCACTTGATTATTTTGTTATTATTAACTGTGTAAGGTATTCTAATACATTTATTGTATGCAGTGGTATATTTGAGATCAGTTGCTCAAAGGATATCAAAATTCAGGGAATTATCGGTCCATGTGCATCACTTGAAAAGGTTTAACCTATAGTTATTGAAGGATTTTCCAAATCTGCATCAGGTAGATTTTTATGAATTTGTGGTCTTGTGCAGAAAGGTCCTGTGTGCTCTGAAACTGTAATTGGGCAGGGAAATACCACTGCATGGAAGTTGTGTGGCCTTGACAAAACTACTTCCTTGTGTTTAATATTTGATGTTGTCAAGAAAGAGATCTCAGATGCTGTTGCTTTTTTTTTTGGTTTGTGGGGGGGGGGGGGGGGGGGGAGCATCTCTACACTGCATTAAAATCTACCAGATGTTCACCCTGATAAAACTAGTAATGTCCATCCACAGGATAATTTGTAAGATGTAATTCATATGTGGTAAACTGGATGCTTAGAAGTTCCATCTAGTAACCAGACCAAACCCCCCCCCCCTACTCGCTTCATGAAGAAAACGAACGATATAATATCTCCTTGGACGCAGGAAGTTTTTGAACACATCCACAGAACTGTGATCTATACTTTTGACCAAGTAAGAAGTTAACTATCTCCTCTGCTGGTACCTTTTTGTGGGCAAGGCACATACTAGTGATACAGTGACAAATTAGGAAGGAGAACCACAATGTTCAACATGACGTGGGTTGATATCCCATGAATGGAATGAGTCAATGAATTTTAGTTTCTTTTGACACTTCTTCAATCCCCTGATACTAGCTTTACTCCCGCCAAGTTCTTTATTGGCCCACTTTAGTGGCTCAGTCAAGGACTGCTGGACTGAAAACAGGAAGAAAACACAGGCTCATATACACATGCAAGGGAAAAAATAATTCCCAAAAATTTATTTTTGTACACTGTCAATATCTTCTTCCAATTTTTCCCTCCTCTTGGGGAGTACTAAAATTCTGTGTTGCTTTCTATTCACTCCTGAATATGGCCAACTATGCCAATATTTATTTTGTTATTATTCTTCTCTAGGAACTAATTTCTGGATTTGACCAAGAAGCAGCTGCCGTAGTCATGGCACGTCAAGTTTCTATCAAAATGGAAAACGAGGTTGTATACTCGTCCTCTTTTTTTATGTTGAGTTGGTTGCAAGGAAACTTGTTTATTCATCTTGTGCTGGAACAAGGACAATGTTACGAGAATTTTGTTGTCTGTTTTGGTCTAAGCAATTGTGTGCGGAACCATTTGTCTCTTACTTAGTGTAAGGTGACCTTCAATGAAGTCAAGTACAATTTTTTATTGCCTTCGTCTCTGCACTGTCTTGGTGCTTGGCTTTGTAGCAACTTTGAGGATTACATTTGCCGGCCGATTATGAGAGTGATTAGAACTTTAAAAATTTCTAGTCTGGATTTTTAGATTATCATGTTTCCACTTTCTTCGTTCCTTGGAGAGATCATGTAAGATACCTGTAAACTTGATGGTTATGTGCTGCATTCGAGCTTGAAAATACTTGCCCTTGTCCTGAATATGCCGATTTGATGCTAATTCTTTTGCTGACATCTTTACAAAATGTATTTTCTGTGAAATGCCTTGGTTCCTGAATATATGTTGATTCCAGTATCAGCAACTATTGGGGCTGAAGCATGTTCACTATCGACTGTGGAATTTAGATGAACTATGTAACGAGTATTTACTAATTTATTAGTTTTCTAATATGTCTAGAGTTGTAAACTCTGTTGATGGTCATTGTGTGAACTTACAAGATAGGTGCTTATTTTGTTGAGTTAGATTTAATTTCAGTTACGTGGTATATACAAACTTAACTTAGTGTACAATGATTTGCCTCTTCACCTTGGTATTTGACATTTGCAAGTTTTTTACTATCCAAGTTTGATATTCCTTGCAGGCTGAATTTGACCCCATTAGATGGTTGGATAAATCATTGATTCATTTATGTTCTCGGTTTGGGGAGTACCAGAAGGATGCCCCATCTTCTTTCACCTTATCTCCTAGATTTTCAATATTTCCTCAATTCATGTTTAATTTACGACGTTCACAATTTGTCCAGGTACATGGTATCTTATTTATATGTATTAATTGTTCCTTGTACACATTT
>NC_036239.1:13844230-13923208 GCF_002742605.1 Olea europaea var. sylvestris
TTTTTGAGTCTTGATCAGATTGAATTGTTTATTGGAACTTAATGGGTTCTGATACAATATTAAGACATAGTTTCATCTAAAAAAGTCAATCTTATTAGGAAAAATACACCAAGCCTGCATATGTTGGTTTATATTTCGGTATTCAATCGATCTGGGTTTATCCCTTAACAATGCATGATAGTGTGTATGAAAGTACTGTCATGCAAAATAATAATAATAATAATAATAATAATAATAATAATAATAAATAAAGCCCTAACTTCCCAGTAAATCAGTAAATGTGTTTGAAGCCCTGAACAATGGAATTTGGCACAAATTATAAGAGTTCAGAGGTTTCATGCCTGACTTTTGCTCATTCACCTGTTTTTGCTTGGAAAATGGGGTCATTCGCCAAAAGCTGACTCTGTTGACCGAGAATGAGCTGCTGTCTGAGACTGCTCATCACTCAACCCAATTCTATTGAGTGGGACTGGGCTATTGTTCAAGACTGGGCTAGAATTAGTCCTAAAGGTCATGTTATTAAACTGCATTTGGGCTGCAATATAATGTCCAAATGCTTCAAGTACTGCCACTAGAGAACACCAAATATGCTTCTCCTGTTCCTTCCTTAACCTGTAAAGTGTTTTAGAAACATGTCCTTTGAAGAACAAAGAATTAAATCTACCATATTTGTATTTTCAAAGTCTATTCCACGATTCCATTCCCTTGCATAATCTCTTTGCTTAAAATGATGATTATACATCTTATTAGTCTTCCACATCACATGCTGAAAAATGGAAAGCTGTTTGTTAGTGAATGCATGATTTTGGAGGAGATATGGTTGTTTTCCTGACAATTGCTGGATAAATTTATCTTTTATTATTATTTGTTATAAATATTTCTGTCCTGGAAATTTTTAATTCTAAAAAAATGCGAAATTTACTAAGATATCAAGGTTCCAAATTCTATGAACTTGATGGGTGGAAGATAAATAATTAGACAGGGTATACAAGAGTATATCAGATAATTCCTCCCTATCATTAAGATTTCACAAAAGATTGTGAGTACTGAGACAGAGATAGAACATCAGTTTGTGTAAAAAAATGAGTTATATGCATTAAGGAAAGAAGATACATAAATCTAATGGAAAATGGAGATCTCCCTGCAAACATATTCCTTGATCTTATGCACATTTACTTCATGTATTGTGGCGTTGGTCATAGCTTCAGCTTTACAATAATAAACAGTCAACTCTTATTCTCAAGCTTCATTTTTGACTTTTTCTGATACAGGTCTTTAACAACAGCCCAGATGAGACAGCATATTTTCGAATGATTCTTAACAGAGAAAATGTTGCTAATTCAGTTGTAATGATTCAACCCTCATTGATCTCTTATTCTTTTCATTCTGGACCAGAACCTGTTCTTCTCGATGTGGCTTCCATTGCTGCTGATAGAATCCTTCTTTTAGATTCATATTTCATCATTGTCATATTTCATGGATCAACTATTGCTCAATGGCGAAAAGCTGGATATCATGAACAGCCTGAACATCAGGTAACTAGATGTAAAAAGTAACGGCACATGCATAACCTTATCCTCATGACACTTTTGAAGGATAATTCATTAGCATTCAACAGTAAAACCAACACAAAATAATCAGACGACAGGAAGAGGTGCCTGGTATCAAGCATTAATTTGTAAAGGTTGATGTTGTAAAGGTTTGAATGAAAGAATGGGTAATCTTTTATCAGAAAAAAATAAGTAAAAATAAAAATGGAAGGGTAGCAATCACTTCCTAAATTCCATATGAACTTTGTTGATTTTTATTATTGCGACTGGTAGACTTTTTTGTGAGAAATAGTCAAATAGAACCTTAAAACTCATCACAGTTTATGAAGCCTTGGTTTTTGTGATGTAAATGGTTGCAATCTCTTGGGGGATATTGCTCTCTCATTCAAAATAAATAAAGGTAAGAAAGGTGCAATACTAAAGTCTTGCAGCCTTAACCATGTAATGCAAATGATCCTATTAAAAATGTTCCCTTAATTTTTTCCTTGATTTTCAAAAATATCAAGATTGCAAGATATTATAACTTTTACTGTTAATCAAGGAAAATTTTATTCTGTAGATTACTAATTTTTATTTGAGCTCTCAATTTTTAGGACGACTTAGGTCCTACTTTTAACTATAGAACCATATTCTAAACTAGAGTCTAAATCAGAAAAATACACTCAAATACGCTAAGTAAATTATTGTTGAAAATTGTGCAAACAAGTGGAAAAGAAGCATACTAATGAAATATCGTTTAATTTCATTTTCTGATCATATATTATGATTTTTGAATTTTGTAAGCTATCTTTATATTTCATGGCCTCTTCACCTTGGTATTTGACATTTGCAAGTTTTTTACTATCCAAGTTTGATATTCCTTGCAGGCTGAATTTGACCCCATTAGATGGTTGGATAAATCATTGATTCATTTATGTTCTCGGTTTGGGGAGTACCAGAAGGATGCCCCATCTTCTTTCACCTTATCTCCTAGATTTTCAATATTTCCTCAATTCATGTTTAATTTACGACGTTCACAATTTGTCCAGGTACATGGTATCTTATTTATATGTATTAATTGTTCCTTGTACACATTTTCATGTGGCAGAAGAGAGAATTTTGTTAGAGAGAAATAAAGTATGAAAAAGGAGGACATGATATCCTCAACTGCCAAAACTGAAAAATAAAAATGCATTTAGTATTGATTAACCATAATAGCGACCCAGCTCGTTTGTTAATCTATCAAAGTTTTCCCAGTGGTGCAGAGAGATGAAAAGAAAAATCCACTGTCCCTATAAAGGCAACAGAAAAGTAGGTTGTTTGTGTTAAGACTTGGATTTTCATTTTAAAAAGTCAACATTATTAAGATGAATAACCCAAATCTTTATATGTTGGTCTATATTTCAGTATTTAATCGATGTGGAATTTATATCTTAACATACCCCTGCAAAATGGTGGTCAATTAAGCAGATCAATTTTGAAATTCGCTTGCTCATTTTTGAGTCTTGATCAGATTGAATTGCTTATTGGAACTTAATGGGTTCTGATACAATATTAAGACATAGTTTCATCTAAAAAAGTCAATCTTATTAGGAAAAATACACCAAGCCTGCATATGTTGGTTTATATTTCGGTATTCAATCGATCTGGGTTTATCCCTTAACAATGCATGATAGTGTGTATGAAAGTACTGTCATGCAAAATAATAATAATAATAATAATAATAATAATAATAATAATAATAATAATAATAATAATAAAAAATAAAGCCCTAACTTCCCAGTAAATCAGTAAATGTGTTTGAAGCCCTGAACAATGGAATTTGGCACAAATTATAAGAGTTCAGAGGTTTCATGCCTGACTTTTGCTCATTCACCTGTTTTTGCTTGGAAAATGGGGTCATTCGCCAAAAGCTGACTCTGTTGACCGAGAATGAGCTGCTGTCTGAGACTGCTCATCACTCAACCCAATTCTATTGAGTGGGACTGGGCTATTGTTCAAGACTGGGCTAGAATTAGTCCTAAAGGTCATGTTATTAAACTGCATTTGGGCTGCAATATAATGTCCAAATGCTTCAAGTACTGCCACTAGAGAACACCAAATATGCTTCTCCTGTACCTTCCTTAACCTGTAAAGTGTATTAGAAACATGTCCTTTGAAGAACAAAGAATTACACCTACCATATTTGTATTTTCAAAGTCTATTCCACGATTCCATTCCCTTGCATAATCTCTTTGCTTAAAATGATGATTATACATCTTATTAGTCTTCCACATCACATGCTGAAAAATGGAAAGCTGTTTGTTAGTGAATGCATGATTTTGGAGGAGATATGGTTGTTTTCCTGACAATTGCTGGATAAATTTATCTTTTATTATTATTTGTTATAAATATTTCTGTCCTGGAAATTTTTAATTCTAAAAAAATGCGAAATTTACTAAGATATCAAGGTTCCAAATTCTATGAACTTGATGGGTGGAAGATAAATAATTAGACAGGGTATACAAGAGTATATCAGATAATTCCTCCCTATCATTAAGATTTCACAAAAGATTGTGAGTACTGAGATAGAGATAGAACATCAGTTTGTGTAAAAAAATGAGTTATATGCATTAAGGAAAGAAGATACATAAATCTAATGGAAAATGGAGATCTCCCTGCAAACATATTCCTTGATCTTATGCACATTTACTTCATGTATTGTGGCGTTGGTCATAGCTTCAGCTTTACAATAATAAACAGTCAACTCTTATTCTCAAGCTTCATTTTTTACTTTTTCTGATACAGGTCTTTAACAACAGCCCAGATGAGACAGCATATTTTCGAATGATTCTTAACAGAGAAAATGTTGCTAATTCAGTTGTAATGATTCAACCCTCATTGATCTCTTATTCTTTTCATTCTGGACCAGAACCTGTTCTTCTCGATGTGGCTTCCATTGCTGCTGATAGAATCCTTCTTTTAGATTCATATTTCATCATTGTCATATTTCATGGATCAACTATTGCTCAATGGCGAAAAGCTGGATATCATGAACAGCCTGAACATCAGGTAACTAGATGTAAAAAGTAATGGCACATGCATAACCTTATCCTCATGACACTTTTGAAGGATAATTCATTAGCATTCAACAGTAAAACCAACACAAAATAATCAGACGACAGGAAGAGGTGCCTGGTATCAAGCATTAATTTGTAAAGGTTGATGTTGTAAAGGTTTGAATGAAAGAATGGGTAATCTTTTATCAGAAAAAAATAAGTAAAAATAAAAATGGAAGGGTAGCAATCACTTCCTAAATTCCATATGAACTTTGTTGATTTTTATTATTGCGACTGGTAGACTTTTTTGTGAGAAATAGTCAAATAGAACCTTAAAACTCATCACAGTTTATGAAGCCTTGGTTTTTGTGATGTAAATGGTTGCAATCTCTTGGGGGATATTGCTCTCTCATTCAAAATAAATAAAGGTAAGAAAGGTGCAATACTAAAGTCTTGCAGCCTTAACCATGTAATGCAAATGATCCTATTAAAAATGTTCCCTTAATTTTTTCCTTGATTTTCAAAAATATCAAGATTGCAAGATATTATAACTTTTACTGTTAATCAAGGAAAATTTTATTCTGTAGATTACTAATTTTTATTTGAGCTCTCAATTTTTAGGACGACTTAGGTCCTACTTTTAACTATAGAACCATATTCTAAACTAGAGTCTAAATCAGAAAAATACACTCAAATACGCTAAGTAAATTATTGTTGAAAATTGTGCAAACAAGTGGAAAAGAAGCATACTAATGAAATATCGTTTAATTTCATTTTCTGATCATATATTATGATTTTTGAATTTTGTAAGCTATCTTTATATTTCATGATAGTTGTTTTACTTATCTTATGCCTTTTCTGGAAGGTTGACTGTAAATGTACTTTGACGTAAATGGACTGGACTATATAATATATGTCATAGTAAGAACTAAAACTTTTACTTGAATGTAACTAGAATTTTAGTGGATATGTAAAATTATTCAGCCTGCTATTGCTTTTTAATATATTATAGAAGTGTAACTCATGTATTGACTGTAACTGTTTATCGTGTTTATGTATTGTGTACCTTTGATGCTCAAATTCTTCGAAATGGTCGGAGTACCCGTGTCGGACACGACATGACATGGGTATGAGTATGAGATATGTGTTGGATCCTCTAAATTTCAACTGGACACTTCATCCTTTTTTTTTCCCGTTTCTACACTCTATAAACCTAGAGATGCCTCTGAGAGGGTGGAGAAAGGCTACGGCACTAGATTTTTCCTTCTTCCTTTTTTCTTTCCCTCTCTGTATTAGCAGTTTAGGGTTTTATTTGTATAAAATGAAAATGGGTTCTATATAGTGCTATTTAATGCTCCACCAAACTTAACAATGCATGATAGTGTGTATGAAAGTACTGTCATGCAAAATAATAATAATAATAATAATAATAATAATAATAATAATAATAATAATAATAATAATAAAAAATAAAGCCCTAACTTCCCAGTAAATCAGTAAATGTGTTTGAAGCCCTGAACAATGGAATTTGGCACAAATTATAAGAGTTCAGAGGTTTCATGCCTGACTTTTGCTCATTCACCTGTTTTTGCTTGGAAAATGGGGTCATTCGCCAAAAGCTGACTCTGTTGACCGAGAATGAGCTGCTGTCTGAGACTGCTCATCACTCAACCCAATTCTATTGAGTGGGACTGGGCTATTGTTCAAGACTGGGCTAGAATTAGTCCTAAAGGTCATGTTATTAAACTGCATTTGGGCTGCAATATAATGTCCAAATGCTTCAAGTACTGCCACTAGAGAACACCAAATATGCTTCTCCTGTACCTTCCTTAACCTGTAAAGTGTATTAGAAACATGTCCTTTGAAGAACAAAGAATTACACCTACCATATTTGTATTTTCAAAGTCTATTCCACGATTCCATTCCCTTGCATAATCTCTTTGCTTAAAATGATGATTATACATCTTATTAGTCTTCCACATCACATGCTGAAAAATGGAAAGCTGTTTGTTAGTGAATGCATGATTTTGGAGGAGATATGGTTGTTTTCCTGACAATTGCTGGATAAATTTATCTTTTATTATTATTTGTTATAAATATTTCTGTCCTGGAAATTTTTAATTCTAAAAAAATGCGAAATTTACTAAGATATCAAGGTTCCAAATTCTATGAACTTGATGGGTGGAAGATAAATAATTAGACAGGGTATACAAGAGTATATCAGATAATTCCTCCCTATCATTAAGATTTCACAAAAGATTGTGAGTACTGAGACAGAGATAGAACATCAGTTTGTGTAAAAAAATGAGTTATATGCATTAAGGAAAGAAGATACATAAATCTAATGGAAAATGGAGATCTCCCTGCAAACATATTCCTTGATCTTATGCACATTTACTTCATGTATTGTGGCGTTGGTCATAGCTTCAGCTTTACAATAATAAACAGTCAACTCTTATTCTCAAGCTTCATTTTTTACTTTTTCTGATACAGGTCTTTAACAACAGCCCAGATGAGACAGCATATTTTCGAATGATTCTTAACAGAGAAAATGTTGCTAATTCAGTTGTAATGATTCAACCCTCATTGATCTCTTATTCTTTTCATTCTGGACCAGAACCTGTTCTTCTCGATGTGGCTTCCATTGCTGCTGATAGAATCCTTCTTTTAGATTCATATTTCATCATTGTCATATTTCATGGATCAACTATTGCTCAATGGCGAAAAGCTGGATATCATGAACAGCCTGAACATCAGGTAACTAGATGTAAAAAGTAATGGCACATGCATAACCTTATCCTCATGACACTTTTGAAGGATAATTCATTAGCATTCAACAGTAAAACCAACACAAAATAATCAGACGACAGGAAGAGGTGCCTGGTATCAAGCATTAATTTGTAAAGGTTGATGTTGTAAAGGTTTGAATGAAAGAATGGGTAATCTTTTATCAGAAAAAAATAAGTAAAAATAAAAATGGAAGGGTAGCAATCACTTCCTAAATTCCATATGAACTTTGTTGATTTTTATTATTGCGACTGGTAGACTTTTTTGTGAGAAATAGTCAAATAGAACCTTAAAACTCATCACAGTTTATGAAGCCTTGGTTTTTGTGATGTAAATGGTTGCAATCTCTTGGGGGATATTGCTCTCTCATTCAAAATAAATAAAGGTAAGAAAGGTGCAATACTAAAGTCTTGCAGCCTTAACCATGTAATGCAAATGATCCTATTAAAAATGTTCCCTTAATTTTTTCCTTGATTTTCAAAAATATCTAGATTGCAAGATATTATAACTTTTACCGTTAATCAAGGAAAATTTTATTCTGTAGATTACTAATTTTTATTTGAGCTCTCAATTTTTAGGACACATGACATGGGTATGAGTATGAGATATGTGTTGGATCCTCTAAATTTCAACTGGACACTTCATCCTTTTTTTTTCCCGTTTCTACACTCTATAAACCTAGAGATGCCTCTGAGAGGGTGGAGAAAGGCTACGGCACTAGATTTTTCCTTCTTCCTTTTTTCTTTCCCTCTCTGTATTAGCAGTTTAGGGTTTTATTTGTATAAAATGAAAATGGGTTCTATATAGTGCTATTTAATGCTCCACCAAATCCAAATTGCAATGAAGTCCCTCATTTTCTATTTTACATAACATTTTAATAATTAACTTCTCATAATTGAAAATTAAACCCCAAAATTCTATTTTATTCATCTTAGCCCCTTATTCAATACTCATTTCATTCTTTGTGAACAATTGATTTTGGTAGCCCCTTATTGAGTGGGGTGTACAAGATTATCGTGAAGATCTTGGCTAATAGACTAGAGGAGGTGTTGGAGAAAATGATGTTTAAGTTTCAAAATGCTTCTGTCAAAGAATGTCAGATTTTGGATTCTGTACTTATAGCAAATAAATGCATTAACTCAAGACTGCACCTAGGGGTTCTATGAATGTTATGTAAGCTTGACATTTAGAAGGCTTAGATCACATAAACTAGGGATTTCTTTCGTATATGCTCAGGTAATGTGGTTTTGAGGATAAGTGGTGTTAGTGAATTCAGTTTTGTATCTCTACAGTTTCTTTCTCAGTTATCGTAAACGACACTTCAGAGGGTTATTTTCGTAGTAGCAGAGAATTGAAGTAAGAGATCCTTTGTCTCAATTGCTATTTGTCATTGTAATGGAGGCTTGAGAAGGCAATGGGGGAGAGTTTGTTAAGGGGCTTTATGGTTGAGCAGACGCAAGTATCTCATTTGCTATTTGCAAATGATACGCTGATCTTCTATGATGTAGATGTTGAGCAATTTAGTAACCTACATCGTTTGCTCCTATGTTTTGAAGCTATATCTTGATTAAAAATAAATATGGGGAAATTTGAGGCTATAACAGTGGGAGAGGTCGATAACGTGGAAGAGTTGGCTGCATATCTTGGGCTTCTTTTATGAGCACGGTTTAAAAGTGCACATATTTGGAACAATATTGTGGAAATGATGGAGAGAAGGCTAGCGGGCTGGAAGCGTATGTACCTCTCAAAGGGAAGCCATCTTACTCTCATAAAGTTTACATTGTCGAATCTCCCTACTTATTTTTTGTCATTGTTTCCTATTCTTACGATAGTGGGAAAAAGATTAGAGAGGATCTATATGGAGTTTCTTTGGGAGGATTAGGGAAGGAGAGGAAATTACATTTGGTTAATTAGGGTGTAGTTTGTTCCCCCATAAGATTGGGTGGTCTCAGACTGAGGAATCTCGTACTGTTCAATAAGACCTTGTTGGATAAGTGGTTGTGACAATTCGAAGTGGAGAGGGAGAGTTTTTGGAGAAAAATTATAAGGGCAAAATATGGTTTTATGGAAGGGGATGGTGCTCAATTGAAAATCGTAGTTCTTATGGGGTGAGTTTGTGGCAGTGTATTTGGCCAGGGTGAAGCGATTTTCGGGATAAATTGACTTTTGTAGTGAGAAATGGTTATACCATTAGTTTTTAGGATGATTTGTGGAGATCAACCGCTAAAAGTGAGATTTCCTTCTTTGTATCGTACGTACTGTGTTGGAGCCGTCTACCATGGTGAATGATGTCTTAGATATACATAATGGGAGTTCCAATTGGAATATTGTGTTTGGCCGGGGTTTGCAAGATTGAGAATTGGATGATTATGATTGAGAATTAGATGATTATGCACTGTTTTTGATGTCTCTGTACGAGGTACACATTAGGGTTGGAGAGGATGATTGTAGCAGGTGGAGGTTGACAAGAGATTTTTTTTAGTTGACATTTATTTTAGATCTTTATTGGGACTTCTAGAGAATTCGTTTCCCTAGAAGATGGCATGGAGATGTAAACTGCCTCCACGGTTGACATTTTTACTATGGACGGTGGTGAGGGACAGGTTTTAACGGTGGATAATTTTTGAACAAGGCGTTTTTATGTTACAGAGTGGTGTTGTACGTGTAAGAGAGATGAGGAGATGATTGACCACTTGTTCCTTCATTATGATATTGCTCGTTTATTGTGGTATGATATTGTGGCGCCCAACACATGGATTGAGTGTTGCCTAGGCGTATGGAAGACGTGTTAAAGGCATAAAGGAGAAAGTTTCGGGATAAGAATAGCAAACTTGTATGGGACCTTATCACGAGTTCCATCGTATGGTGCGTGCGAGGAAACAAAACAGTTGTTGTTTTGATGATCGAACACGGACAACAGAGTAGATTAGAGAATATTTGACATTATATGCTTGGTTTAATATTGCGGCTACTAGGTATATAGATGAGCTGCCCAATTTCATGTTTCTTTCTTGATTAAATTGATAATACATTTTTCGTGTATTATGTATTGATTAATAAAATATTTGATTACCTTTAAAAAAAATTGAAGTTTGAAAGACATACCTAATTACCCGTATCCGAAATTTAGACTCTTTTTTGCCATGTCTCCTTAACCTACATTTTAAAAAATAAAAGATCCGTCGCTTAAATAAGTACCCGATACCTATTCTCAAGTCCGAGCATCATAGTTGTGTACTCTTTGAGCAAAGTTGAGAAATACTTGAGTGTTGGTTTTATATCGAATTCTATTGTTATCATACAAATATTTTGCTATATATAGATTATCTGTTCACTATGTGTATTATGTACTTTCATTAAATTCAATGGACTGTCCGATTTCTTCTGGAATTGAGATCACAAATCTCTGTTTCGTATTCAATAAAATCTGTTAGGTGCTTTAAAATTTACTTGTAATACATAATTTGAAACAATTCATAAAGCCATATAGTGGAGGTCATCAAACGCTTTGTGTAAAACGTGGGTACTTTTTATTTTGTTAACAAAATCTACTTTCCTCCCTTCCCCAACACATGTTATCAAGAATTAGCACAATTAGGAGGCTGTGTTGGCCTGGAGAGAAGCTTGTGGACATCTCAATAAATTAACCATATCAGTTAGGCAGCCACATGGCATTCATGATGGTGGTGCTTTATTTTATCCAAGTCGAATAACGGACTCTGGGTTTTGGATGGAGAACTTGACTAGCTTGTTAGGGGAAGGTCTGTCACTATTAATTTGCATCTGAGCTTAACTTGATGGGTTCATTTCAAATGTTACTGTCCTTGCAGGCATTCACTCAGTTGTTACAAGCTCCACGAGACGATGCAGATGCAATAATTAAAGAAAGATTTCCAGTACCTCGCTTAGTAATTTGTGATCAGCATGGTTCTCAGGTCTTTATTCTATATCTCCACAAATGAGCACTTGGCTTAATCGACACCTTGTTTACACTATTCACCTTTTTTATTGTTACATTTAACCGGCCGTTAGCGACTCATTGCAACTGGCTAGAATAAATTAGTTATTGCTTGCTTTTGTATTTTCCCTTTGCATTCTTAAAAATAGTGTTTGGAATTTATAAACTCGTAAATCTTTGATTCTAGGAAATCCTTTGAGCCAGGTCTATTTTAACTTGTTTGATGTTTACCCTTTGGCTCTGAATGACCTGTTAGTTTTGTGGGATGGATATGCATCTTTTTTATGATGGAAGCATTGGGAAAAATGTATACTGGTAGGAAGAATGGCGGTCATTGTGGAGGTCTTGTCGCATAGTCTCTTAAGTCTTAACAAATGATTGGCATGGTCATCTCCAAACCTCATTTTGTGAATCCGTGCCTTCTTTATTCTTAATTACCAGAAAATCCCTGTATTTTCAGTGAAACTTGTAATAATTCTTTACCTCATTTAGAAGAGGCCGACCTGTACCTTCAGTTAAAATACATATTACCATATCATGCTTCAGTAAAATCTCTCATACTTCTCTCTCTGTCCTTCGGAGGGTGCCAAACTTTACCTTCATTTCAAATTCCTTACACCATCCTATGAAACCTGTTTGCTTCTCTGCTTTTACCTTTCTAATTTCCTCTCTCTCCCTTCCTTTCGGACGTGCAAAAATGACCTTAAATCAATTGTTTACACATACAGTTCCACGGTAGAAGGCATTAAACTATTTGATGTGGTACCATGTTGGAGCAGAATACCCAGATAATTATGTGCAACAATTCTAAGCTTTTTGCAAAATAGAATTCCTGTTGTTTTCAATCTCCAATCATTTACATCTGAGGAATAGTAGCACTTATTTACGTTTTAAGGTATTCTAATGTTCAAAGTTCAAACTTGTGATTGTATTAAGGGATGAGATAAATTCTTAAGGTGGGGTTTTAATGCAAACAGAGGATGATTCGAACTCTGGATTTTCTCTTTTGATTACTGTATCAGTCTTCTTCAGTTTCATCACCATGCGTATGTGAATGAGGAGAGCATCCTTACAGAAACGAGCGAAAAAAAGGGAGAAATTGAGGTTTCTTCAGTCTGATGATGAACAGTTTGGTTAATTTGTAAATAAAAGAGAACTTTGTTGCTGAAGTGTATGTAGAGTGAAACTTCTTTATTTATTTTTTCTGACTCTCTTTTTCTCAAAAATTGATGGAGCGAAGTTGCTGGTGTTTGGGAGTGCTACAGTAAGAGATAGAATTACCACCGTTTCTGTAACTGCTTGAGGTTAATTGTGAGCTTTAAACTTCTGGATTAGTAGAGATAGGTAAATGATTATTCCTGAATTTTGCAAAAAAGTTCAAACGATGGGCTGTTGGTGTATATCTACTACATTTTTTTAGGGGTGTGTGGTGGATTGGTGGTTTATTGTGAAAATGAACATATTAATTTAGCATCATGTTACAAGAAATGGTCCTCAAAGCGCCATAGCAATAGTAAGATAGCATTACTGATTTAAGTGAATTATTTGTAGGCTCGTTTTTTGCTTGCAAAATTGAATCCTTCGGCTACATACAACTCGGATATTCCAGCTGTTCCTGGAGGCGATATCCTGTTTACGGATGATGTTAGCTTTGAGGTCTTCTTGGATCATCTTCAGCGGTTAGCGGTTCAATAAAATTTCTCTACAAAATTATCAGAGGTTAGCTTTATGATGAAGTACAACCAATTTTGTTTAAGTTTTTTCTCTGGATTGTATGTACAGTTATGTTTACAACTGATTATATAATCTCCTCTGAGGTTTTGATTTGGGATCCTAATAATGTAGATTTTCATGGTTTTATTTTATATAGATAGGTATTCACTTATGACTTGATCCCTCAAATTCTATATCGCTTCTTCAGTTTTGAGCACAATTTCTTGTTTTTATTAAACATTCACTTTTGGCTGGCTGTGGATACATCTTATCCTACTCTTTTAAGTATAACTTAAGCTCGAAGAACCTGATGTTCTAGTTTTCCAAGTGTATTGCTCCACTTGAGTAATTTCACGTTCAAGGAAAACTGATCTAAACAGGCCTCCGGCCGGGCAATTTCAAAACAATGTCTAACCATTAACTATGTATAAATTCTTAAGCATTCCTAGCAAGTAAATTACTGTGGATTAAACACGAGAAAATACTCCAGCGAATTGTGAATATCTAGCTGAAGCTCTTCTAGGCCTTTGACGCTAAGGGTCCAATCAAAGGCTAAGGGTCCATTTGATTGGAGTGAATTGCATGGAAAATGTCACATTCGAGAAATTCGTTTTCTATTTTGGTTGTTTGATACGAAAGTGGAATGAAGTTTAAATTTCAAGATACAAACACTTAAACTATGTTTGATATGCCTCCATTTTCTATTAAATTTCATTTCTCACTTTTTGACATGTTTAAGGGTAGAAATTTTTCATAGAAAACATTTTCCATAAACCCATGCCACATAAGCCCTTTCTTGCTTCTTGATGAAAAACAATTCCCATCAAAATGGTGGGAATTGTAATTTTCATGTAAAACAACTCTAAACGAATATCAAAAGATAGATGATTTTTTTGATTTTTGATTTTTTTTTTGGTAATAGAAATAAATTTTATTTTCAATGCCAGTGAAATCTATGTTTGATTGTCTTAGAAGTTGTTCTTTTCTTGGTTTTCCACCCTAGTTTAACGTTTTTTTTTTCCTTCCTTTTTTTTTCATTTTTTTTTTGTAATGGGAATAAATTTTAAGAATTATTGTAAAAAAATATTTCCCCTTAACTGACAAATTTCATGTGAAACAAAGACAAACGAGCAACAAAAGATAGATGATTTTTTTGATTTTTTTGATTTTTTTTTTTTTTTTTTTGGGCAATGTTAACAAATTTCATACTCATTACCAGTAAATTTTATCCCTTTAATTGACGATTTTTATGTAAAACAAAGTCAAATAAACATCAAAAAATTTTTTTACGTGGAAAATTATATCAATCAAAAACAATAATTTGCAACTCCCATAAAAGCAATTTCTAGGCTATTCAATTTTTTGGAATTCGTTTTCAATTCAATTCAATTCCATATTTGCAATCAAACGGACCCTTATAGTATGTTTTTGTTCAATTTCATGGAAAATGCATTCGTATGATTTTGATGATTTTTTCTTTTTCAATGTATATGAAATTGATTTACGTTTTCCACATTTGCAATCAACAGACCCTAAGAGTAGGCAATTAGGCCACTTTTGTCGAACAAGTTTGATTGTAACATCATCATCAATAGTTTGTACTTCAACCTCAGTGTTATTCAGTTTCTTCTTGAGCCTCTCTTTACGTCTCCTCTTCTGTACGACAACTTTGAGCTTGTTCGCAGTCCTTTGTGATTTTTCATTGTTGACAGCATCTAGCACGATAGATGATCTATCACACTTTGGATAGTTCTAACCAAAAAAATTGTATTTGTTAAATACAGGGAGTAATTAAAAATTTTAATCGTATCAATTTTTAAACGAATTGATTCAACATTCTAGGAAGTCGTTACCTTGGTGGGGTTGGGAATCTGTCATTCAAAAGTGTTCTATAATGCCTGGCAAAATTTATGGTTTCTTCTTCATCCCTGATTTTACCTATGTAGGATATGCAAACTGGGTTCTTCAAAGATTCAAAAGTCATGTACTCCATTTTTCCCAACTCGAGATCATGTTGTAGCTGTGGAATATTTTACTAAATGGGTCGAAGCCGAACCACTATCTCAGAGGCCAAGCTGTAGCACTTCATGTGGAAGTCCATCGTTTGTTGCTTCAGTGTGGCCCGTACACTCGAAATTGCACAAAGATCGACAACTTTGCAATCCCACTTTCGAAAATTTCTGCCATAGATTAAAGATCGCCTCCTACCAGCAAAAGACAACCAAGTACTTCAACAATAGGGTCAAACAATGCGGATTTCAAGTTAGAGACTTGGTACTACGACAGAACACTAGTTGGAAAACTAGGTACCAACTAGGATGGGTCTTATTAGATTCGAAGGGAGGAGCAAAAACGAGTTTATAACCTTCGTGACATGGCAGAAAAATCTTTTTCTTGACATTGGCAATCGACGACCTCAATATCTAATACAAATAGACTTATCGCGGACTGGTCACGCAATTCCTTACTGTCCTAGAAGTTTATATTAAAAATATATTTTCAAGAAGGAAAATGTCATTTGTACAGGGGTATGATTTACAAAATTTTTATAGAACACTCACATGGAGTGAGCCTCATATTATTAAAATATTGTCAAAAATATAACACCAACCAACTTCCATGTGTGTGTCCTGTATAGACTCTGTGAAGCAGGGCTTGTCCTTGTATCTTTGTCCTTTCAAGAATACATCTTAACTAGAGTTGGCTTTTCAAACTTATATCAAGTTCTTTGATAAAATTACCAGGTCAAAATCAAAATATTTGAAAAAAAAAAATTAAAGACCCTAATTGAATCCAAATCTGGTTTTGTACAGGACTCAAGGCTTACACATTAATTAATGATATCTAATTTTAGTCTGTGTTCTCAAAAGTTCGTTTAGACTCAAAGCTCGAACAAAATGCTCCACTTCTTACCTACACTATTTTTTTTTTTTTTAAATTCATAAACAGCTGAATTTTTTTATTTATCTCTTTTGTTTTCCCAATTCATGCTTTATTAATTTTTTTCTTTTACTTTAAAAAAAAAAGTCTTTTTTTGACTTTAATTTCAGGTTTTTAAAAGACTTTATCTATAAAAAAATTAAAAATTAAAAATGACTTTATCTAATAAATATTAAAATAAGATTTAAGTTATGGTGATATCTATGTTATATAGTTATGATCTGAGTCTCAAAACTCAAAAAGTATATATGAAGTTCCTCTAAATCAATTAAGTAGGATTTGTTTAACTGAAAATTGAAACTATGAAAAATGATTTATTTCGAAAACTTGAAAATTGTTATTGGCTAATTGTAAGCTTTATTAAGTAAATATAGTATTTTATATTTAAATGTTTGATATGTATTATTTTAACTATCATTTTAAAAATTATTAAATAATTAATGAAATAATATTAAAAATAAGAAAATCTTTTTTTATGCATAGGCTTTGCCTAAGTTCGTAAAGCTTGAAATTTTTCCTTCACGCCTAATCATGTTTTATGCTTCTTAAAACACTGATTTTAGTTATTAATTCACTGCAAGAAATTATGTTAATGAAACATCAAAAGTTCGGATCCTCAATTAAAAATAAATAAATAAATAAAATAAAGGGTCAGAACTCAAAAACAAAAAAAAAAAAAAAAAACAAAAAAAAATTGAGCGTAAGGCACCAAGGGATGGCAGATATTCCATATTACCATAGCTTTATTTTCCGAAAAACAATAACAAATACATTAGAAAAACTTATACGTAATTTTAACATAACTATTTTTTTTAATGTTTACTAGCAAATTACTACCAGTATTTTGCAAAATCTAAAGCCATTTGCATGTCAGAAGTCCGGGTGTAAAACTTTTATCAGTTGTGCTATGTGTATAATTGGGGTTGACAATCCCGGTTGACAATTAGACACATGGGAGGGGGGCCCACACTGAATAAAAAAATCATGGGTCCCCCTTCCTATGAATACATTGTCAACGGAAGTTGTTAACCTCGGTTCTACAAGAAGAATAATTCAACTTTTATATGTTGAATTGATCAGAAGTCAGACTCGATATAATTCAAATAAAGATATGCCATTTGTTTATTAGTTATTTTTGCGATTGAATGTATCAAGTATGTCTTAAAATTTCTCATTTCACGAAACAATCTCAACATCTAACGCATCATAAACACGAATGACATTTTTGAAGGGGTCAAAAAATAACACACGAGGGAGAACATCGACTTAATTAATCCAAGGGTCACAAGCAGGAAAAATAAAATAATAATAACAAAAAAAAAAAAAAATCTTTTACTTTTTGTTTAATCTATTTGGAGAATAAGTGATTCATATCTACTAAAACTCAACTGAATATCAAGAAAATCTCATTTGAAACTAACTTATCCCAAAAAATCCTAAACACAACGGCACTCAGTTAACTTAGTCAAATTCCAAATCAATGTTATCATGTTTGATTACCCTTTTGCATTCCACATTGAAAGAATTTTTACTTATCCCCCGCAATCTGCACTGAAGTTCTTGCACTTACTCTTTTCGTCAAGGTATGTTACTTCCAATTTTCTTGTTAAAAATTCATGAGCAATCCTTTCTTCAACTTGAATCTTGTTCAATCCATAAACATGTTATAACTGACACCACTCGACCGATCTCACCCACTATTTATCTGTGAACTATAGTTTTTTGTGTTGATACATGTGATTTTGCATATTTTCGCAGGTTGTATAAATCTAGTTTGATACATTTTAACATAGTAGATGAAGTAAAATGAAATGGCATCCAGACACAGCATAGAACGTCCAACCTGGTAAGCCACTGCATTCCTCGTAGCTTCCGGACCTGCTTTTAAGTTACTTTTCACTTTTTCCCTCTGTAAGCATGGACTTAATGCCAAAATAATTGGAAAAAGCAGCTTTTAAGATCGACGTTTTTCCATATTGTTCAGGAGACCAAAGTCCAAATTGTCACCAGAAGTCCAGTTTCATATACGTGGAGTACAATTCACATTGGATGTGGTAAAAATCTCCCTCAAACTGCATTTGCATTCTCAAATATATTGTATAGACAACATGAGCCGACGAGATTTGATCTATTATACTGTTTAATCTCGTTTAGTATTGCATGCAAAATTTCTTTCTGAAAATCACTTCTTTTGTCAAACTGCTTATTTTATGTACCTTTAGGAACTGGCGGCCACCAAATCAGCTAAACTAGCAAAGTTGTTGAAAGAATACCCTCAAAATGATCTTTCTCATTTATTGCGCGACATTCCTGCTGATCCAGAATCATTTGAGCTTGTTGGGAGATTCTGCCATGGTTATGATATCAAATTGTCGAACGAAAATGTTGTCCAAGTGGCATGCATTGCTCATTACCTCGGAATGACCGAAAACCACTGTCCTAACAATCTACTAAACAAGGCCCTCTACTTCTTTGAACACCAAATTCTTCCTAATTGGAACAATTCCATCAAAGCTCTAAACAGTGCAGAAATTGTTCTTGAACATGCAGTAAAACTTGGCCTAGTTGATGCGTGTATAGAATCTATCGTTGTAAAGGTGCAGGAAGATCCACGTTTACTTGGAGAGCCGATCAAGAACTTGTCTTCGGATGATGATGATAGTGATGAAAGGGACAATGTTTACAGACCAAACACTCGGAGGAGACTTTTTGATCTTGAGTGGAAACCTGAGGATTTAAAAGCACTCTCGTTGAGGTTTTATGAACCTGCAATTCATGAAATGATTCAGCGTAAAGTCCCACAAGAATATGTTGCTTCATCTCTTTGTCAGTATGCGAAGAAATGGGTGTTCGAAAAAGAAGAGGATGGTGAGAAAGAGATAGTTGAATCTTTGGAGAGATTGCTTCCTCATCAGAAAGGGATATTTCCTTGCAAATTTCTGTTTGAAATGCTAAAATCTGCAGTATCACTTCATGCTAGCATTCACTGCAAAAATGGATTGGAGATCAGAATTGGAAAGCAATTAGATCAGGCAAATGTGAAAGACCTATTCATACCTTCCCCAGGATACACAGGGGATGAACAGTACGATATAGAGAGCATAAGAAGAATTTTGAAGAATTTCTACAGCAATTATACAGGTCCAGATGCTTCTGGATTCATCAAAGTGGCTGAATTAGTTGATAATTTCTTGGCAGAAGTTGCTAGTGACAGAGATTTGAAGATGAGCACATTTTTATCACTTGCTGATATGTCGATAGCAGTATCAGAAGGGACAGATCGAAGTTCGGATGGAGTATACAGAGCTATAGATATATATCTAGACAAGCATAGGCATCTTACAGAATCAGAAAGAGAGAAATTATGCAGGGTTTTGGATTGCAACAAAATGTCAGTTGAAGCTCGTGAACATGCTGCGCAGAATGAAAGGTTGCCATTGCGCGTAGTGGTGCAGATTTTGTTCATAGGGCAGTTGCAGCTTCGGGAAACCATCACAAATGAAGTGCAAGGTTCTGATGACAGGCTCTTGAAGAGCGAGGAAGACGAAGAAGAAACAAGGGCTGAAATGGAAAAGATGGAAAGTAAGGTTTTGGAGCTAGAGAGGGATTGCCAACTAATGAGAGAGATTCAGAGAGGCAGCTGCGCAAATGTGAAAAGGCAGAAACCAAGCTTGTGGAGAGAAATGAAGAGAAAGTTGGGGTGCATGACAACTATGCATGATCATAATTGCCATGTCAAGAAGAAGAAGGTGCATCCAAGATAGATGAGTTATCGGTTTTTTGTTTTTTAACCACCACCACCATAACCCGTAGTACTGATTTCAATAATGTCTGGGACGACGTTTTAAACTCTCAACTGTGCTCACTTATTTGTTACTGTTTTCAAGTATCTGCTTATTCTATCTCTAGTTATTATAAAACTTTATTGATCAAAATGAAGCTATCTAACTCAAGAATGAATATAACAGAAGGCTGAACACAAAAGGCATGAGGAGGAATGATGCGATGTTTCATAATGAGAGATTTGTAGTCATCGCTAGCAGGGAAGATATTGAATCAAGTGTTTTAGTCAATTAACTTCCTATTCTGCAAAGATGAGATTGCCGTTTTTCACTACAGAAGAGAGGATGTTACCCAAACAAATAACTTGGTCTCTATCTAAAAAATTAGACACAGAACAAGCTTATCTTATCCTGGTCAGGAGCTAGTTTCTAATGACTTTGTCAGAAAACGAAATTCAACAATTCAACTTCAAAATGTTTCTCAATCTCAGTCGATTGGTACCTTAAAACGTTCTAATCCTTCATTACAAAAGCTGGACCATATATCATCCTATTCAAGCTATTAAGCTTGCGTTGGCCTATATCAGTGGATCTTTTAAGAAAAGATTGAAAATGAGAAGGGAGTGTTCCGAGTGAATATGCCACATTTCATAGTTCTCCGGAAATATGCAGGGCATTCACAAGAAATTAGAATGTACTCAAAAAGTTTCAGTTTTATAAACATGAGGTAAAGGCTCCACAGAAGATTCTCAGCATAATATTGAGGAGTTCATTTCTGCTCCATCTTTAAAAGAGACTGTAACAGTAAATAAAACAAAACCTTCCAGAAATCTCATACAAATCGACCACATCGACCACACATTCTAAACAAAATTAAGTTTCAAATCTTCCTCAAGAGAAGAAACAACTTTTGATCAATTCTGAGCTTATGCATTTTCCTTTATCATTAGCTGAAGCCCTCCAAATGAAATATATACCACCTTGTTGTCATCATAAAAGAGAAAAGGAAGAGAAACTCCAAATCAGAAGAGCAAGAAACAAAAAGATTGAATCCATGGAGAAAACTATAAAGCAATAAGACACCATAAGAAATGAAATTTGATTTCAACACAAAATGAGGCACTACTATCCTTGATAGCATGCTTGGAAGGGAGGATTAGACAATACTAAGCAAATAAATTTCTTTGAAAAAAGGGGCATATAAAGCGTACACTTCAACACCGTTGCTTTCATCATTTTTTTTTTCTTTATCTTCTGACATCTTATACAGCAACCCATGCATGACATACTCAAATTTATCCGCAAGTGATTTCTGTTCGCCGTGCAATAGGAGTACAATATTAAGAAAATCAAACTCAATCCACAATATGGTTATTGTATTATCCTAGATCTTCCTTAAATACTAGTTGCTAAATAGGAGTAATCCATGTTGAATGGATTATCTAAAAGGCCGTAATTAGATGGCTCATGCACACATGATGTAGAATAGATGGTCAAGTGGATTATGGAAAAGTTGGACCGAAATGAAAAAAAACAATAGATTGTAGATTTGGTATTCGAGCTTCGATTTGAGCCGATAATACCTTTTCGAAAAGGGAATGATCAGCCAAATTGAACTCACAGCTTTGCTGTTGTATGGTAGATTTTACCTATTTGAGTTCGTTTAAGACTCAAAAACTAGTTTTTAAGATTTAGTGCTATTTTATTCATTTAGTTTATTTCGAATTCTTTACCATTTTAGTTCCTTTATGCTAGGTTTTCGTTTAAACACTTATAAATATAAAAGGTTAAGATTTTGTTTTTGGACATCTTGGAATTAATAAAACTTCTTAATTTTTATCTTTCATTCTTTGATAGTTTCCTGATGTTCTTACAGTTTTCGCTTGAATTCCTTATTTTGCTCTGCGTCAAGAAAGAATGAAAAGAAAGTGAACCTCAGGAATGTACCCAGTAACAGCCGAACCGTCTAAACTGAGAGTCTGGGATACCATATGATATAGCTCAGTATGCACATCCAGTTCCAGATGCACGTCTTTATCTTCAGTCTGGGCTTCTATGCACGAAGCTGGAACAACATAAAACCTTTAGCTAAAAACTCTTCACTCTATTTCAGTACTTATTTTATTAAATAAAATTTCAAGAAATTAAAGGTAACAAAGAGGAATGTCAAGATATTTTTACCCTTTTCATATCTTTTCTCGTCTATATTAATGACCTTGATTATTTCATCAAAGTGGAATTCAGCCATATATGCCCCGCAAGTTGTCTCCTAGAAATTATAAACTGGGAATTCGAATGCAGAATTTGTTTTTCAAATTTGAAAAAGCAACAAAAGTTCGAAACAAAAAGATAATATGTAAAGAATTTTTAAATCGATCATGTGAGCTTATATGCGTAAATTATTGTGTATTAAATTAAGAAAAATCTACACAACTATCTAATAATCATATTTCAAATCTAACAATCTTGTTAAATTATTTCAAAATTCATGTGTTAACTTAAATTTGTAATATTAATAAATAACATTATAAAATTAAAATAATCTACCTACCTATGCATCCACACCCCATTCTACCTCATCAAATTTCGCTTTGAAACTCTAATTATTTCATTTCTATCTTATCTCTCATCTCATTCTCTCTCTCACGTAGAAGACATCGTCGGAAAATCGTTGGTGGAAGAAGAGAAGACGCTATTGGAAGACGTCGTCGAGCCTCAGGGCGAAGTCACTACAGCTATTACGCTGGCGCCCGTGTCTTCGTGTGCTACAGTCGATGCCACAGCAGCGGCTCTGTGTGCGTCTCAGCACACTACAGTCGTCGGCCTAACCAGTGCCAGAGGAAATTTCAGATCTGATTTTGTAAAGCTGTAAAAGAAATCAAGTTCCTAGATTTTAAAAATGTTGTTAACCCTTGCCAAATCACATCCTTAATGTTAGAAGCTCAGAACAGTAGCTGGGCTTGAAACCATAGTGAATATCTTTTTAAAACATTTGATCATGTGCTCAGTATAATTTTTGCTTGGCTCTTCTCTTCAGAAACCTACGGCTTGATTGATTTTTGCATAGAGTACTATAGGCACTTCAAGTTTTGTTTTCAGTTGATTTATCTGGTAGATAAAATGGAGTTGGGTTAAATGTGGTGAAGAAATTGGTGGTGGGAGTTCTTTAACCTTGCAACGTTAGTGATTGTTGTGATCATTTTGTTGTTGGTGGTTTGCTTATTTTCAATTTGATAGTGCGACATTTAGGTTGGGGTGGGGTCGAGGATTTGGTGGAAGGGGGTGAAGAGTGTTTGTGACCGATAAGATTGATAATTGTGACTAATAAATGACGTGACTTGAAAAAATATAAAATTGTCACTAAATTTATGATTGTCATTCACAATTTATTAAGTTGTGATCAATTAATTTGATAATTGTGATCGAAAAATAATTTGCAACCAATTAATATGATAATTTATAATCGTGAAATAAGTCGTGGCCTAAAAAATTTACGATTTATGACCCAAAAGTGAAACGTGTTCTATTAATTTGATATTTGTGATCGATAAAAAAATTGAGACATATAAAATTTGTGATTTGTGATCGAAAAATATTATATGACTTATTTCAATATTTTTCTTTCCTCATTTTAAATGCACTCAACATTTTCTTATTTTCAGATTACCATTACTCCACCACCAACTCCAAACCATTTTTCACTTGCACCTACACCTAATGGTTCAAAAAGAGGCACAATCATGCCCCCCAGGGCACTTCTCCACTGGCAAAGGACGGATGCTGTCAAACCTGGCAGAGCAGAGGTCGTGAGTTCGAAACATGGGGCTCTTGGAAGGCAAGGATTTATTCTTGGAAGGCAAGGGAACATTTGGAAGGCAAGGATTTATTCTTGGAATGCAAGTGGGAACTTGGAAGGCAATGATTATTCTTGGAAGGCAAGGTGCAACTTGTATTGGCTTGCTTGGCACTTTGTCAGACCAGGTGGGGAGCGCTCGGACCCTGGCCAGTTGGAGGCACATCCTGCGATTAACCGGACTGTGTGAAGAGGGGCCGGATCACAGACCCAAGGATTAGTCTAGAATAGGACACCTTGTAAAAAAAAAAAAAAAGAGGCACAATCACAAGTTGTGACTAACTGTGACCAAATATGTTTTTAGTGTGACCGTTTGTGCTCAAATTTGTCTTTAATGTGACTATTTGAGACCAAGTCAATCTTAATTGTGACGTTATCTAATCAAGTCACAATTGGTCACAATTAATGCAAAATGGTCACAATTAACATAAAATAGTCACAATTAACATAAATGGTCTCAATCAGTCACAATAAAGACATATTTGGTAGGATCACCACAAACAAATCTGCAAGCTCCGTAGCTCAGCATCACAATCAACCACCGATCTCCACCACCACCACCACCTCTAATGTACCACCACTACAACCTTCAACTCAAATTCATGATCATAAATGGGATATCAGATTTTAAATATGTCATCTTGACACAGTAAACTCTCTAAGATCAAGCATGACCATGTTGACTACTCAATTTCTATTCAAATCACTATTAAACAAGAACATAGATCTATTTTTGTCCACTATTCTTGTTGTCCAACAACCATCACAACATAATGTTCAATGCATACCGATCAAAAAAATGTTGTAGAGCATCTCTTTTATTATTCTAGCCTTTAACTATCATTAGTTACCTTAACCCTTCCAAACCACCACCAGTGTACCACAACTAAAAATAAAAAATAAAAAAATTACTCCCAAATCAATACTAACACATCCAAAAAAACAAAAAATGGGAAAAAGAAACTTTTTACAACCAACGGAACAAAGTAACTGAAAGCTCAAAAATACCATACATAGACAAGTGTAATCAATCATAGCAACGTGTGCAAGGGAGAAGAAGATGATCGTAGAAATGGGGATGGTGGACTTTTTTTGGATGAGGGTTGATGATGATACAGAGATCCAAGTGTGTCCAAATGGCTAAACCTCATGGCGGAGAAAAGATCAAGCAGCCATGAATAAGGGACGACCTGAAAATGGAGCAGTGACTTCGGATTGTAGATCTAAAAAGTCCAAGCAAGCTACGGATCGTGGACAGAGCGGTGCTTTCAATGGAAAATCCCCTTGGTGGATCCATTCACCAGAATTACGATTAACAGTCGTTGCTGTAAGCGTCGCTGTGGTGGACTCCGACGGCAGCAACGAGAAAGAAAGAGAAGCCGATAAAGAAGGCAAAGGAGAGAGAAAAGATTGATTAAAGCGGGTGGTTGTGTTGGGTTGGGCCGTTGGGGTGTAAATATGAAATGCTTTTTATTATTAAATTTGTATTAATTCATCAAATAATTTTTAATTATCACCTAATTTTTTAAATGAAAATTAATCTTTCTTCTTTTTGAAAATTGGTCTTTAAATATAGGTTTCTAGGTAATTTTCTCATTTGATAGTCTTTAATTTAGGAGAAAATTACCTAGAAACCTACAGGTAGGTAGATTTTTTAATTTTATAATGTTATCTACTACTATTAAAAAATTAAGTTAACACCTGAGTTTTGAAATAATTTAACAAGATTGTTAGATTGTAGCAGTTGTGTAGATTTCCCCATCAAATTTCGTCAAGCCCGTTTAAAGTGATCCAATAAGATTTCGATGTTTTAGGCTTTAATGTATCTAATTAAAGTTTGGATCTTTTATGTATAGAGACTGGGCTGATATTCCTAATTTTATGATAGGCCAAATTAGGTCAAAGGCCGTCATTGTATAAATACGATTATGGCTGAATGAATGGAGTTAGGGTCGTTCTTTTTCTTCCTGCCCCACAATTGCTTAGGAATTGAGTAAGGGGCACAGGAGAAGATGGGCGTAGAAGGGCTTGAAATGATCTATTATTAAGAAGGTCTGCCTGTTGCGATTGAAGAATGAATCGATCATTTGACTAAGATAAAAAAAGATCTATCGGCATTCCTCCACACAGGAAGAAGGAAGACAACTGCATGTCCCTCTCATTACTTGCTTTCTAGCTCATTGCAAAGCTAAGACAAACCATTAGCGGGCTCGCCCGAAGCAGCTTAAATATCCTGCTTTCGAGAACCTCTTTTCCTAAAGAAGGAATAGCTCCTTCAATTAAAGAACTAAAGACCTTATTCTTTCGATGTCAATCACGGTGAGTAAAGAAGTTGCTCCAGTATTAGTAAAAGCAAGCTATCGCACTAGGTAGCTACTCCTTTCAGGGTAGCCCACAACCTCTGATATGGTAAATTGTCAGTCTCCTGCTAAGGTGCATTCTATACATTCAAAGTCGCGCCAAGGCGAAGCTGACTAATCGATTCGATCTTTATCGTAATCGTATAAAGGCCTCGCATCAGATATTGGTTGCTTATTTCAACAGAATCCGATTCAAGTGCGGATAGAGCAACTGTCCAATTTTGCTCACGGGTAAATGATGGGCTCTTAGTGGGCGATGCCGATTCCGACTTCCCAAACCGAAGACCGACTTTAGCTATCTATTGGGCCTCTCCCATTTTGTTTTGCATTATGGTCCCCAAATCACACGTGCATTGCTCATTCTGTTCTGCCTCCCATCACTCGAGAGAATTAAGAGCTACGTGTTGATTTGGAAGATTAAACTGTGAGATTCAACTATTGCATTAACCATGTCTAATTCCGCTATAGTTTTTGAATTTCTTGATGATCTAACATGAAAGATCTGATGATTTTATGATAACAATTTCTCCTACAAGTGGTATCAGAGCCTTTTCATGTTGAATAATTGAGAATCAAATTTTTGGAATTTTGGTTCTTGCAATATTTTGAAGTTTTCAGATTTGATAATTTTGGGTCTAGTTTTGTTTAATTTGAAAACTATTTGGTATGTTATTCTTGGTTAACTTTCATAATTTGGACTAAAAATAGTTTGGGAAATTTTAACAATTACAGAATTTTAATGTTTTAATAAAAGGTATTCCAACGAGTGTAGCAACGCCAAGCGCTGTTGCAAGCGGCATCGATGTAGGTCGGTGCCTCTGCTCTGGCCGCCCAAGGATGAAAAGATGAGAAGAAAACATTTTCTTTAGGGTTTTCAGATTTGTAAGATTTGGGAATGGGAGCTTCACATGCAAATTGATTAATTAGAGGTCCTTGCTTGCAATTTCACATTAGGGTTAAAATTTAAAGCTTCAGTCCCTAAAGTTTAAAGCTTATGCAATTGGGCCTTTAAGTTTTGGATTTAATAATTCAATTCCTAAGGTTTAAAAATTAATTAATTTGGGTCAATAAAGTTCTGAATTTTATAAAGAAAGCCCTCATAGTTTAATAATCAATTCAAATTGGTGCCCAAAGTTTTAATTTGTTCTCATTGCCCCCCTAAAGTTTTAAATTTATTAATTTTGGCCCTAAAGTTTTGAATTAATTAATTTTGCCCCTCTAAAGTTTTGAATTATTAACTCTAAGGCCCTTAAGTTTAAAACTAAATAAAATATACAAAATTGGTGGTTTTTCTTCTCAAATCTTGGTACTAAGGACCCTTTTAAGTTATATAATATTTGAAAGTGAATTAATTGAAACAACAAGTTGTCAAAGCAATCTTTCTTGTGGAAATTAATTAACTTAGAATATTAAAATGTGTTTGTCCATAGTTCATGTGAATATTGATCGGCCCAAAGGAAAGTCAGTATTTAGGCGAATTGTGCGTGCACCTATTTGGTTCAATGTGTGATTAATAAATCAGTCCAAAGAAAGATTTATTGATTGACATATTATTTTATTGTCAATGTTTGATCACTACGCCAAGAGTACTACTTACAAGTCAATATTTATGTCCAAAGACGAGATATTATGCTGTGCTAGGTATCTTGTGATGAGCCTTACCACTATTTGAGATTATTATTATTTGCATATTAAAGATATTCATGTGAGCTATTCGTATTAGTTTTTATCTAATTCAGTTTCAGGCTCTACTGCTAATATCTCTGCTAGCATCAATTCAATTCCAATACTTAATGACACGAACTTCAGGGCATGACAAGAGAAAATGATGATTGTTCTCGGAGTCAAGGACCTGGACCTTGCTTTGCGGGTCAATCAACCTGTTGCACTTACTGATAGGAGTACTTCTGATGATAAGATGGAGATGGAAAAATGGGAACGATTGAACCGCGTAAGCTTAATGGTCATGAAGCGTGTTATTCCAAAAGTACTTGGGGGCACTATGCCCGATAAGGTGACTATGGCTAAGGGTTTCCTTGAGAATCTTGAGAAGAGGTTTTGCCAAGAATGAAAATGCTGAAACAAGTACACTTTTGGCAAACCTTGTATTATTGAGCTATAAAGGGAAAGGAAATACTCGGGAATACATTATGGAAATGTCTCACATTGCTTCAATACTAAAGGCGCTCAAGTTGGATTTATCTGTAGACTTGTTAGTACACTTGGTTTTGATATCCATTCCGGCACATTTCAGTTAATTCAAGGTGAGTTACACCTGTCAAAAGGACTCATGGTCCCTTAATGAGTTCATCTCACACTGTGTCTAGGAAGAGGAAAGATTGAAGTATGAGAAGACTGAAAGTGCTCATTTGGTCATCACCTTCAAGGATAAAAAGAACAAGAAAAGGAAAATTGATAAGGATGCTGTGAGAATAGGACCACAAAAGAAACAGCATAAGGAACCAACTAAAGGTGGCTGTTTCTTCTATGGAGCTAAAGGTCATAAGAAGAAGAACTGCACCAATTACCACGCATGGCGTGTAAAGAAAGTTATTCTTCTTCATTTGGTTTGTTTTGAGGTTAATTTAACTTCGGTACCTAAACATACATGGTGGATAGATTCTTGTGCAACAACTCACATTAGTGTGTCTATACAGGGTTATCTAAGTTGCCAAAAATCAAGTGATGGTGAAAGATACATCTATGTTGGCGATGGCAAAACGGTGGAAGTACCAGCAATAGGAAAATTTATATTATTGTTAAAGACTGAATTATATTTAGATCTTAATGAGATATTTATTATACTGCCTTTTAGACGGAATTTGATTTCTATTTCTGCTTTGGATAAATTTGGTAATTCTTGTTCATTTAGGAATGAAAATTTAGTTTGACCCCTATCTTTCTCAAAAGCCTCCATTCAATATTTCTTAGCCCATTATTGGCCAAACCACCTGGGCACTAAATGGGTATGCTGCTTTACCATGGGTTGATTTCAGTTGCTCGTCCAAGCAGGATCCGAAGTATCGGCCTTATCCACTATAGAAAGAAAAAAAAATCTGCTAGTAAATAAGAAAAAAAGGCTCCCACGCTCCAGCTATCATACCTTTTCCCGGAAGTCCACAGAAAAATTATTGCTCAAATCAATGTATGGACTTCGAGGACGTGCAAAAAGCGATAATAGATCTCGGTGTTAATCGAAGTAAACTCTGAATACTAGATATGACCTCAAATCCTTTGAAAATAATCAAAAATGGAAAGTGTTCAATTGGAATATGAAAACATGACTAAATGGTCCTAGTTACTCTTCGGGATAGAGTAGAAGACGGGAGAGGATTCTCGAACACGGAAAAGGATCCAATGAATTCGAAAGAATTGAACGAAGAGCCGTACGAGGTTAAAATCTCATGTACGGTTCTTTAGAGTGGCAGTAAGGTTGATTCATCTATCAACTTTTCCATTATCATCCCAAAAAAATCAAACTCTGCCTTACGTAAAGTTGCCAAAGTATGATTAACCTCCGGATTTGAAATCACTGCTTATATACCCGGTATTGGCCATAATTTACAAGAACGTTCTTCAATCTTAGTAAGAGGGAGAAGGGTTAAGGATTTACTCGGTGTAAGATATCACATTGTTCGAGGAACCCTAGATGCTGTCGAAGTAAAGGATCAAAGAGGTCCCTCAATGCAAGAAGACCAGACTTCACCGCTTGGGTAGTGGTGGAAATACGACAAGGAATTTCGCGACCTTAGGACTGTTAGAGTTACTGCAGTTGTTTACTGGGGACCAATTCTTTATCAGGTTACAAGAATTTTTATTCAATTAATACAATTGCTTCTTTTAATGAATCACTGTATGTAAGTACTCGAGGTACAAAACGAAAATTAATCAATGAGAAGTCTGCCTCGTTGTAGCATAAAAGATTAGGTCATACTCCAAGAGGAGAATTGAGAGACTTGTGTCTGACCGGATTCTCGACCCTCTTGACTTTACAAATTATGATTTGTGTGTCAACTATATAAATGGAAAACAAACCAATAAAAGGAGATTTCAAGCCAACAGGATTTCGAACGTCTTAGAACTTATACATACGAATATTTGTGGACCATTTTCTACGGGTTCTTGGAATGATCAATAATATTTTATAATATTCGTAGATGACTTTGCAAGATATAGCTATATATATCTCATTCATGAAAAATCATAGTCTTTGGATGTGTTAAAAAATATAAAGCTGAAGTTGAGAATCAACTCGGCAAAAGGATTAAAGTGTCAAATCTGACCATAGGGTAAATACTATGGCAAATGACGGTTCAGGTAAATAACGTCCAAGACCTTTGCTAAATTCCTAAAGGAATGCGGTATCGTTCCGCAGTACACTATGTCGGGGTCGCTCACTATGAATGGTGTTGCTAAAAGACATAATAGAACGCTTAAGGACATGGTGAGGAGTATGATTAGTCATTCTATCTTATTAGAATCTCTCTGGGGTGAAGTATTAAAGACCACAGCGTATATGCTCAACAGAGTTCCAATTAAGGCCATTGATAAAACCCTTTATGAGTTTTGGACGAGCAAGAATCCCAGTTTGAAGCATGTACGCATTTTGGGATGTCCAGTTGAGGCAAGACCCTATAGGCTAAATGAAAAAAATTGGATGCAAGAACCATCAGTCATTATTTTATTGGATATTCTAAAAGATTCGGGGTTACAAGTTTTATGATCCTACAACTAAGGCAATTTTCGAGACAAGAAATGTTTGGTTCTTTGAGAATGTTGAGTTTGTGGGGAGAGAAATGGTTACTGGCTTTGTCTTTGAGGAGGAATATGTTGAAATTTCTCCAATTTTCATTGACAATGATCAAGTTTTTATCCCTGACATTGTTCAAGAAGCAACTTCGGATCAAGACAATGTCGATCTCCTTCTCAAGGTCAACAAATTATTTTAGAAGAACAAACTCTATAGCCTCAAGAACGAATGACATTAAGAAGATCCACTAATACATCGTATTTCTCCAAGAACGTGAAGTTGAAATTGGAATAGTGGAAAATGATCCGATTAACTTTCTTCAAGCCATGGAAAGTTCTAACTCTCAAAAGTGACTTGATGCCATGAATGAAAAGATAAAGTCCATAAAGGACAATAACGTGTGGTACCTTGTTCCAATGCTTGAAGGTGCGAAACTCATTGGTTGCAAATAGATATTTAAGATCAAGAGAGATTCGAAGTGTGATGTAGAGAGGTATAATGCTCGTCTTGTCGGAAAGGGTTTTACATAGAAAGAAGACATTAATATTAAAGAGACATTCTCTCCAATTTCTTTGAAATACTGAAACTATAATGACATTGGTAACACATTTTGATCTTAAGTTATATCAGATGGATGTTAAGACATCGTTTCTCAATAGTGATATTGATGTAACAATTTATATGGTACAACCAGAAAACTTCATATCGGATGATGCAAAACAAATGGCTTGTAAACTAAAGAAATCCATTTATAGACTCAAACAGGCGTCTCATCAATGGTATTACAGGTTTCATCAAGTGATCATCTCATTTGGTTTTGAGATGAATTTGGTCGATGATTGTATATACAAGTTCAGTGGGAGCAAGTATATTTTTCTGATTTGATATATCAATAATAATTGCTTGCCATCAATGATATAAGTTTATTGCACGAAACCAAGAGATTTTTAGCGAAGAATTTTGTGATGAAAGATCTTGGTGACACCTCTTTTATATTAAGAATTCAGATACACCGAGATCATTCTCGAGATATTCTTGGATTATCACAAAAGAACTATATTGAAAGGTACTTAAAAGATATGACATGCAAGATTGTAAACCAGGTGACACCCCTGTGGCTAAAAGAGACAAGTTCAGTTTAAATCAATGCCTTAAAAATGACTTGAAAAATAAAGAAATGCAGAAGATTCCTTATTTCTCTACTATAGGAAGTATGATGTATGCTCAGGTATGTAAGTGTTTGGATATAGCGTACATTGTTAGGATGCTAGAGTGATATTTAAGTAACTCGGGAATGAATAATTGAAAAGCAGCCAAAAGGGTCATGCGGTATTTACAAAGAACAAAAGACTACATACTCATATACAGAAGATCGGATTATGTTGAAGATCATTGATTATTCTTATTTCGATTTCACGGGATGCCAATATAGAGATCCACTCCAGGCTATATTTATCTGCTTGCTGGAGGTGCTATTTCCTGAAAGATTGCTAAACAGACACTCATAGCTACTTACACCATGTCAACGAAGTTTATAGCGTATTATGAGGCATCAAATCATGAAATATGGCTGCGAAATTTTGTCACTAGGCTGCGCATTGTGGACAATATAGAAGACCTCTCAAGATATTTTATGACAATAAATCAGTAGTTTCATTCTAATAACAACAGGATCTTGAAGAAGTCAAAATATATAGAGATCAAGTTCTTGACTGTTAAAAAAAAAGTTCAGAGTGAACAGGTGTCAATAGAGTATATTGGGACAAACTCCATGATTGCAGATCCCCTTACTAAGGGATTGATACCCAAGGTCTTTCATTAGCATACTGCTCATATAGGTGTAATGTCATTTGAAGATATCTAGTTTTAGTGGGAGTTTATATTTTTCCTTTTCATATAAGACACATGTACTGTTATTTTGGATATGGTTTATATTTAAAGTTATTTTCAGTTATAAAGTTTATTTGATTTATTATCTCTGAACTTGTTTAAAATGATCTCACTAAAGTATTAAGGTGAACCAATTGGAAATAGGCATGTTACACATCACATCACATGTAATTTCCATGCTACACATCTATGCTTGAACCATGTCATTCAGTTATATCGATATACATGATCATTGATGGGTTTAGTTACAATAAAAGTAGCGAAAGCCTCTTTGATCCTATGTTGATATGAGTGATGGACCGAATTGTTTGGGAATGCATTCGATAATGATAGCAGAATTTTAAGTATTCATAAAGTTATGTTTAATGCTCAATTATAAGGTGATACATATAGCCCAAGTGGGAGATTGTAAGAAATTTTTAAATCGATCATGTGGGCTTATATGTGTAAATTATTGTGTATTAAATTAAAGGTTATAAAATTCGGTCAAGCTCGTTTAAAAGTGATCCAATAAGCTTCCGATATTTTGGGCTTTAATGTATCCAATTAAAGTGTGGATCTTTTATGTGTAGAGATTGGACCCAAGTTCATAATTCTATGATGGGCCGAATTAGGTCAAAGGACATCAATGTATAAATACAGTTATGGTCCCCAAATCACACGTACATTACTCATTCTGTTTTGCTTCCCATCACCAGAGAGAATTAAGGGTTGCATGCTGATTTGGAAGACTAAGCCACGAGATTCAATTATTGTATTAATCATGTCTAGTTCCACTATAATTCTTGAATTTCTTGATGATCCAATATGAAAGATCTGGTGATTTTACGATAACAATTTCTCCTACATAATAAGCACAACAAGGTTTTGACTTTCTGAAAGATTTAAAAAAAGTGAATGCTACCCATTCCTAATTTTCTCACTGGAGACACAAAAATTGCAGGTTCTCAACTCGTAATTAAAAAAATTGAAATCTCTGAATGAACACCAGTTACTTGTACACAAACTTTTGGGAAAATGAAAAAAAAAAATCCTTCAAAAGAATAGCATTGTACAGATAAAATCGCAGATGCCCAGCCTTCTTAAGTAAGTATTTCGAGAAATAGTTGGGAAATAAGGAATACAGAGACTACAAAAGGTGTGGTTTTGCCAAAAAAAAAAAAAGGGAAGCAAAATACACAAATGATTTGTTGGAATTGTTGGATAATTGTCACCAATGAGGGGCTATGATACCAACATTAGTCCCGGATTATCTGAGTGGTGAATATAGTAAGGGCTAGATACATAATCAACAAGAGAATTGCTCACCAATGATGATGAACTTGTCTTGTTCGAAGCATTTGTAATTGATGCAATTATCAAATCAGAAGAAATTGATCAATGTGGAACACAATTAAAGTTTGAAATGGTAGATGGCAAAAGCACTTTGCTCTAATACCATAACAAAATAAATGAAGAGGAAGACAAGAATCAATTGTATTCCAGATCGTGAATGTACATTACTTTGCTGAGTATATACAATAGACACATGGACTAGATCAAACTAACTCCAATTATTCTAACTGACTAATTGAAGTTCCCGCTTGCATATTCCAGATGCATCTCTTGCACGTGTGTTGTCTGTTAACTGAAGCCCTCCAAATGAAATATATACCACCTTGTTGTCACCATAAAAAACAAAAGGAAGAGAAACTCCAAATCAGAAGAGCAAGAAACAAAAAGATCGAATCCGTGGAGAAAACTATACAGCAATAAGACACCATAAGTAATGAAATTTGATTTCAACACAAAATGAGGCACTATTATCCTTGATAGCATGTTTGGAAGGAAGGATTAGACAATACTAAGCAAATAAATTTCTTTGAAGAATGGGGCATATAAAGCGTACACTTCAACACCGTTGCTTTCATCATTTTTTTTCTTTATCTTCTGACATCTTATACAGCAGCCCATGCATGACATACTCAAATTTATCTGCAAGTGATTTCTGTTCGCCATGCAATAGGAGTACAATATTAAGAAAATCAAACTCAGTCCACAATCTGGTTATTGTATTATCCTAGATCTTCCTTAAATACTAGTTGCTAAATAGGAGTAATCCATGTTGAATGGATTATCTGAAAGGCCGTAATTAGATGGCTCATGCACAAATGATGTAGAATAGATGGTCAAGTGGATTATGGAACAGTTGGACCGAAATGAAAAAAACAATAGATTGTAGATTTGGTATTCGAGCTTCGATTTGAGCCGATAATACCTTTTCGGAAAGAGAACGATCAACCAAATTGAATTCATAGCTTCATTGTCGTATGGTAGATTTTAGCAATCTGAGTTCGTTTAAGACTCAAAAATTGGTTTTTAAGGTTTAGTGCTATTTTTATCATTTAGTTTATTTCGAATTCTTTACTATTTTAGTTCCTTTACGCTAGGTTTTCGTTTATACACTTATATATATAAAGGGTTAATTCTTTGTTTTTGGACATCTTGGAATTAATAAAACTTTTTGATTTTTATCTTTCATTCTTTGGTGGTTTCTTGATGTTCTTAAAGTTGGTGGTTTTTTCATGTTCTTAAAGTTTTCGCTTGAATTCTTTATTTTGCATTGCATCAACAAAGAATGAAAAGAAAGTGAACCTCAGGAATGTACCCATTAACAGCCGAACTGTCTAAACTAAGAGTCTGAAATACCATACGATATAGCTCAGTATGCATATCCAGTTCCAGATGACGTCTTTATCTTCAGTCTGGGCTTCAATGCACGAAGTTGGAACATAACCTCTAGCTAAAAACTCTTCACTCTATTTCAGTCCTTATTTTATTAAATAAATTTTCAAGAATTAAAGGTAACAAAGAGGACTGTCTAGATATTTTTACCCTTTTCATATCTTTTGTCGTCTTTATCAATGACCTTGATTACTTCATCAAAGTGGAATTCAGCCATATATGCCCCGCAAGTTGTCTCCTAGAAATTATAAATTGAGAACTCGAACGCAGAATTTGCTTTACAAATTCGAAAAAGCATCAAAAGTTCAAAACAAAAAGATAATATGTAAGGAATTTTTAAATCCTGACTTATATGTATAAATTATTGTGCATTAAATTAATGAAAGAGTTCACAAATCAGGTTTTAGCTATGTCTAATTCAAAATTCAGGTTACAATTTTCATTAATGCAAAAATCAAGTTTTAACTAATTAATTAAAAATATTTATTAAATAGAGATAATAAAGTCACATTTATTCGATTAATGGTCATATATTCATAATTAGAAGTCATAGATTTATTTACAGATTACATATCGTCAACTTAATTGGCCACAGATTGTTTAGAGGTCACAAATAAAAAAATTTCTAAGTCACAAATTATTTTGAAGTAACAAATCATTTAAATTATAGGTTACATTTTATCTACAAGTCACATGAGTCATGGTTTGTTGGTTATAAATTATTTTTTAGTCACAAATAACAAAATTGTTGGTCATATGCACCAAACACCCAACCCGATACTGATTGACCACTATTTTTTTTTTTGTCACAGACACCTAAATAGTTAGCCACAGATATCTAATTATTGGTCACAAACCCCCAGCCATCACTACCATCGTAACCACCAAAGCCATCATCATCAACGACAACACAACAATAGTTGGGCACCACCACCTCCAGAATCACCAACATGAGCACCATCGTCTTCTGCCACCACCATCATTAGCATCACCGTACCTGTAACACCACCATGCCCACAACACACCACCACTGTATCACCCACAGCACACCACCACGACCACGACCACCATTTCCTCTATCTCCATTTACACCATACCCAACCACCATCCCCACCAAGAATCCACAAACCCGCCACCGCCACCACTATCACAGCACACTATCACCGCTTGCGCAACCACCATCCCAAAAAGCAACAAAAAATGTCCAAAAATCACAAGAAAAACTACTGTACAGCATCTCAAAATCACGGTAGAAACCTCCACCTGCGCAACTACCCCCTAAAAAACGCAAGAAAAAATGTCAAAAAATCACAAGAAAAACGTCTGCCTGCGCAACCAGCCATGACGATGCTACGCGACGTCGCAGTGAGAGCTAACTCCGATGCTTACAGCTCAAATCGACGGTGTGACTTCGATCGGCAACGCTCATATCACCAACTACGATGGCGCCACACTGCAACAACTATGCTGCCACTCAACCCTCACATCTCCAATGGTTATCGACCGAGGGTAGAGAGAGAAGAGAAGTCGACATGAGAACTGAGAAGAGAGAGGGAAGAGAGATGGGATTGAAAATTGAAAATAGGGGGAAATGATTAGGGTTTTTAATTGAATTGGGGATTAATTATATATAATACCCGTTTTTGTATAAGTAAACTTCGAACTTGAATTTTGAATTTGAAAGTTTAAGTACCTGCATTTATGTAATTTTCCCTTAAATTAAAGACTATCAAATTCCGTCAAGCCCATTTAAAGTGATCTAATAAGATTCCGATATTTTGGGCTTTAATATGTCCAATTAAAGTGTAAATCTTTTACGTGTAGAGATCGAGCCCAAGTTCCTAATTTTATGATGGGCCAAATTAGGTCAAACGACATCAATGCATAAATACGGTTACGGTCGCACATGCATTGCTCATTCTGTTCTGCCTCCCATCACCCGAGAAAATTAAGGGCTACGTGTTGATTTGGAAGACTAAACCGCGAGATTCAACTATTGCATTAACTATATCTGATTCCACTATAGTTTTTGAATTTCTTCATGATCCAATATGAAAGATTCAGTGATTTTATGGTAACAATTTCTCCTACAAGTGGTATCAGAGCCTTTTTATATTGAATAATTGAGTATCAAATTTTTGGAATTTTAGTTCTTGCGATATTTTGAAGTTTTCAAATTTAACAATTTTGGATCTAGTTTTGTCGAATTTGAAAACTATTCGGCATGTTACTCTTGGTTATCTTTCATAATTTGGATTAAAAATAGTTTAGAAAATTTTAAAGATTAAAGAATTTTAAAGCTTTGAAAAAAAGGTATTCTGGCGAGTGTAGCAACGCCAAGCATTGCTGTAGGCGGCGTCGGTGTGGGCCGGCGCCTCTGCTTCGGCCGCCCAAGGGAGAAAAGAGGAGAAGAAAATTTTTCTTCAGGGTTTTCAGATTTGCAAGATTTGGGAACGGACGCTTCACATGTAAATTGATTAATTATAGGTCCTTGCTTGCAATTTCACATTAGGGTTAAAATTTAAAGCTTCAGTCCCTAAAGTTTAAAGCTTATGCAATTGGCCTTTTAAGCTTTGGATTTAATAATTCAATCCCTAAAGTTTAAAAATTAATTAATTTGGGTCAATAAAGTTCTGAATTTCAAAATTAAACCCCTCAAAGTTTAATAATCAATTCAAATTGGCCCCCAAAGTTTTAATTTGTTCTCATTGACCCCTAAAGTTTTCAATTTATTAAATTTTGGCCCCTAAAGTTTTAAATTAATTAATTTTGCCCCCTAAATTTTTAATTATTAACTCTAAGGCCCCTAAAGTTTAAAAATAAATAAAATATGCAAAATTGGTGGTTTTTCTTCTCAAATCTTGGTACTAAAGACTCTTTTAAGAGATATAATATTCGAAAGTGAATTAATTGAAGCAATATGTTGTCAAAGCAACATCTCTTGTGAAAATTAATTAACTTAGAATATTAAAAGATGTTTGTGCATGCATTGTTCATGCGAATATTGATTGGTCCAAAGAAAGGTAAGTATTTAGGCAAATTGCGCGTGCACGTGTGGTGATAAACATGTGGCGATTGTTTGGTTCGATATGTGATCAATAAATCGGTCCAAAAAAAGGTTTATTGATTGACATATTATTTTATTGTCAATGTTTGATTATTACGCCAAGAGTACTGTTTACAAGTCAATATTTCTGTTCAAAGATTAAATATTGATATTGTAATAGGTATCTTATGATGGGCCCTATCACTATTTGAGATTATTATTATTTACTTATTAAAAATATTCATGTGAGCTATTCATATTAGTTGTTCTCTAATTCAGTTTTAGGCTTTGCTGCTAATATCTCCACTAGCATCAATTCAATTTCAATGTTTAATGGCACAAAGCTCAAGGCGTGGCAAGAGAAAGTGATGATTGTTCTCGGAGTCAAGGACCTGGACCTTACCTTGCGGGTCGATCAATTTGTTGCACTTACTAATAAAAGTGCCTTTGATAATAAGAGGGAGATGGAAAATGGGAACGATCGAGCCGCATAAGCTTAATGGTCATAAAGTATGCTATTCCATAAGCATTCTAGGGCACTATGTCTAATAAGGTAACTACGACTAAGGGTTTCCTTGAGGATCTTGAGAAGAGATTTGCCAATAATAAAAATGCTGAAACAAGTACACTTTTGGCAAATTTTGTCTCGATGAGGTATAAAGGGAAAAGAAACATTCGGGAGTACATTATGGAAATCTCTCACTTTGCTTCAAAGCTAAAAGTACTCAAGTTGGATTTATCTGAAGACTTGTTAGTACACTTGGTTCTGATATCCCTTTCGGCACATTTTAGTCAATTCAAGGTGAGCTACAATCGTCAAAATGACTCATGGTCCCTTAATAAGCTCATCTCATACTGTATCCAAAAAGAGGAAAGATTGAAGAATTAGAAGACAGAAAGTACTCATTTGGCCACCACTTTTAAGAACAAAAAGAACGAGAAAAAGAAAATTGATAAGGAAGTTGCGAGTACAACATTACAAAAGAAATAGCAAAAGGAGCCAACTGAAGGTGATTGTTTTTTCTATGGAGTTGCAGGTCATAAGAAGAAGAACTGTACCAATTACCACGCATGCGTATAAAGAAAGGTATTCTTCTTCATTTGATTTGTTTTGAGGTTAATTTAACTTCGGTACCTAGACATACATGGTGGATAGATTCTGGTACAACAACTCACATCAGTGAGTCTATGAGCTTCCGAAAATCAAGTGATGGTGAAAGATACATCTATGTTAGCGACGGCAAGACGATGGAAGTAGAGGTAATAGGAAAATTTAGATTATTGTTAAAGACTGGATTTTATTTGGATCTTGATGAGACATTTATTGTACCGTCTTTTAGATGAAATTTGATTTATATTTCTGTTTTGGACAAATTTGGTAATTCTTGTTCATTTGGGAATGAAAAATTTAGTTTGTTTCATGATTCAAATTGGTTGGTTCCGGTTCTTATCAAGTTACGATAATCTTTATTCAATTGATACAGTTTCTTCTTTTAATGAATAACTGCATGTAAGTACTCGAGATGTAAAGTGAAAATTAACGGTGAGAATTCTGCCTCGTTGTGGCATAAGAGATTAGGTCACATCTCCAATAGGAAAATTGAGAGACTTGTGTCTAACGGGATTCTCAACCCTCTTGACTTCGCAGATTATGATTTGTGTGTCAACTATATGAGGAAAACAAACCATAAGAGGAGATTTCAAGCTAATAGGACTTCGGACGTCTTAGAAATTGTACATACTTACGGGCCATTTTCTACGGGTTCTTGGAATGATCAACAATGTCTTATAACATTTATAGACGATTTTTCAAGATATGGTTAAATATATCTCATTCAAGAAAAATCACAGTCTCTGGATGTGATAAAAAAACTATAAAGCTGAAGTTGAGAATCAACTCGGCAAAAGGATTAAAAGCGTCAAATCTGACCATGGAGTGAAGACTATGGTAGATATGACAGTTCAGGTGAACAACGTTCAGGACCATTTGCTAAATTCCTAGAGGAATGCGGAATCGTCCCACACTACACTATGCCGGTCCGCCCACTATGAATGGTGTTGCTGGGAGACGAAATAGAATGCTTAAGGAAATGGTAAGAAATATGATTAGTCATTTTACCTTACCAGAATCTCTCTGAGGTGAAGCATTAAAGAATGCAATGTATATACTCAACAGAGTTCCAACTAAGGCCACTGACAAAACCCCTTATGAGATTTTGTTGGGCAAGAAGCCCAGTTTGAAGCATGTACATATTTGAGGATGTCCAGCTGAGGCCAAGCCCTATAAGCCAAATGAAAAGAAACTAGATGCAAAGACCATCAATTGCTATTTTATTGGATATTCTGAAAGATTCGGGATTACATGTTTTATAATCCCACTACTAAGGTAATTTTTTAGACAGGAAATGTTTGGTTCTTTGAGGAAGTTGCGTTTGTGGGAGAGAGAAGGGGTTACAGGCTTTGTCTTTGAGGAGGAATATGTTGAAATTCCTCCAATAGTCATTGACAATGATCAAGTTTCTACCCTTGACATTGTTCAAGAAGCAACTCCGAATCAAGACAATGTCGTATCTCCCTCTTAAGGTTAACAAATTATTCTAGAAGAACAAATTCTACAACCTCAAAAACCAATGCTGTTAAAAAGATCCACTAGAGAGATTGGAATGGTGGAAGATGATCCGATTAACTTTTATCAAGCCATGGAAAGTTCTAACTCTCAAAAGTGGCTCGATGCCATGAATGAAGAGATAAAGTCCATGAAGGACAATGATGTGTGGGATCTCGTTCCATTGCCTAAAGGTACGAAATCCATTAGTTGCAAATAGATATTTAAGACCAAGAGGGATTCTAAGCGTGATGTAGAGAGGTATAAGGATCGTTTTGTTTCAAAAGGCTTTACACAAAAAGAAGACATCGATTATAAAGAGACTTTCTCTCCGATTTCTTTGAAAGACTCTTTCAGGACTATAAGGGAATTGATAGAACATTCTGATCTTAAATTACATTAGATGGATGTTAAGACAATGTTTCTAAAAGTGACATTGATATAACAATTTATATGGTACAATCTGAAAACTTTGTATCGGATGATGCAAAGCAAATGATTTGTAAACTAAAGAAATCCATCTATGGATTCAAACAGGCATCTCATCAATGGTATTAAAAGTTTCATCAAGTGATCATCTCATTTGGTTTTGAGATGAATTTGGTTGATAATTGTATATACAAGTTCAGTGGAAGCAAGTATATTTTTTTGGATTTATATGTCGATAACATATTACTTGTCAACAACGATATAGACTTATTGTACGAAACCAAGAGATTTTTAGCAAAGAATTTTGAGATGAAAGATCTTGGTGACGCTTTTTTTGTATTAGGAATTCAGATACACTAAGATCATTCTCAGAGTATTCTTGGATTATCACAAAAGAGTTATATTGAAAAGGTACTTAAAAATATGGCATGCAAGATTGTAAATCAGGTGGCACTCCTGTGGCTAAAGGGGACGAGTTCAGTTCAAGTCAGTGCCCTAAAATGACTTGAAAATTAAAAAAAATGCTGAAGATTCCTTATTTCTCAGCTATAGGGAATTTGATTTATGCTCGGGTTTGTATGCATCCGGATATAGTATACATTGTTGGGATGTTAGGGAGATATTTAAGTAATCTGAGAATGGATAATTGGAAAGTAGCCAAATGGGTCATGCGGTATTTTCAGAGAACAAAAGACTACATACTAACATATAGGAAATCAGATCAGTTGGAGATCGTTGGTTATTCTGATTCTGATTTTGTGGGATGTCAAGATAGTAAGAGATTCACTTCAGACTATATTTACCTGCTTCCTGGAGGTACTATTTCTTGGAAGAGTACTAAGCAGACACTCATAGCTACTTTTATCATGACACTGGAGTTTATAGCATGTTATGAGGCATCAAATTATGAAATATGGCTGCGAAATTGTCACTGGGCTATGCATTGTAGACAATATAGAAAGAGCTCTCAAGATATTTTGTGACAACAAATCAGCAGTACTATATTCCAATAACAACAAGAGCTCGACGAAATCAAAACATATAGAGATCAAGTTCTGGCTGTTAAAGAAAGAGTTCAGAGTAGACATGTGTCAATAGAGCCTATTAGGACAAACTCCATAATTGTAGATCCCCTTACTAAGGGATTGATACCCAAGGTCTTTCACGAGCACACTGCTCATATGAGTGTAATGTTTCTTGAAGATATTTAGTTTCAGTGGGAGTTTGAATTTTCGCTTTTCATATTGGATACATGTGCTTTTATTTTGGATATGGTTTATGGTTAAAGTTATTTCCAATTATAAAGTTTATTTGGTGTATTATCTTTGAACTTGTTTAAAATAATCTCACTGAGGTATTAACGTGGACTAGTTAAAAATAGGCATGTTACAGATCATATCATATATAATTTCCATACTACACATACATGTTTGATCCATGTCATTCAGTTATATTGATATATCGATTTAGTTACAATGAAAGTAGCAAAAACTGCTTTAATCCTATGTTGATATGATTGATGGACCGAAATGTTTAGGGATGCATTCAGTACTGATAGCAAAATTTTGAGCACGCATAAGGTTATGTTTAATGAACAATTATATGGTGACACATATAGCCCAAGTGGGAGATTGTAAGGAATTTTTAAATCAATCGTGTGGGCTTGTATGTGTAAATTATTGTGTATTAAATTAAAGGTTATCAAATTCGGTCAAGCCCGTTTACAAGTGATCCAATAAGCTTCCGGTATTTTGGGCATTAATGTATCCAATTAAAGTGTGGATCTTTTATGAGTAGAGACCGAGCCCAAATTCCTAATTTTATAATGGGACAAATTAGGTCAAAGGGTATCAATGTATAAATACGGTTATGCTCATTCTGTTCTATCTCCCATCACCAGAGAGAATTAAAGGCTAAATGTTGATTTGGAAGACTAAACCGCGAGATTCAACTATTACGTTAACCATGTCTGATTCCACTATAGTTCTTGAATTTCTTGATGATCCAACATGAAAGATCCGATAATTTTACGGTAACAATTTCTCCTACATAATAAGCACAGCAAGGTTTCTACTTTCTGAAAGATTTAAAAAAGTTGAATGCTACCCATTCCTAATTTTCTTACTGGAGACACAAAAATTGCAGGTTATCAACTCGTAATTAAAAAAAAAATTGAAATCTCGGACGAACACTAGTTACTCGATCGTACACAAACATTTCGGAAAATGAAAAAACAATCCTTCAAAAGAATAGCATTGTACAGATAAAATCGCAGATGCCCAGCCTTCTTAAGTAAATATTTCGAGAAATAGTTGAGAAATAAGGAATACGGAGACTACAAAAGGTGTGGTTTTGCCAAAAAAAGGGAAGCAAAATACACAAACTCGACGTTTTGCTGGTACAAAACCTTAAAAATAAGGCAGCTCGTTATTTTCACTTATAATAGCATTGACAATTAATTTTAACTACGTATTTTATTAGATTCACAACTTTTCAACCACATATTCATCAACTTTTATCAATGATTTTAATCTCCAGCAAACAGGTACATAATGTTTAAATGAATGAATTAATAAGAATAATATTCAAACGTAACGTGGATGAATATATTATTTTCAAAGAATTTTAAATTTTTAATAGAAATAGATTTAGAGTGGAATACATATACAATGACAGTGGATGAAAATATTGCCCTCCAAATATTTTGACCTTAGCTTTCCGTGTATATATAGGTGCCATATGCCCATACCATTCCATTTTGCAAAAAATTGACAAACTACCTCCCTATTTCAACGCCCTACTGTTTTCATTTCTTGAATCTGTTCTTCATACGTTGTTTGGCTGGAAGAATCCTAGAGAGAGAGAGAGAGAGGTATCATATTGTTTTCATTCGAATATTTCCATCCAAAGTTGGTTTCCTGGGAAAATCCTAGAGAGGAAGAAAGAAAGATTCTTGAATAGGCATAGAGGAAGAGGAAGAGAAAGAGGCACAAGGTGGTGCTTGTTAACAAATGGAGGAAGAAAAGGAAGGAGATATTAGGGTTCCTCTTGTCTCTTCCCTATTCTGCCTCTGCCTAACAACCGGTGGAATCTTTCTTGTTCTCTACGTTTATTTTCCTAATCTCTCCAAGCCTTGGTATCCCATTGCCGCATTAACCTTGATAGGCTCCCCATGGCTCTTCTGGTTCCTAGTCTACATATACGCCTGCATCAAGTGTTGCTGCTGCGGCAACCGTGTCGACAACGGCAAGATTTCGCGGCGTTACTCTGGATCAAACCGGCCCGGAAACGATTACAGAGCCAATTCTTCTCGGAATGGTGAAGACGGTAATGGTGATAAAAGCCAGCAAGGTGGCAGAGAATCATCGGTGACCTCCTCCAAGGAAAGCGAGACGCCATTGACGTATTCAGTCTAATCTTGCGCAGAGAGTAAGTATTTGTTATTTCTCATTGGTCGATAGCAGGGTTCCCTAATCAACCTCCTTACATGAGATGGCTAAATCTATTGATTCTCTTTCAATTGGTTGGCCAGTAGGTATGATGATTTACTTCACGGGCTAGGTCTCTGATTCGGAGCTAAAATTCGGTAAATGAAAAATGCCAAAATAGGAATAAGATTAAAAGATTAATCATTGTGTTCAAACAAATGTGAAATCTTTGATATAGAGGAAATTTGAGAAAACGAATAGAGAAATTAAGCAGGGAGATTTTGAGATTGTGGAAATTGCCACAAATCACGATAATATTTGTAGATAGAGAAGATAAGATGGATAAAATTATTTGTCTAGTTTATAGGTTAATGAACGAAATTTCTTATAATCTCTATATACTCTTTTTCTTGAATGATTCATGGGATATCTTAAATTTTAAGCTCATTGGAAAATATCATTGTCCATTTAATTTATCTGCAAGGTTAAATACCAAAAACAATAATCTTCTTTCAACAATTTATGATTTTCTTTTGTTTTAGAATAGTAATAGATTTTATATTTTCAGTAGTAAATATGGGCTATATAGATTCGTCAATATGTTACAACAAAAAAATTGTTTTGCAAAATTTATAATTTATAAATAGTTGAACTTCATTCTAAGCAGATATTTCAATAGACCCACAAATACTATTAACTTATGACTCATTTGTATATATTTATGAGTTTAGCGGTTTATAAATTCTTCCAAAGGGAGGCTAAAATTCGAGCAAATGGGTCAAACAACAAAATATTGTATGCTATTGGAACATCATCCCTTGTTACTACAAGGAAATATATGTAAAAATAGGTTCTTAATCGTTAATAGTCTTATTTACTGACCTTACATGGAGTTGCTTCCTTTGAGAGACATGACCATAAATAAACTGTATATCACTTATGACTCATTTACATATATTTATGATTTTAGCAGTTTATAAATTCTTCCAAAACAGAGGCTAAAATTTGAGCAAATGGGTTAAACAACAAAATATTGTATGCTATTGGAACATCATCCCTTGTTACTACAAGGAAATATACGTAAAAATAGATTCTTAATCGTTAATAGTCCATGTTTGAGCCACATTCTAGGAAAAAATGCATTATTCATGTCAAATCAATGGAAAATATGTGGTTAAAAAATAAAAATAAAAAATTTTAGATTTGCATGTAATATTATTTTATTGAAGAATGTGTGGTTGAAATGATATCAAATCACTGTTGAAAAATATATTTTTTTAGTTTTATTTTTTGAAAATAATGTGGCTCAAACAAGCTCATAGTCTTATTTACTGAGCTTACATGAAGTTGCTTCCTTCGAGAGACATGACCTAGTGTGGCCGCAGAAAAACTAGGTTGCAATTGTATATCAATGAAGTTCAATCATATACAAGAAACTAATTTTCAGTAATTCATGTTAAAATTGTGCAAATTTTTTTGTCAAAAGTCTTTGTTTGTCCCCGTACAATCTCTAACATACCAAACTCTCTCGTTTGCCTTGGATAAAACGATATCGTCCATTGTATGAACATACCAAGCAAAATAATCCTTTTTTTTTTTTTTTCAATAATTTGTGGTTTAATTTTTTTTTTTTATATAATTATTGTTTTCCTTTAGCAAAAGTGGATTAATGGACAAGAATGGATTTGACGACGCACAAATTTTTCACATATCTAATCTTTTCTAATGTATATAATTTTGTCTAATGAAGTTCAAACATGTACTAGAAATTAATCTTTCCATCTGTTGTTGAAGTATTTGGTTTTTTCTTGTATTATTTTGATTCGAAATTTCAAATATATGATGGCCAATCGCTTTCTATTTACCAATTATAAAATGCCAATTTTTGTCCTAATCTTCTCATAAAAAATTCGTTCAAAAAGACATTTATTTACCGTTTCTGGTTGGGAGTTTTTTTTTTTTTTTTAAATGGAAAATTCAGTATAAGATTTGATTGCTTCTTTCCTGAGAATTTATGTTTTTCTATATGCATAGGAAAAACTGTGCAATTTTAATTAATCAAGCTATTTGGGTTGACTATACTCATTTTTCGTGTATACTAAGGTCAATTCGATTTATGTACTGAGTTATTATCTTCGGCGAGCCATGAGCAAATATGTAATGCTGGATATGTGGTGACGCTAGTGAGATGGTCTCGGTCCCAAAATTATGTAATTTTTCTCTTACAAGATAAAATTTTAATTGGTAGGGGGGAAAAAATAGAAAAAAGCCCTCATTGATTAGTGACAATGTTTCTAATTTCAAGAATCATTACAACTGCCAAAGGTGGTTGTAGTTTTGATTCTTATGTGATGCATCTTGATTCCAATCAAAAAAATCAATAAAGTGAAGAGCAATTCTACAGGTACAGAATTGCATTTTATAGAATGTCAATAGATAAGACACGATAGTAGGATTGGGGTGATTTTTTGGCATGTTTTTATCACAACATGAGACCCGCACAATATGAGATTTTGGTGCAATTGTGTAAAATAGTTTTCTATAAAAATGGAATAAGCGTAAAGTGAAATATATCCAAAAGTGCGATGGGATAGAATTATTGATATAAATTTACTTGAATGAATTGTTCGAACAAGGAAAGGCTAACCACATTTTTTTTTTTAACGAGAATCTATAAACTTTGACTAGTTTGAGTGATTATAAAATATGAAATTATTGTTTTATTGTGATTCTTGCACTCGTTAATCATACTTTTAATGGAAAGAAGTATAATCTTAAAAGTATTTTGAGTCAGTTTACGGGAAAAAAAAATGATAGAATACACCTGACAAAGTGCTGTCACAGTGCAAAATAGTGAATACACTTCTATAACTTATGTGAACTTATAGCTTGGCTTATTTTATTTTTGGAAATAACTCATAACATCAAAATTATCGAGTAGGATGGGATTGAAATTCCTCATAGAGATCCACAAATTATGGCAAATCACACCCAATATATTTTCATTTGATAAGCTGACAATCTTCTTCACTTTATTACAATAATATCCTATCCTAGACTGAAGTTTTGATTGATAGGGTGGGAGGGTTGAGTTTATTAAACTCTTAATACGTGTACAAGTATCTTTAAATATAACAAAGATATTGAACGAACTTCGAAGCAGTGTATCCTTGATTGAGAGTAGAAGTTTCTTTCGTAGAACTCCACAATCAACATAAGCCGAACCATAATAGCATTAACCAAGATGTGTAGAACAAAGAACATAGGTATTTATGGCCCCCCAGGGCACATCAAAGTTGGCGGAACAATCACATTGGGGGGCTCTGAAATTTGAGTTTATTAAACTCTTAATACGTGTACAAGTATCTTTAAATATAACAAAGATATTGAACGAACTTCGAAGCAGTGTATCCTTGATTGAGAGTAGAAGTTTCTTTCGTAGAACTCCACAATCAACATAAGCCGAAGCCATAATAGCATTAACCAAGATGTGTAGAACAAAGAACATAGGTATTTATGGCCCCCCCAGGGCACATCAAAGTTGGCGGAACAATCACATTGGGGGGCTCTGAAATCAAGCGTGGAGAGTTCGATTCCTGGTGGGAACCTTTGATCCAATAAATGAGGAATTATTGGTGGATTAATCACTATGGAGGAGGCTCCCTTTGGGGAAGGAGTAAAAGTCATGTGGGAACCTGGGAACCAATAAGAGTACATCCTGCGATTTACCTCCCTGAGCAGCTGAGGGGCCGGAGGTTCAGGGACGAGGATATAGTCTGGCGCAAGCTGCGACACCTCGTTAAAAAAAAAAAAAAAAAAAAAGGTATTTATGTGTGGTGGTGTCACTAATGTTGTCAAATTGAGTGCCTGTTTGGCCCCTTTTAAAATTTTAAATTGTTTGGTACAGTATCATTCTCCATGAAACATTCACATAATAAAATATTTTATACATAAACCAATAAAGTTTTTTTATTTTTTAACCATACATTCTCCAATAAATACTATTCAGGACTCTTTAATTTTTTAAATAATGAGTGACAAATAGACCTGAATAACTAGTTCAAAGCTTTCATACTACTTGAAATTTTGACGTCACTTTGTTAAACATAGGCCAAATTATTAAAGTAAAGGTTCAAATTGAAATATACATTCACTTTACCATAAGTATGATTATTTCTGAATCACAACTTGTTCTATTTTAAACGTGTGGGGAATTATTATAATTTTTTTTTTTTCAATTTATGAAAGCGTTAATAAGAATGATTATTCGTATTTTTTAAGGAGAGAAATTTGTAGAAAAATGGCCCCAAAAAACGGAGGAATGAAATAGTGAAACAAAGCCTGTGTTGCTCTGTGAAGAGGCGTGAAGCAACTAGGCCCCCATTTGGTTTACATAAAAATCAAATTTTTAGTGGATTTTTTTTGATAAAAGTTGTAATTGAAAAGTCGTGAATCACATAAAATGTATTGTTATAATTAATTGTTAACTTTGATTTATATTTTAATTGCCCTTTTAACTAAATGAAACAGAGGCTATGTTTGGGAGCTTTTGGTGTCTTTTCATCTTATTAAAAGGGTCTATTCATTCATTAGGTGTTTCTATTTTTAAAGGTTGAACCTCAATCTTGAGAGTCCCCACCGTCCCGTTCTTGAAGTATCATGAGACGTAAATCGTGGGATGTGTCCCAACAAGTTAGGGAACAAGAGCTTGCCCTTACACTAAGCAACTAGGCCCCCATTTGGTTTACATAAAAATCAAATTTTTAGTGGATTTTTTTTGATAAAAGTTGTAATTGAAAAGTCGTGGATCACATAAAATGTATTGTTATAATTAATTGTTAACTTTGATTTATATTTTAATTGCCCTTTTAACTAAATGAAACAGAGGCTATGTTTGGGAGCTTTTGGTGTCTTTTCATCTTATTAAAAGGTCTATTCATTCATTAGGTGTTTCTATTTTTAAAGGTTGAACCCCAATCTTGAGAGTCCCCACCGTCCCGTTCTTTAAGTATCATGAGACGTAAATCGTGGGATGTGTCCCAACAAGTTAGGGAACAAGAGCTTGCCCTTACACTGATACCCACAAAGAGTCCAATTCCATATTTCAGGAATCGAACCCTTACACTACGGCTACCAGTAAGGCTGAGACTACCTCACTCTATCCTTTGCACCACTGGATTATGCCCCGGGAGCGGTGTTTCTATTTTTATATATTGGTGTTGGTGTTTCTAGATGGAAATAAAGGAGGGCTAACAATATAACCAATTACAAAACTTCATATCATCCAAAATATTCATAAATTCTTCGAAGCATTCGTGTCCTCAAAGGTTCTTCATAATTGCTTGGTAATCAACCTTCGAGGCTGGTTTAATCCTTGTTCTTATTTGCTGCCATATCGCGTAAGCAAGTTCAAAAACGTGAGAGAGCACATATCTATTTAGGATAGAGTATCATATACGTGTTCAAGCCTATCGAGTTTATTTTATCCTTTTGTGACTCTATTCTCCATTCTTGTACTTGTTGACTTATAAATTTGTGTACGAAATTTTAAATTCCGTCTCTCGAGATTTTTCAATGTTATGTCCATACAAGAAATCTACTTCTTCAAAGATCGCCAAATATTTATGACCGTGATGTGTTGTATATTATATCATTGAAAAGAGTTCAACTTGATTGGCGGTGATATACGTGTTCAAGCCTATCGAGTTTATTTTATCCTTTTGTGACTCTATTCTCCATTCTTGTACTTGTTGACTTATAAATTTGTGAACGAAATTTTAAATTCCGTCTCTCAAGATTTTTCAATGTTATGTCCATACACGAAATCTACTTCTTCAAAGATCGCCAAATATTTATGACCGTGATGTGTTGTATATTATATCATTGAAAAGAGTTCAACTTGATTGGTTCAACTTGATTGGCGGTGACTATTCCCCTCACACATTAAGCAAACTGTGTATATTTTAGTAGGGTATTAATTTCCTAAGAGGATAATTTGTCAAACTATGACAACATCACCATTAATTTTTAAAGGCAAGCGCATGAAATAAAGGAGCAATTTTGGTATATATCTGGATACTGACAAGTGTATGATGTTGTAACGAGATTGCCGACATCAAGTTTCGTGGATAATGATTCGTATTTTTCACAAAGAAATCTCTTATCAATGATACGAAATCCGTTTTGCATCATATCTATGTGATTCCTCGGTTTGAGATGAAGAAGTAATGTTACTCGATCATTATAAAGCTGACTTCAATCTTTTCCTATCCAAATCGTTTTGCGGGAGAAAAATATCATTTTATAATAAAGGGACGAAAATTCAATGTATTGAAAAATCGTGGCATAGAAAGGCAGCAGAACTAAGTTAGAGATATTTAAACCGTACTCGGTTTGCCCATTTTGCAAGAGCAATAATAAATAAAACAATAATTTAAAACAAGCAAAAAAGTATATAGATTGACGGTGATCAACCACAAAAGTGAAAGTTACGTCCATTGTCAGCACGTTTTTACTATAATGTCAAGAAAGAGTATAATATTTTTCGTTACATTCCTTACACACATGGAAATAGCTAAGCCCCATTACATCTTTTCTATAGTAGGAATATTAGCTTACCTTATAATAAGTATATAAAACATTTAGTCGGTATTTTAAAATTCATTTTTTCCCATGTTTATTTACAATCACAAATGTTATGCCTTGTTACTAAAGCTCAAGAAGAAGCCCACACGATAGTCAATTATAAGCTCAACAAAGGCTCACACTCCACATCATCAAAGTTAAAGATGGCGAAAAGATGCGCTTTGCCTCAATCGTAGCAATAAGCAACTAGAAGCTCCATGGTTGGAGCAAGGGGACGCTTGCTGCAAAACCACAAGAGAGATCTACCGTTTTAACCAAAGTGCCATGTAAGTGGCCGAAGCCCACATTATCGAAGCGAAATCCTCTTAACGATTCAGGAGAAGTGATACGCTGCCTCATTCGAGGAGTCATATGAAAGGTTGAAGCCTATATGATCGATACGGAAGTCTCCTAACCATAAAGGAGCATCTTTCGTACTCACGTCTCCTAAGAGATCTTCTGCATAAACATATGCGAATGATTGATATGACCCCTATTGTAGTAGAAGAAGAGTCGTGCCCCTTGAACACTTGATGCGATGACCTATGATGGGGCGCTTCAACTGTTAAGATGAAGTCACGTACCTCTTCATCCAACGGTCACAGCTTTAGTCAGGTCACCATAAAAGCTCGCAACTCACACTAACTCAATAGTAACACAATTTTAACTCTCAAACATTGTAAAATTATTCTCTCTCTCTCTATCTCTCTGTGTGTTCATACACTTCATCGTTTGAACCTTAAAACTCGTCCCACAGCTACTATATCTTTTCCCATTGACTAACTTGACTGTTGGAGTGTTCGCAGTCAAATCCCCTACAATCAGAGAAACTATGAGTGATTAACGATTTATCCAAATGTATAGGAAATGAGCCTACTTGGACTCAAGTGGGCTTGGAATTTGTTTGCCATGTCGAGGGTACATTTTTTGAGATCAACAACATTTTTTTAATAAAATAATTTTAAACGTAAATCCAAATTTTTTAATCATACATTCTTTATAAAATCATTATTACAAAATTTATAATCCTAATGTCGTTTTGCTTAGGGAAAGTTATTTGACCTAAGATTGTGGTTCAGCAAGGTTACTACATTGGGTAATTAGTATAAAACGTCAATATCTTTTAATGTTATTGTGTAAAATGTTCATACATTTTCATGAAATTTCTTGTGTAAAATATTAAATATACCCCCTATTTAAATAAAAACAATAAAAAAGAAAAGAAAAGTTAAAGAATAAATTACAATCATACTCCCAAACTTTTTAAAAAAGCACAAATGAGTCCAAATAAATTATTAAACGAGTAATTAGCACAAAATGTTCACACCTTTCATTATTATTTTGAAAAGCGTCCATCCTTTCATTTTTCAACATTTTCATCGTTATTTTTATATTTAATTGCAAAAATCATTATTTTCATCAATTTTTATTCAATTTCTCAATAAAAAAAATAAAATGACAAATATAATTTCCTTTTTAAATAAAATAAAAAAGAAGAGAAAAGATTTCACTGTGGATCAAAATCATGATTTTTGTAATAAAAGGTGAAAATAATGGTATATTTGTCATTTTACACTTTTTGTTTTATTTTATTTTATTTTTGTTTTATTTCAATACAATAGTATATTTGTCATTTTACACTTTTTATTGAAAAATTGGATAAAAATGGATGAAAGTAATGATTTCTGCAATGAAATGTGAAAATAAAGTTGAAAATGTCAAAAAATAAAAGTTAGAGACGTTTTGTACAATAATATTGAAAGGTATGAACATTTTGTGCTAAGTACTCTATCGTGAAAAGATCTTATTCGACGAAGAACCTCTGGTATTTAATTTCTTAGTATGCCACACAATTCAAGAAAAGAAATGTTGTTTACGAAATCGAAAATTAGTTTCATACTTTTCCTAGCAAGTTGATACCATAAATATTTGTCTTGAACCGGGAAAGTAGATATTCGACTCTATTATAACATATAGGGTTCCATCATTCATTGCACTTTCTAACAAATCTTGAGGTATACCTTTGTCTTACATTCTTTTAAGACACTCCACGCCAATAATAAAAAGTATGTATGATTATTGAATTTTTTATTACCTAACCTGCTCCCACTATAATCATAATATGGCCCTATAATTCCATAAGTATTTTGATAGAAGTCCACATATTTTAATTAAAATTGAAAAGTTAGCCCATATTTGTCATTCATTATTTTATATTCTATCATATTATTTTTTCTACAGTACTAATTTTCAATCACAATTTTTTCAATAAAATAATATTACACGCAAGCCAAAAGCTTTTCCTTCTTTTTTAACTACATAATCTACTATTACATAATATATTTTTCAAAATTAAAGGGTTCAAACACACCCTTAATAAAAGTTGTAGGTCTTGTTAATGTGTTGTCGAAATTGAACTGAGTCCTTGTTTGATCCCCATTTTCTTCAAAACATATTTTTCTACCTCTTTTTTTCAACTATATTTTTCAATAAAATAATATTATACAAAAATCCAAAAATCTTTTCTTATTTTTTACCACACATTTTTCATCAATCTACTATTTTCAAATGTATTCTTAACAAATAATGTGGTTCAAACATCTTCTAAGTTTATTAAATTTTGGCAAAGTTTTATCAAATGATGCAAAAATCTATGGATAAATAAATATATATACTGAATTTGGGTTACCGAATTGGTTACCTACTCTCACATACACGCGGGCCCCACGTCCATTTAAAAATTTCGGCGTGTGGGACCCACCCTCCTATCGTGTGTGTAGATAAAAAATTCGATAAAAAAGTGGATGTACGTCTAGGATTGTTCAAAATCTATACCGGCTAAGTCTATGAACTATACATAAAGGCCTATTTGCCATTGTAGAGTCAAACAATATGAATATTTCTGCTAAAAAACACTGCAAATTTTACAATGAAGAAAATGACCAGAAAATGGAGGTAGAATCTGAGTCTGTTTTACTTCCAGGCTTGCCAAATCATCTTGCTCAGCTTTGTTTTTCCACTCTCCATCCTTCTGTTCTCTACAGAGTGTGCCATTCATGGCGACGTTTGATTTACTCCCCTTCTTTTCCTCCATTTTTCTCTCTTTACGCGGTTCTTTCGCGTCCAAATTCTGTAGAGTTCTGCTGTTTTGATCCTCTTTCGTCCACCTGGAAGGCGCTGCCAAGTCCTCCATCGGAGCCACCTCTGTGCCTGCTCCGCCGGCATCCTTCTTTCATATCGAGATCTCTCCCCATTCAGTCTCTAGCAGTTTCAGGGCGCTTAGTTTTGTTATCCGCCACCACTCACAAGCTTCTTCCATCATTAAGTCACCCATTACTCTTCGACCCTTTATCCAGTAACTGGACTTTTGGCCCTCCGCTCTCTAATCCACGCCGCTGGTGCATCGCAGGTTCCGCACATGGTGCGGTATATATAGCAAGTGGCGTTGGTGCACAGTACCAAAGCGATGTAGCACGGTCTGTCGAAAAATGGGACATGAACAAGAAGGAAATGGACTGGAACTGGGAAAAAATGGCTTCGCTTAAAGACGGAAGGTTCAGCAGAGAAGCTGTGGAAGCAATCGGGTACAGAGACAAGCTTTGCATGGTAAATATAAACGGAAAAGCGCCCAAAGACGGGATTGTTTACGATTTCTTGACGAATCAGTGGAAAGAAATGCCACGGGGAATGCTTGCCGGATGGATCGGCCCGACTGCCGTGGATGGTGATTTCATATACGTGGTAGATCAGGAAAATGGTTCCCTTAGCAAGTATAATGCAGAAAATGATTCCTGGGAGAAGCTGATCGAGTTGTCGGAGCATCTAAAAGGTGCTGAATATATAGCTGCGCGCGGCGGAAGAGTTTGTGCGGTTTGTGCCGGCGGCGGAGAGATTATTGTGGTTGACATTTTAGCGACACCACCAAAGACTTGGGCGGTGACTCCACCGCCTGAATCGGAAGTTGTAGCTGTTCATATACTGCCAAGGATGACTCATTTTGAGAACTAATTCTCAAAGTTTATTTCCTACAGCCCAGATTATATAATATGTGTTGTTAGTTTTGTGAAGAATGTTGTCTTGACAGTTCAAGAATATATCTAGTGATCTTAACCAGCTTTTCATTTCTTGTTTTGATGAAGAATGTTCTCTTAAATTGAACATTTGCAGTTAAGAGTGTGACTAATCACTCTAGGATCAACTATCAATAGCATGTTTATGGAAGATTAATAGTTATTGATTTCACCTTAATCAGCTTATTCAAGAATTAAAATGAATATTTAAATTATGAAACAAAATCGAATTGAACCTTAATATTTACATTTGGAAATAAAGATTCAATTTATAAGATTCTTATTGGTTTTCCGTTTAGATCGTGTTGGGTAGGGATTAAAATTTAGAGTTTAATCTATGTCGAAGTAAACAATTAATTTTAATTATATATTTTATGAAATCCACAACTTTTCAACAATATATTTGATCAACTTTTAACAAAATTTGCTAAAAATATGATTTTAATTTCCATCAAACACCGACTTAGTTTAGTTCTCTCCGAAATTGACCGAATGGTTTCCATCTCTATTTTCATTGCCATTAAAAGTAATCATGCTATATGTACAGGAGGTTTGTCTTCGTTAGGCACTTTGACAGGGCCCAAAAACAATACTAATAGTCTATTTAATTCTATTTGTTGTTCAACATCCAATATACTATTGTCAACTGACATTCTGCTTGTCAAATCACCATGTACGAGGTGTTACACTCTTTTATAAGTTACCAAGCAACCTTGCCACATTAGTGTCCTTCAAGTATTTATCCAGCTTTCTTCCTTAGAATAAAGAGCAGTCTGAGGTGTACAGACACAGTACTTACAGGGTTTTATCGACCCCTCAAAAGGGTGGGGTCAGTTTTTTTTTTTTTTTTTTTTTTTATGGCATTAGGGCCCGCATGGAATCGACCCCATGTGAGGGGTCGATAAGACCCCATAGAACATCGTCCTGTACAGAGGGCTTTGCTCTAGAATAAATGAACACGACAACCTAGGAGTGGGACGTTGAATACACTGTCTTTTGTTAGGCGAGATTTAGACAGAAAGTACTTCAGCGTATAATTCTTGCTTTTGCAACATAAACTCCGTTTCGTGGGCTGGACCCAAAAAGTCACATCTATTAAAAAATAAAAGAGTTTCGTAATTACAAAACCCACTATCATGTGTACACGTGGTGTGTTTCAAAAATAATAATTAATAAGCCACTACACTTTAATAGTTAACAAAAAATATGATCAATCTTGCTATAATGACAAACTCAATAACAGGTTCAGTGACAGAGAAGACACATATTAATGCATGATTGGACGGTTTAGGAAAACAAACACTCAATCACTGTCTGCCACACCACTTTGTCACCTCCATCGATCATTGTCATTGACCGTGACCAAGTATCATTATTCTAACATGATAGTGTGAAGCCATCCAACGAGGAAAAAAAGGCAATCCAATATTGGATGAAGTTTTCTTGTCTTGATATATCAAGAGGATGAGGATCCTGTCTTTAAATGAGACCATGGCTTGATGCTTGAAAAAAATAAATAAATAAATAAACCCTATTTGATATAGATTTAACCACACTTTTTATGTAACTCACATTTTTTTAACTATACATTGAATTAGCTTTTATTAAAATTTATTGAAATTTTGATTTTTATGTAATTCAAATCGGGCTAAGAGAATATTGTTAGAGATTAAAATCTCCTTAAACGGAAACTAAAATAATTCACATATGTTTAAAGACAAATACTTCTAAAAAAAAAAAAAAACACCATGTTCTTGATCTATGGACGGTAATTTTGTATAGAGATTTATTTTTTATTTTTATCTTTTTATCTCAATTAGAAACTTTATACCTCGTTTACTTCAAAAAATTTTTGAAAACACTCTTTTCAGATATATAGATGACACCCGTAAATCACATAGGACATTTACATGTGAGCACACTAACATGCATGTACACGAACTATAAGTCTAATCTACATGTGTGTAAAATAAATATGTTCCATTTGTCGATGAAAGAGTATAACATCCTATCAAAGTAAAAATTATCAATTATGGCGATTCCATCGATGATACATAAATAATTGAGAAGGTTTTTAAGATTTTAAAAGAATTCGTCACTACTTTTGAAGCCTAAGAAGAAAATGCTTCTGGGTTAAAGGGAGAGTTTTAAAAAGGTGAACATAATACCAACCTAAAAGCTAATTAAAGCAATACAAGTCATTATTAAATAGGTTATTCATAAAGGTGAGGCGTGTATCCCACTCATTAATAAATGTTGAGTAAAACTTGTAATAGAGTCATCATTCACTGGGTGAATTATTGATTGCACGTCGGAAAAGGATAGGCGGATCTCCACTCAAAAATAAAAAATAAATAAAATTTCCAAGTTAAAAACTTACTTTGTATTTTTAAAAAGGAATTCAAGGAGAAGATTTAAGCAATATTTTTCAAAAAGAGTAATGTTATTTGAAGTTCCTTATTACTGAAGTCGTCTTACGTGATATATATGTGACGATTAGTGATTTGATATATTAATAAGGTTGTTTTTATTACCGCATACCACAAATCATTAAACGACACATGTATTCTACATAGGACGATAACGGTAGTGAGCGATTGTAAATAATATTGTTCTTGTACAAAGTGAATGTCTTCCTTTCGTATTGAATGCTTAGGTTACGTGGATTGATTGACGGTAACTAGAACAAAGTCATAACAAATGTGACTAGAAAAGATGTGAAAATAGTGAATTACATAATGCAATGAGTATGCAAGATTAATAAAAAAAACACAAGAAATAATAAATTACTAGTTTTGAATTAAAATAAATAAACAATAAGGTTCATTTTCATCTAATACAAAAACTGATCTAGTCTAACATGCTTTTAAATAAATTAAAAGAAAAATAATGGAAAATCATCACTCAGATCATGAAAAAATACAAAAGATATTGATCTTTAATTCCAAAGTTAAATTCTTCAAAATCTTGATGCAATTAGCTTCAATTCCTTGCTAGGGTATGATCGTCTCTCTTAAAAGTGATGAATTAACATCTAGTTTTTGATGAATTTGATGATATTGTTCAATAAAAAGAGGCAAGAGAGAGCTATTCCCATGTATAGCCCTTGTTTTGTATTTATAAGAGTGAAAAATGGGTCAAAATCACGTCCAATTTGTGTTCGAAAAGAGTTTGAATCTCGAAAGGAAATTGCTGATTCATCCATGAAAATAGCCTGTGTGCGTGCATCGACATAACTACCATGCATGTACCATTGAGTCTAATGGCTCTCGGTTTGGTGAAAAACAGGTATTGAGTGAGCGCCATGAATTGCCCTTGAGTGCGTCGGTTCACTTTTGTTTGTCCCTTAGCAGTTTTTAGTATTTGGGTCATAATTTTCTCTCTTGTTAGTCCATTGAGGTTATTCAAAGTGCGTTGAAAAGATAGCTTAAAGGGGTTACATATCTTCTAGAATTAAAAAAAATTCCAATTCAAACATTTGCTAATCGAAAAGTGGGTTTCAAGTTGAGACTAAAAATTCGAAACATAACTTTCTGTAAATTAATTTGTGAGAATAGTTTATTTATGTTTTACACATTTGACATCCAATTACATCTAATTGATCATATGTGATCTTCAATCATCATTTTATGGCTTGAATCAACTATTGAATGTTTATACTTTTGTCCCCAAACTTTGAATTTCTTTTGCTTTTGCTCATTTTCATTCCTTTATTTCAATTCCACCAATTTGCCTCAAGTTTTACCTAACAAACAAAACCGTCATCTAATTAAGCCATAATTCATCATAATTAATTACAATTTAACTTAGGAAAAATTACCAAACCTTTCAGTTTTAAGCATATTTGGCCTAAACCTTTATTTTGTTGCACCTATAGCATCAAACCTTATAAAAACTTGCACCTAGATTCCAAATTGATGATTTCTGTTACTTTCATCGTCAGTTGATCCAATAAATTGACTTTGACCAATTTCAAAATGGGTAAAATGATAACTTTGAATAAAAATTAAAAAACTAAAAATAAAAAAAATAAAAATCCAATCACTCTTCATCTTCTCTTTCCCCACGTGCACACCCTTGTTCTAAACCCAACCAAAAAATCCATCACCACAACCTCTTCACCGCATGTTGTCGGCATCCACCAAAATCCCATTAAGCTCTGTTGAGACCGATTGACCAATAATGTAGGAATTGAGATTTAATGAATACAATTTGTTGTAATTGAAGTAATTAACAAGATCACGAATAACCCAAGAACAAGATTAAAGTAAAGAAATAAAAGAATTGACAGAGGAACAGTATTATTTTATTCAATCAATGAAATGAGAGAATTACAGCAATAATGACTTTTTAACAATATTGAAAGAGGAGCCTTATATTTATAGTATAAAATTTAGCCCTAAAAGAGTCCCAAAAAAGGTAAGAAATCTAATGCAATTTAGACTCCTATTTAAGTCACACTTCTAACAATCTCAATTCCTGCATTATCGGTCAATCGGTCCCAACAAGTGGTATCAGAGCACTTGTTGGGACAGATTGACCAATAATGCAGGAATTGAGATTTAATGAGTTCCACTTGTTGTAATTGAAGAATTGAACAAGATCACAAATAACCCAAGAACAAGATTAAAGTAAGTAAAAAAAGAACTGGCAGAAGGAACGATGTTTTATTAATTCTCTATGAAAGGAGAGCACAATACAGCAAAAGGCTTCAACAATACTGAAAGAGGAGCCCTGTATTTATAGTATATAATCTAGCCCTAAAAGAGTCCCAAAAAAGGTAAGAAATCTAATGCAATTTAGACTCCTATTTGAGTCACACTTTTAACAATCTCCACCTTGACACAAATTCCGGTGCAACGAAGAAACTCCAAAATTTCTCCACCTTGAGAAATAATCCGTCTGCATCAGAATGAACTGACCAATCTCCTCAACGCAATAACCAAACTCTCCACGATAACACGTTCCCCCGCCCGGCGTCCGCAAGCGACACCCGGACCTAAACCCAGGTTCCCAAAATTCCTCTTGGAATTAACATTCACTGGACAGGGTCGAAACACACCCTGTAGCAGAAACCACACCAAATGCACAATCAGAAGGTCCCTTGCTAATATTGTCACCCTCAATGATTTCTAAAACATTACAGACATCTCCAAAACTGTACCTACGCTACATGAGTCCATTGGCATTACAAGAACACAGTGTACCCGCTAAAATTGGTGGCAAAGCGGAATCACCAACACTCCCTTGAGCAAAGTTCTTAACTGACCTAGAGCCAAACCCGAGAGGTACTGTACCAAATTGAATGTCCACCACGGTACTGAACTTGTCCAAATGTCTCTGAACTGGTTCTGCGCTTCCCTGCAAGATGTACAATTGGGATTTTCTCCGTCCCTCCAGTACAACCCGAATACCTCTTTGAACCTTCAAGACTCCACCTCCACCTGAAAATTTGTACCCTTTTTCATCCAAGGTACTCAGTGATATGAGATTCTTTGTCAAGTCTGGAACATGGCGAACCTGATCAAGTGTCCTCACTGTTCCATCCTGTAGCCTCAATCTAACTCAACCAATTTCTGCAACCCGAAAAGATTGGTTGTTTCCCATGACAACTCCACTTTACTTCACCATCTCATATGTTTGAAACAAAACCCTATTGGGACACATATGATACGAACAAGTAGAATCCAGAATCCACTCCTCAGGTTTGGATTCCCCATCAGATACAGCCAACGTCACATCTCCATCATCACAAAAATTTTCGGCAATATTAGTCTCGTTCGAATTACCTAATTGCCTCGCATGCATGTAAGTCACCTTTACCTTGCAACTTGTCGCAATCTTTCTTGATGTGTCCTTTCCTATTGCGGTAATAACAATACACATTGTTGTACTTCACCTTCGATATACCCTTCCGTCGATCACCATGAGTAACAAGAGCATCCCCACTTCTAGATGCAGATCTCCAACCAACAACTCCATCTTCTCTTTTGAGAATAGGGCGATATGTTTGAAACAAAACCCTATTGGGACACATATGATACGAACAAGTAGAATCCAGAATCCACTCCTCAGGTTTGGATTCCCCATCAGATACAGCCAACGTCACATCTCCATCATCACAAAAATTTTCGGCAATATTAGTCTCGTTCGAATTACCTAATTGCCTCGCATGCATGTAAGTCACCTTTACCTTGCAACTTGTCGCAATCTTTCTTGATGTGTCCTTTCCTATTGCGGTAATAACAATACACATTGTTGTACTTCACCTTCGATATACCCTTCCGTCGATCACCATGAGTAACAAGAGCATCCCCACTTCTAGATGCAGATCTCCAACCAACAACTCCATCTTCTCTTTTGAGAATAGGGCGTCGTATACCTCCTCAATGGATAACGTGTCACGATATACAGAATAGTATCACGAAATGACGAAAAAGAATTGGGTAGCGAACACAACAGGACCAAGGCTAGATCTTCTTCATCATATTTTACCTCCAACGTCTCCAAATCTGCAACAATCTCCTTGAACACAGCAAGATGGTCCTGTAATGACCCTCCTTCCGCCATGCGATGAGAATACAACCTCTGCTTTAGGGTCATTTTGCTCGTCAAACTCTTTATCATACACAACTGCTCCAGCTTGAGCCACAAAGCAGCCGCTGTCTTTTCCTTCAAAACATCTTGCAAGAAATTGTTGGATAAATGAAGTTGGATTTGCATTAAAACCTTTCGATCCTTCCGTTGTTTCTCCTCCATAGACAAGTTTGTTGGCATCCTATCAAAACCCAGCAAAGCATCATCAAGATCCATCTGCGTCAACACAACTCTCACCTTTACTTGCCACAGCGAAAATCTTGTATTGCAATCCAATAGCAAAATTTCATACTTCAATGAATTTTTCTCTAAAAAATCTCAATCTAATCACGAAGAACTTGCAACTTGCAACACCCAAAACTGAAAACTACCAAACGTGCAAGGGGCAAAATAGTCCAGAACCATAATTTTGTCAAAAATTGAAATTGGACACCACCACAAGGTCCGCCTTGTCGTCCGAAGAAAACTGCCTGAAGACACCATCGTTGGAAACCTCCGCACGCGCCGCCACTCTCCTCGCCAGAGTTACCACCACCGACGACTGGCCGGAAAACGCACCGACGACCTGTGACCCTTCTGGATCGTTTCTGCCTGTTGAGTCCACTGGTGGTGTTCGTTTCTCCAAATTCTTTCTGGTTTGACCAGAAAAAGCAAAAACAGATTCGGCAAAAAATCGAAAAACTGGACAGATTCGTTTTCTGATTTTCTGGTAATTTTCAAACCAATTTCCAATCAGTTTCAGGCCAAAATTCCACCAACAACCCCGCTCTGATACCACTTGTTAAAATTGATTGACCAATAATATAGGAATTGAGATTTAATGAATACAACTTGTTGTAATTGAAGTAATCAATAAGATCACGAATAACCCAAGAACAATATTAAAGTAAAGAAATAAAAGAACTGGCAGAGGAACGATATTATTTTATTCAATCAATGAAATGAGAGAATTATAACAATAATAGCTTTTTAACAATATTGAAAGAGGGGCCTTGTATTTATAGTATAAAATTTACCCTAAAAGAGTCCCAAAAAAGGTAAGAAGTCTAATGCAATTTAAACTCCTATTTGAGTCATACTTCTAACAAGCTCAACAGTAACCCATTACAAATCACGACTCAGGTGGGAAAAGATTTGAAAAAAAATAAAATTCATACCATTGCATAAATCACGAAAATAAGGCCTATATCTGTCTGAAAAAGAAAAAAGAAGAAAATGGTAGTGGATTTTACAGCCCAATTGATATGGTTGTATCACTCGAAGAAATTATGTAGTAGCAGACCTGCTCATCGTCCACTCATTCTCCGACATGAATATATCTCTCCTTCAGCAGTCATTTTCAAAATAGTTTATATCTAGGTAACTTTTTTCGTTGAAACTGAGGATTCATGTATTTGATGGAATCCTTAATCAGATGCATTCTTGGACTTACTTTTTCAATTGCAGTTGGGAATAGGGGTTCTTGTTAAGAGGGCGACCAGTCTTCGCCCTTGCAACTGCTGCAACTACAGTGGTACATCTACAGAATGTCTTTTGCTACAATGACTGCACTTCGTTATTTGAGTAAAATATGTGTTTTTATAGTTATGAATGTTGGTAGCAGGTGGCAACGAGACTGTGGTGGTGGGTTTTTCGATTGGGTTTACGAGAAGTGTGGGGGTGTGGGTGTGAGAAAGAGAAGATGAACAATAATTGGATTTTTTTTTTTTTAGTTTTCTAATTTTAATTCAAAGTTACCATTTTGTCCCTTTTAAAATTGGTCAAAGTTAATTTATTGGATCAACTAATGGTCAAACTTACAGAAAATCATCCATTTAAACTTTAGGTATGAGTTTTTAAAAGGTTTGGTATTGTAGATGCAACAAAATGAAGGTTTAAGCCAAGTCTACTTAAGAAAGGTATGGTACCATGATTACAATTTTGTTTTAATATTATTTAACAGTCCTGATAAGTGTACTTAAGTATATAAAATATAGTTATCAATATCAGATTAAAAAGGGAACTCTCCTAGCTTCGTTTGAAGTGTTGAGGGTCAACTGCATGCTCCACAATACAATCCTTATTCTCATCACTTTCTATGGATATTTTGACTCATTGCATGTAGCACTACCCTTCATCAATGCATCGCCCAAGCAAAGCCATCCGACGGTCCATGGCATAAGAAAATGTCTCCATAGCATAATTATTTCAACTATATTGACATTCATTGAACCATACGATATCGTACAACGATCTTATTTGTAACCAATAGATGCTTGGAAAGGCTAGAACATATAGACAATAAACACAAGTTATCATACAAGATCTTTAGAGTGCTCTCCTCAATAGCTCAATCAACCTAAAGCCTTTATTGTATACTTATGGTAGCCTTTTGAAGAATAACAATGCTCAATTGGTAAATTCAAACCTCTTTCGAGTGGCCAACGAAGGCCACAAAGGCCTAACGAAGCCCAATTAGTTCCCAATCCCATGATGGTACTTTAACCCTCTCCAGAGATGCCTAAAGTAGGCTAATAGGTATCCTTAGCCTTATCATTGTATTCTAGGTCATCGTGTCATCTTCATGATTGGTTAGTTTTGATGATTATTCCATCAAGAGAGAGCACTTGAAGTAGTCCGACTCTGACCTCCATCGACATGTTATTGGGCGAGGCACCAAGTAGACATGATAGTTCTTTTGACCAAATCAAGGAGAACCCTCAATAGATTCGACATGAATTTCAAATCAGCAACAAGGACAATCAACTTTTTTTCATAATTTTTTTATACTTTTTAATCACATAATTTTAAAATTCATTTTAAAAAAATCAACTTTCACTCTAGGTCAATGTAATTTCACTTTTCATGAACTTGTCAACATTCAAGTACTAGTTGTTGAAGCAGTTGATGAAACATTATAAAGTTGGTACAGAATTCAGTCGTGGACTGATTGACAGTAACTAGGACAAGTCATTTCAAATGTGACTACGAAAAGATGTGAAAACAGTGAAATATGGCTGTCCATTTAATGTCATTACTTATGTGAAGTAATTTTTTGGAAAAACATGTTTCACTTTTCAGTAACATGTATACGTGAATTTACTAGCTGTACCATGCAACTACTCTCCCTGCAATTTCTCCGTATGAGAGAGTTTCTTGAATTAATATTTTGTAACTTGTTTTGACCAACAAAATTTCTCTTTGGACCATGCTAGATTTATAGAAAAATTTCACAGGATTTTGCCCCTCGGAGCATAGCCTAGTGGTGCAAAGGACAGAAGTGAGGTTATCTCACGTCTTGCTGGCAGCCTAAGTGTAGGGGTTTGATTCCTGAGATATGGAATTAGACTTCTTGTAGGCACAGTGTACAGATAGCTCTTGTTCCCTGACCTGTTGGGACACATTCTGCGATTTACCTCCCCTCACAAAACTCTAGGGGCGAAGCGGTATGAGCTCTCAATGTTAGGGTTCAACATTTTTTAAAATTTCACAGGATTTTTTTCATAGATAAACATGACAGAATCTCACTTATTTTTAAAAAAATAATAATAATAATAAAATAATAATAATAATAATAATAAAATATAAAAAAATTTGCACCATTCCGGTGCCTGTAAACAATTGTTCTCTCTTTTTGACGGATTCTGAACGCCGGTGTTCTTGGAGAAAGTTGTGGACCATGGTTTGTTGTACTTATAATCTACTTTTAAGCTAAAAAGGCCTCCAAGAATATTTGAATTAAGGCTGATTTGGAATACAAAATCACTGCTCGCATTAATTTCTTGTCAGTGATTTGGTATTCCAAATTAGAGTTGGAAGCATTGATTCTAGATTTTTCAGCCCCTTCTTAGTCTGTCTGAAGTCTATGATAACGTGAAGAAGCTTTGGAACTGTTGGATGATGACAAGGCATCTATTTGTCTGAGACATGAAATTCGATTCTTGAAATATGAAATTGAACTCCTTGCTGATAGTCGTAATATGGGAGGTCGATTCCTGAAACATGAAATTGGACTCCTTGTAGGCGCATGTACATGCAGCTCTTGTTCTCTGACCTATTGGGGCACATCCCGCGATTTATCTCATTCACAAAACTCTAAGGATAGGACGGTGAGAGCCCTCAAAATCAGGGTTCAACTTTTTTTTTTTTTATTTGTCTCAATTTCTTGTACGTAACATAAATGTCGAACAATACTTTAGAAACCCCTTTTAGTGGATAAATTGCTCAACATTTTACTTGATGAAATGTTCGTGGAAAGAAAATATTATTTCACAAAATTACTTCCCATGTTGAATTGGAGATGCTCTAACCGTAACAATAATGGAAACGTAATAAATGAGACTCTTATGCTTAGAAAATCTTTTTAATTAGAATTCTAGAGAACTTAAGATCCTCGAATTAGAGGAATGAAGAATATTTTATGGTGTCAATCGGATCAGCCCACGAAAAAAATCCTATTACTAGAAGAATTCTTCATAATTCAAAAATTTCAAAGATCAAACTGTTAGCAAGCAATAAATTGTCACATGGAAAAAGTGAAGCACGATCGGGCATAGCTTACAACGAAAATTTTTACGGTATCATAAACTTCTCTTTAAGAAAAATACGGTAAAAAGTAATGTGATCCCAATTTGAGCAAATATCATAGTGGATTATTCACGTTCAAGCAAGTGCCAATAATATCATTGTCTCATGATTACAGATGTACGAGATCGGGTGGTTTCTTGGTCCTAGGCGGGTACTCGTGGATTTAAGGGTAAGAGTTTCATATTAGTCACCTAATTTATTAATTTTTTCAATCTTGATTTCAAACCCAATCATCAATTAAGACATTCTTGTTGTGTATTGAGTCCTAAAATACATTCTAGATATCTAACGACATTTCACAATTCAAAAATTTATTTCCAAGTGCGTACTTAGATGTTTCAGAATTCTAATATGGTCGAAGAATTACGAAACAAATATATTGTAAGTCGCACTATACATCTACTCAAGATACATCCTCCTCTCCATGACTATGGAAAGGTACTTTTGGAACACCAATAGGCATTAAATGAAAGAAAATATAGGGAGAATTTCATTTTTATTTTTCAGGTCAAAATTTCTCTAACAAAGTCAACATTAGCATCAATTATATTGGTCTTGGAAAAATAACATCGGCGTGCCGACATCAAAAAGTATGGGCAAGATCAGGGAGAATTTCTCAATCTATGACTAACGTTAGCGTTTTAAAGAATGCGGACAAAATTGTCCATTCTCAATAGTTGGGTGATGCTCTTTACGAAGATATGGAGGATCACATTGTCCCTTCTGAATAAATGGAGGAGCAACTTGTGCCTTGCGAATCGTTAGATGCCCAAATTGCTAGAGGACCCATTTGCAAATTGTAATTAGTATGAGGACTAAGTTGTATGTTCTGAATTGTTGGAGGACCTACTTACACATGCTAAGTAGATAGATACTTAGCTTGTTCTTCCTAAATAGTTAGAGGATGGATCAACATGTTTTAAATAGCAGAAGGACCAATGTGCACATTCTTAATAGATTAGGGAAGACTTTAATCTAATACCTAAACTAAGGGCCTGTTTGGGAGCGATTTTATCACCTAAAAAGTTGATTTTTTGACCGTTATTTCACTATTCTAGCCGTCATATTTGACTTATTCTCTCACAAGTGAACCCCACTTTTTTCCTAACGGCCAAAAACTCAATTCTCAAAATCGCTTCCAAACAGGCTCTAAAACCCAACCTAAAACCGAACCCACGCCCACACCCAAACCCAAACTAAATTTGAGGCCCAAAATAAAATTAAGCCCAATTCTAAACCCCAAAAAAAAAAAAAAAAAAAAAAAAAAAAAAAAAAAAAAAAAAAAATCAAGGACACCAAACCCAAACTAAAAGAGTAATGTTATTTGCAATCTATCACTGTCATAGTCGTTCTAAATGACACGTACACGGCTATTAGTGATTTGATGCATTAATGTTGTAATTTTTTTATTATATTATATATCAAATCACTAATCGTCACATCTTTGCCACATAGGATGCATGTTGTAATGAAAGATTACCAATAGTATTATCCAAACTGAGTAAAAATGTAACCTAGCAATTACAAACCCAAACAAACCAGCCCAATTGACCCAACCCAAAAAAACCAAACTAAAATCAAGCCCGGCATTGAAAAACCCAAACTAGTACCTAGCCAATTGAACCCAAACCCAACCCGTAAACCCAAACCAAAATCCAATCCATCATAGAAAACCTAAACTAATTCCCAGCGCCAACTGAACAAAAACCCAACCCGTAAAACCTAAACTAATGCCAGCCCTACTGAACCCAAACTAATGCCAGCCCAACTGAACCCGAACCCACCCTGCAGAACCCAAACCAAAATCCAGGCCAATACTGAATGACCCAAAGTCAACCCAAGAACGGACCCGAACTTACAAATCACTCCTTTCAAATCATTACCCACAATTTACGAAAAACTCCACGTGTATAGATGGAAAGCTGATATGGCACATTTACATCGTTAATTTGTCCACTTGGATTAAAAATAAAATAAAAAACCCCCCTAATTAACAACAAAAAATCGCCCAAATCAAACCCCCAATTGTGTGAAGATAAACCCTAAATAATTTGCGATTTATTAGCCACTAAGGAAGCAGTCAAAATGTAAACCAGTAATTCATCGTTAGAGTCGTAGAAAAATGACTCCAAATAAATCAAATAAAAAAACTAGCCACTAGTAATTAAAACAGTCCAGGTGCAAATGATATATCATTTCCAATAATGCTTGCCAAACTTCCCATGCTTGAACTTCCCGTGCTTGCCATGGTGATGGCCATAATATCCACCGTGGTGATGGCTATGATATCCGCCGTGGTGATGGCCATGATGTCCACCGTGTGGCAAATGGTGGGCCCCATAAGCAGCAGCTGCTAATCCAGCACCCCCAGCAAAAATTGGTCCCATATGAGATCCATGGCCTGTAAGAATAGTTTATCACTTAAATATTAGCAATTAACAGGTTAATCAGCACAAGACAATATAACTCAGGTAGAATCTTCTAGTTCCTCCTCCTCTGTGACTTAAAACCGATGCATCTAGCCACGAGCTCGAGAGAATTTTCACGAGGGGGGGGACATTTATGATTCCATACTAGAATACTAGTATGGAAGGATCAAGAATTGATAGATTAGTTGTAATGAACAAATAAGAATTGCCTAGACAAAAATTATGAAATCGCACTTAGAAAAAGCCATTTACTCTCATGGAGAATGTACAAGGCAATAAACGAAGTTCCTTGTAAAGGAGGAAGTCATAAACAATTATGTTTGGTGAGTGCCAAAATGTTCTACTATGTGGTAGTCGATTAAATTTGTCGTCTTCGAGCATTAAAAACATTTTATGCACCCAAGGAGTACAAATATCTCGATCACTTGTCTCACATTATAAAAGGAAGTCGAGAACGACATCAAAACCCAAAACAATTTTGAAGAAAAGGATGTTGGCAACATAGACTAAATTGGGTTATAAGGCAATCCAAGCTCTGTTAACTGACATGTAAAATAACTATCAAACTTCAAATTAGAGGCCACTTGACATGTGAATTTAATTGATATTATTCAAAGAAATCTCTCAAGCACATTGAAAATTCATCCCAGAGTTGCCCCCACCGACCAGAACACTTAGAGGAGTTCCTGTGACAATCACTTCAATTCCTCTCATCATATCATCTGCAACACTCTATAGCTCTAACTCAATTATTTTCTAATAATTGTTGTATCTCAAAGTCACATTAATTGGTTGATCAACAGTATTTCGACCTTTAACTACTAGAGAATTATAAATACTAGGCATGGTCAAAGGATTCCAAGCTATAGACTATTTTAGATAAAATTTGCAATCATCATTATCCTTTAAATTTGCTGAATTATGTATGATTGTGAAGTGAATTCATATTGACACACAAGGAAGAAGATGATTCTAGCTCAAAAAGGCAATAATGTGACAGATAATATAAGAGGTAACAAAACATAATACCTTGATGGGATGGACCAGGATAACCAGCTGGAGGGTATCCACCCGGGGGCGGATATGCAGCTGGAGGATATCCTGCAGGTGGAGGATAACCATGGGGAGGATATCCAGCCGGAGGAGGATAACCATGTGGGGCGTAACCTTGCGGTGGGTATCCTTGTGGGGAATAACCTTGCGGTGGGTATCCTTGTGGGGGATATCCTTGTGGTGGGTATGCACCGTGGTGTGGAGGGTATGCTCCATGGTGTGAAGGGTAATATCCAGCACCAGAGGCATATGCAGCAAGATTAGAGAACAGCCCCTTGTCCTCACTGTCATGTATGCCCTTTTCATCTCCCATTTTCTTTAATTTGGATCACAATTATGCTAACTGTAAGCAAAGACAAGAAGTATGCGTCAAGAAGTTGTGTGCAGTTAAGTAAAATAATCGTCTTTGGTTATCATAATGAAGGCATCCTTGGTTCCATTGGCGTTAATTAAGTGACGACATATTCACACCATTCAAGAAATTTCTGTACACAATATTGAACAGCACTATATGTTGCACAGTATAACAGACAAGATTAAACTATTTTTTCTTCGTAATCCTACCAACGTACAAATCCAGCACAACCAAAAACGACCATTGCTTTCAAGAGAAACACAAAAAATTGTTCATTAACTTTTTAAAACAAATTAGCAAGGGATGAGAAATCACTCCAACATATAATTCCATCTTGTTGAATCCTATACAATATGGATCATCTTGTAAAAGATCAGAATATGATTCCTGTAATCTTCACTTTCTCATGGATAGAAAAAAGAATTTCCGAATAAAGAAAAACTGTATTTACCATAAAAGACTTTGATCACCAATCCACCCCACCGACACCATCCATTTAAAGAACAAGGGATAGAGGCAAAGGTAATTTGTGAATATCCAGTTCTATAAAGAAAAAACGGGTAAGAATAAAAATAAAATAAAATAAAAAGGGCCACCTAAAGCATCAACTTTACCATTTGGGAAAGCTCTTTCTTGTGTGCGCATTAATCTTTGCAGGAATAGCAAGTGTAATTATCCCCTTGATTAAAGCAATAAGAAACATAAAAACACAGAGACGCATGCATCAAGATATATATATATATATATATATATATATTAAAAAAAAAAAACACGATTTTGATTTCATAAACAACAAAAATCAAGAAACAGGAAAATCCAATATTATAAACGAAATGGGGGAAAACAAGAAATCATTGCAGTTGAATCAAGAAAGAGGAGAAGTTTACCGAATTAAAATTGCTGTGGGATTTTCAGGAATGAGTTTTTTGTTCCAAATTTGAGTTCTTAAACAGAAATCTCCTGCAGTCAAAGATATTGAAGCATTAAAGTGTAAGCGCGTTTTTATATAATCTTTTTGTCACGCGGTTGCTTCAATCGTTTTACGCGGATAATGTAGTCTGAATGAAACTTCCTACTAATTCTTTGTTATTTATAAATCTCTATAGCATTAACTAATTAATTCAGATGTATTTAGATTATATCTTATTAGAATATTTGTGGCAGCGTTGGATTATGATTATTAGTTGAAACTTGGCATTAGGATAAGAGTTTTGATAGAGAAGGTTGTTAATTTTCTAGTATTTTAAAGACACCTCATTACGGATAACTTCGAAGCTGAATCTCATTTGCAAAATAATAATAAGAAGGGAAATTTGCAATAGCGGTCCCATACCTTTGAATTTTTTGCAGACTTTACCCTAATTTTCACTTTGTGCCAATCATGGCTCCAAATCTTTCATAAATTCACAGCAGAGGTCCAAATGAATGAAAACCATCCAATTTGACTGTTAATTGACCGATAAAATTGAACTCTGGCCAATTTTGATCAATTTAAAAGGATAAAGGGGGAACTTTCCATCTTATACCTAAAATAAGTTAAAAAATTAAATCAAAAAATGAAGACACATACACTCACCATCTTCCCCACCCCCATCCCCCCTTTCCAATGGAAACCAACAAAACACACTGCCACCACCCACCACCAACCCAAACCACCAAACCAGCAACATCAACCAATTTTTGAAGAGGAGCAAAGATCGAGCTCCAGCACAATTGTGGAGCTAATTTTGGTGGCTCCCTCTACTGATGGCTTGGATGGGACAATTAGGCCACCCATAAAGAGAAACCTGGAGGAAATGGCAAAAAGGCCAAGTTGGTTGTCTAATGGCTGGATGATAGATTTAAGGGTCCGTTCCTCTAGAGCCACCGCTGGAACCATCGATTGGGTATCTCTGGCTCTCTAATTCACACACATATACACCCATACACAGAAATGGTGTAAATTTGCAAGGAATTTGTCTAAATTTTGACCAAATCTAGCCAAAATTATTGTCATTTCACTAAAAATTTCTACTGACATTTTGCTCAAAATTACTATCGTTTTGCTGTGGCTATTCTTCAATAGTGTGGGTCGATGGTGACTGGTGGCTGAAGGTTGATGTTGCCTGGTGGTTGAGGGGCTGGTGGCTCGATGGTGGCTGGTTTTTTCCTTTTCTTTTTATTTTGTTTTAGTAAAAATATTTTAATTGTTTTATATGGTTAAATAACAGATTACCCCTTTACTCTTTTAAATTGATCAAAATTGGTCAAAATTCAATTTTATTTGTCAATCAACAGTCAAATTGGATGGTTTCTGTCCATTTAGAACTTTTTCTGCGAATTTGTGAAAGGTTTGAGACTGTGGGGTAGCACAAAGTAAATGTTAGAGTAAAGTTCGCAAAAAAATTCAAAGGTTTAGAATTGCTACTGCAGTTTTCCCTAATAAGAAAGCTGAAATTAAAAAAATTCCTTTAGTATTAATAAATCGACGTCATTTATTTATTTATTTATATTTTTGGTTTACTTTTTAACATTTATTAAGATTCTAAGAGTCCTACTTTTTACACAGATTGTCAAAGAAGTGGTTGAAGATTGACTATTTTGGAATACTTCGATGTTTGAATTTTCAACTACGGCAACCCCCAAGAAAGGAGTCTACATAGAGATTTCGTGCTGTGTATTAATGATGAAATGTATAATAAACCCATGTTTGAGTCCCTTTTCTAAGAATGTATTTTTTTTTTAATTTTTTTTTTTAATCACACGTTTTTTCATAAAATAATTATACACATAATTTTAAAAAAATTAAAAAAATCTTACTTTTTAATCACACATTTTTCAAAAGTCACTATTCCATAATACATTTTACCCCCAAAACGGGGATCAAATATGTTTTAAATTAGTTGATGTGAAGAGAGGCTATTTGGAGTTTAATTGGAGTTGATTTGAAGTAATCGAAGATTAATCGAATTAAAAGAGATCAATTGAAAGTATTAATGGAGTATTCGATAAAAAATAATAAGTTTTGAGAGTTAAAATTTGACAATTGAAAAGCTTGGCGACTAAATTGCAAATTTTTGGAACTTGCATCGAGTCAAATATAATGATTTTAGAATGAAGGGGACTTAATTGTAAATATTAGAAGATGAATGAATAGAATCACATTAGAAAATGAGTTCAATTGGAAAATGGATTTGTTTCCTTTTTTCTTCTAGAACAATTTGATGTGAATAAATTCAGACAAAAAATTTGCCTAAATCTTGTTTTATAAATACACACCTTAGTCAACAATTAAAGGAAGCTTGTAAAGTTTTACAGGACACATAGATTCAAATCGAGGTTTGGGCGATGCATTGTACAAATATTATTATATGAGTCCGAAAGGAGGAAAAAAATTATGAAATAAAAATCATTATTCAACTCTCTGACAACATGAAAAATTTAAAAGTTCAACCCTCCCTCTCTATCCATCAAGAAGATAAGGTTTCAAGATTTTACAAGAAAAAGACGTAATCTTGGTGCAAGATCTTCATCATTTTTCCTTTAAAAAAAAAAAAAATACACCTTGTTGATATACTTTAATTGCTTCCTACTTTATTCTTCTCCCATAATGTGTAAATAAATATTTAGTTAAGATAAATGATTGTAACCTAGTTTTGAATCTTATTTTTAATTAAAAAATTTTAAATCCATGATTGATTTGTTAAATTATTTTTACTTCTATTCTTACTGCTTGGATTAATTGGCCACTAATTCATTGATTTTGTGATGATAGTTACGTCGAGAGACAAATTAATTGTGTAGATATATATATATATATATATATATATATTAAAAAAAAAAAACACGATTTTGATTTCATAAACAACAAAAATCAAGAAACAGGAAAATCCAATATTATAAACGAAATGGGGGAAAACAAGAAATCATTGCAGTTGAATCAAGAAAGAGGAGAAGTTTACCGAATTAAAATTGCTGTGGGATTTTCAGGAATGAGTTTTTTGTTCCAAATTTGAGTTCTTAAACAGAAATCTCCTGCAGTCAAAGATATTGAAGCATTAAAGTGTAAGCGCGTTTTTATATAATCTTTTTGTCACGCGGTTGCTTCAATCGTTTTACGCGGATAATGTAGTCTGAATGAAACTTCCTACTAATTCTTTGTTATTTATAAATCTCTATAGCATTAACTAATTAATTCAGATGTATTTAGATTATATCTTATTAGAATATTTGTGGCAGCGTTGGATTATGATTATTAGTTGAAACTTGGCATTAGGATAAGAGTTTTGATAGAGAAGGTTGTTAATTTTCTAGTATTTTAAAGACACCTCATTACGGATAACTTCGAAGCTGAATCTCATTTGCAAAATAATAATAAGAAGGGAAATTTGCAATAGCGGTCCCATACCTTTGAATTTTTTGCAGACTTTACCCTAATTTTCACTTTGTGCCAATCATGGCTCCAAATCTTTCATAAATTCACAGCAGAGGTCCAAATGAATGAAAACCATCCAATTTGACTGTTAATTGACCGATAAAATTGAACTCTGGCCAATTTTGATCAATTTAAAAGGATAAAGGGGGAACTTTCCATCTTATACCTAAAATAAGTTAAAAAATTAAATCAAAAAATGAAGACACATACACTCACCATCTTCCCCACCCCCATCCCCCCTTTCCAATGGAAACCAACAAAACACACTGCCACCACCCACCACCAACCCAAACCACCAAACCAGCAACATCAACCAATTTTTGAAGAGGAGCAAAGATCGAGCTCCAGCACAATTGTGGAGCTAATTTTGGTGGCTCCCTCTACTGATGGCTTGGATGGGACAATTAGGCCACCCATAAAGAGAAACCTGGAGGAAATGGCAAAAAGGCCAAGTTGGTTGTCTAATGGCTGGATGATAGATTTAAGGGTCCGTTCCTCTAGAGCCACCGCTGGAACCATCGATTGGGTATCTCTGGCTCTCTAATTCACACACATATACACCCATACACAGAAATGGTGTAAATTTGCAAGGAATTTGTCTAAATTTTGACCAAATCTAGCCAAAATTATTGTCATTTCACTAAAAATTTCTACTGACATTTTGCTCAAAATTACTATCGTTTTGCTGTGGCTATTCTTCAATAGTGTGGGTCGATGGTGACTGGTGGCTGAAGGTTGATGTTGCCTGGTGGTTGAGGGGCTGGTGGCTCGATGGTGGCTGGTTTTTTCCTTTTCTTTTTATTTTGTTTTAGTAAAAATATTTTAATTGTTTTATATGGTTAAATAACAGATTACCCCTTTACTCTTTTAAATTGATCAAAATTGGTCAAAATTCAATTTTATTTGTCAATCAACAGTCAAATTGGATGGTTTCTGTCCATTTAGAACTTTTTCTGCGAATTTGTGAAAGGTTTGAGACTGTGGGGTAGCACAAAGTAAATGTTAGAGTAAAGTTCGCAAAAAAATTCAAAGGTTTAGAATTGCTACTGCAGTTTTCCCTAATAAGAAAGCTGAAATTAAAAAAATTCCTTTAGTATTAATAAATCGACGTCATTTATTTATTTATTTATATTTTTGGTTTACTTTTTAACATTTATTAAGATTCTAAGAGTCCTACTTTTTACACAGATTGTCAAAGAAGTGGTTGAAGATTGACTATTTTGGAATACTTCGATGTTTGAATTTTCAACTACGGCAACCCCCAAGAAAGGAGTCTACATAGAGATTTCGTGCTGTGTATTAATGATGAAATGTATAATAAACCCATGTTTGAGTCCCTTTTCTAAGAATGTATTTTTTTTTTAATTTTTTTTTTTAATCACACGTTTTTTCATAAAATAATTATACACATAATTTTAAAAAAATTAAAAAAATCTTACTTTTTAATCACACATTTTTAAGTTTTAATTTTCAAATTGATTTTGTGAATTATTTTTACTTCCATTCTTAATGTTTGAATAAATTTGCCACTAACTTATTGATTTTATGAGCGATAATTACGTAGAAATATGGATTATTCGTTTAAACTGTGTAGTAAAAATTGAGAACTAGTATAAAAGCGTAGAGATATATTTTCTAGTTAATGTAATTGTTGCATTGATTCTTAGAGAGTTATGCATTTAACTAAAGTGTATCCAGATTCACATAGAGATATAAAATTGATTTAGTTAAATAGAATCAATCAATTTGAACTTAAGAAAGGCAAATTGAATATGTGTTGACTCAGGATTGGAAAGTTTAATAAAAAACAAAAAAACAAATAAAAAAAAACATAACACCCGAACTATTAATTCACACATCAATCTGTTTCTTGTAATTCTGTTTTTAAGCCTTTTCAAGTGGAATTATTCCTTGGTTTTTGAAGTACCAAGAGGGCGACGAAGATATGGTCAGTAGAGATGAGAAGATGTATGTGGTACAGTGATGATTGTTCAGATCTTCTCATTCCATCTCATTTTAGATTTGATGTTCACTTGTGGTTTTTTGTGCTAGCATATGTAACGGTGGCAATAGCGGTTGATTAGGTGTTGACGATGTAACAATAAATATAAAAAGTAATGCTGACTTAGGTAGTGTTGATATAATATTGAATGTTACAAGTGGTGGGGTCAGTGGTAATAGTGATGCAACATTGAATGTCACAAGTGGTGGTGGTCACCGTGATGGGGGAAATAGATGAAAAATGTGGATAGTACACTGTTATACGTGGTTGGGACGGTGGTGGTGGTGAAATGTGTATATGATACAATGTGTCACAAAATATAAATGGTTTTTATCCTTGAAGACCTAAGAACTAATTAATTTTAGCCTAATAAGTCATATAGCACAGCTTCCTTTACTTGTGCAGATGATTATAATTTCACCAAACTTTGACTTCGTTATGCAGTACAACTTTGTAAACTATAAGACAACTTTGTAAATCATAAGTGTACACACAGCATTTTTCTAATTTATATGACACGTTTCTCATTTTTAATCTTATCCAATGGAAATGGAACAAGTGTATTCTATTTCTAGCAACAAAAACAAGATCAAAGGTTAAGGTTAAGGTTTAGGTTTATGTCTAATGCTGCAAGTTATGTAACACAGCTCCCCTATGATTGCACTGAACTTTAACTTTTTCATTATTCAGTTTACTAAGAAATCAAAATTTGAAACACATGACTCTGTTTCTTGCACTCAATCTATAAATTATACATTTTTTAAAATTCCCATAATTTTTCTTGTACCAGTGATCCCTACAAATGAAATTCCCTATAAATTCAGTACTCAATTTTCATTATTGGGCTTGAACCTTGATATTTTTATACTGGGTTGAACCACGTAATTCACATTCTGATCTTTTTCTTTGCAGGATCAATTAAAATGGTGCAGACCGAAGGCTAATCGGTGTGTATGTTCCAATAATATCGTATTTATGCTCGATTTTTCGAGCTGTGCTATTTAGTGTCGAATAAAATGTATTTTCATTCTTGCAATGAAAATACAATGAGATTATATATTAAGGTCTCGTTTGATTCCCATAGATTTAAGAATAAGAACAAAAAATATAGTCGTTACGAGACCACACAAAAGATAGAAAGTCAAATATAGTGGTTTGATATGATTGATAATGGTCATATTTTTCATTTTTGTGACCGAAGAATGAAAATCAAATGGGGCTAAGTTCTTACATAATATTTTGAATAATGCTACTTACGAACTCATTATCGCAATCCCCATACGTGATATATGTGTGGCATTTAGTGATTTGTTATATGAGGCAAGAAAAACTATTACATTAACACTTCAAATCACAAATCGTATTGTAGAAATGTCACATAGAGCGACACCGCAGTGAACGACTATAAATAACATTACTCTATTTTTCTTTGCAGGATCAATTAAAATGGTGCAGACCGAAGGCTAATCGGTGTGTATGTTCCAATAATATCGTATTTATGCTCGAGTTTTTCGAGCTGTGCTATTTAGTGTCGAATAAAATGTATTTTCATTCTTGCAATGAAAATACAGTGAGATTATACATTAAGGTCTCGTTTGATTCCCATAGATTTAAGAATAAGAACAAAAAATATAGTCGTTACGGGACCACACAAAAGATAGAAAGTCAAATATAGTGGTTTGATGTGATGAATAATGGCTATATTTTTCATTTTTGTGGTCAAAGAATGGAAATCAAATGGGGCTAAGTTCTTACATAATATTTTGAATAATGCTGCTTACGAACTCACTATCGCAGTTGCCGTACGTGATATAAGTGTGACATTTAATGATTTATTATATGAGGCAAGAAAAACAATTACATTAATACTTCAAATCACAAATCGTATTGTAGAAATGCCACGCAGAGCAACACCGCAATAAGCGATTATGAACAACATTACTCTAATATTTTGGAATAGATATTTTATTTCATATGTTCTCATTTATGTCCTTTATATATTTCTTGATTGCACGGAAACGGGGGTGCTACCCCCA
>NC_036239.1:13923456-14079537 GCF_002742605.1 Olea europaea var. sylvestris
AAAAAAAAAAAATATATATATATATATATATATATAATAATAATAATAATAATAATAATAAGACATTAAACTTTGTATAAGAAAATTAATATACTTTTGCAACTCCAATCCTTAATTTTGAAAATTCTCAATCCAGGTTTTTTGATAATTGTGGCAAAAAATTTCCTAGAAGTTTCGTTAACGTTTCTGAATTTTGGAAAAAGACTAGAAAGCATTTATTGAGTTTCCAAAAAGTTTTCTTAAAATTCGGAAGAGTTTCGATTTATAAGTCATGTAATAAACAAAAACTGTGAATTTATACAAAAAGCATACACAATTAGGCCAACGCTAAAATAAAAAATATTGATTATAATACCTATCATGACAGGGAGAACCAACCAAAGTCAATCATTTTAGTCTTCAACCATTATACTTCAAAAGAAAACACAAGGAGAAAGATGCCCCTCAGGGCACATCCAAGTTGGCGGAACAATCACATTGGGGGGCTCTGGAACCAAGCATAGGGAGTTCGATTCCTGGTGGGAACCTTTGATCCAATAAAGGAGGAATTATTGGTGGATTAATCACCATGGAGGAGGCTTCCTTTGGGGAAGGAGTAAAAGCCATGTGGGAACCTTCGAACCAACAAGGACACATCCTGTGATTTACCTCCCTGAGCAGCTGAGGGACCGAAGGTTCAGGGACGAAGATATAGTCTGGCGCAAGTTGGGACACCTCGTTAAAAAAATAAAAAAAAATAAAAAAAACACAAGGAGAAAGGGTTTTTTTTTTTTTTTAATGACTTGCAATTGAAAATAACCTCCCTTTTTAATTTTTTGGTGTATAATTAAATCCCATCTAATGAAACTATGTTTAGGTTTCAAGCAATTTTAAATTTTCAGTCGAATAAAATCAAACGTCAATTGCTCTTTGAATTCCTATACTACCCAGAATTAAGTTGAGTTGTCAAAGGGAATTGATAGACCCTTGACCAAGACTCACATGCGCATGGAATCCGCGTGAATAATAAATGCCAAAAAATTGTTTCCGTCCTTCCTCTTTGTGAGTACGCTATCAGACAAACTATTTTTGTCAGCATAGCATAGTTGATATTACCAAATAAGTGAAGACCCATGAAATATCATTTTTTAATCTAAGGCCTTATTTGATAGACTCACGTTTTCGATGGAAAATGGAAAATCAATATTATTTTCCAACTTTTCATATGTTTAATAGATGAAATTTTCCATGGAAAACAAATTCCACATTTTCATGCCACATGAACATTTTCCATATTTTGGAGGAATTTGAATTCTCACAAAAAATGGTGAGAATTCATTTTCCAGTTTACTGTAGCATTTTTTTTCCTATTATTATTATTATTATTATTATTATTATTATTATTATTATTTAATTATTATTTTTTTTTTGCAGTGAAAACAAATTCTAAGTATTATTCTAAAAAAATATTTTCCTCCAATTGACAATTTTCATGTAAAATAAAATCAAACGAATACCAAAAGATAGATGATTTTCATGATTTTATTTTTTATTTTATTTTATTTTATTTTAATAATGGAAACAAATTCTAAGAATTATTCTAAAAAAATATTTTCTTTTAATTGACAATTTTCATGTAAAACAAAGTCAAATGAACACAAAAAAATACTTTTTATTTAGGGGTGGGCGCGGGTCGGTTCGGTTCGATTTTAAAGAGAACCGAACCAAAATTTTCGGGTATTTAGTAAATGGAACCGTTGGGTCCAAATATAATTATGGAACCGTTCGAGTTCGATTCCGTTCGGATCGGTTCTGTTCGATTCTGTACTATAATTAAATTTTTTAACATTTATAACAACATTATATAAATACAACTAATGACACGTTCAATGGTTTTGAAATGTTAGAGACTAGTAGACTACCTTGTTCAAATGATCGCTACGGTCAAAATTTCAGTTGTGAAGGTCACAGCGTCGATCGACGATTGTATAGGTTTTGAAATGTCAGCGAGCACTTTAGTGTAGGTGTTTAAAGTTATTTAGTGGGTTGGATCTTGTTGGTCTAAAAAATGAGACAATAAAATGGATAATTGGGCAAAAAATTAAAAAATTAAAAATAAAACAAATTATTGGACAAAAAATTTGAATTTAGAAATTGTTAATTTATTTAGAAAAAAATAAAATTAAAATAATTTGATTTATTCAATATAAAAAAAATTAGAAAGATTCGATTCTTGATCTAGAACCGAGAATCGAACCGTACCCGTCGGTTCTCAATTCAGATACCCGTTCGAGTATTTAATTTGACAAGGACCGTCAGGTTCGGTTCGGAAGATTTGCTCAACCTTGCTTTTATTTTAACATTTTTTAAGTGAAAAATTATACCAATCAAATACAATAATTTACAAATTTCAAAAAAAATAATTTCTAGGCAATTTAATTCGCTGAAATTCGTTTTCTTTCCACATAACTTCTATCTTTACAATCAAATGAACCCTAAATTTATCAAACCCAAAGCTCCAAGAAGAATTTATAAATGGTTAGCTTATAATTAGAGAGAAATAAGTGGTAAATAAATAAGTAATATTTGTGAATCTATTAAAACATGTGATTGAAAAATAAGTTTGTCCATTTATAAACAATTTAGTAGTTTTAACAAATAGATGATTAGATTTGCAAGAGAAAACAAGAAATTAGGGTTTCAAAGGGAAATGAGGAAGAGAGATGAAAAAATATCCAATTGAGAGAAATGAATTATAAAAGTACAAAATTTTTATTTTCCTACTTACATAAAAAGAGTAAATGCTACGCATAAAGACGTTACTTATAAACAAAAGAACACTTTTAATCAATACTTGTCTGGTCAACATTTTCAAACAAATACTAAAGTAAAGATGCTCTCCTTAAATTGGAGCGTGTTCATGCCACAAGAATGGAAGAAAGGGGCATTGGCCATGAAGAAACTCACCCCCTCCCTCGTTAAATCTATAGTTCAACTTATTAAAGTATTATTATCTCATAGCACGAAGGCCCAGAGATCATAAAAAAGAGGGGATGGCAATGGAGGCATGTCAACAGATTTTTAGCCTGGATAGGTAATACCTATTTAAAAATGAACCGTTAAGTCGAATTAGATGTAAAAGCAACACTCGTACCGAAGCAAAGAAAAAATACTTGCGATGAAAGCATGTAATATCAAATCAAGTTTGCGAACAGGCAAACAAGAGAGTGAAACAAGTTTTACTAACGCTATTTGCCATCTTCCCTGTGAAATACCTAGATACATAGACTCTAATCTAGTCTTAAGAAGAGATTAAGATGAATACATGTGGTCTCTAACAATTTAAGCTTTTCGAAAAGATTGTCAACACTGAACATGGAGAATCGCAAAGATGAGGCTCCTTCTTCTATCCTCTATTCACTAACACGTTCAACATGTGGAACAGTAACGAAGATTTTTCTCATAAAAGTCTATCAGCTGCATTTTAAAAGAAAGCAACACTATAAGATTGCTAGTTTAATACTAGGCAGTTCAATTACTACTATGTCGAACAAACATTCATGGTTAGCGAACCGTACAAGATTGAAACACTTACCAGAAGTGGATTGTTAGCTTTCAAAAATTTGTTATCCACCGTCACTTTAGTACCATCAAGCCTGTAGGCAGCCACGAAAATTACAGAATTTAACGAATAGAAAGATTCATGAACACGTAAGCTTCTCGACAACCTAAATATTGTAAAACTGTACAAACTAGAATGCAATCTAAAAAGGAAAAGGAACTAAAGAGTAAAGGCAATACTCATCTAATCTGATCTTTGAGTTTACTCAAAAGAACATTCGGATTTTTTTGGAAATGTTAAACATCTTAATTATTCTCAATGCTAAACATTTAGAGCATGCTTGGCAAGGATTTCTCCAGCTCACAAGTCAGTCAAACGTCATTTTTAATTACACATTCCTTAGGACCTACAACTACTCTTCAACTATACATTTTTTGGGATCCACTACTTATAAGCACTTGACAATCTTAGCCAAGCAAGTACGTAATACATTGAAAAACACTTACATGATTGTTCCATGTCGATAAACAATAATAGGGCTTCAAATAATTTTGAAGAGGCAAAAACCTTTTCAAGAAAGGTGAGTTGGTGTCAATATGAACGGCCATGAAGTCAAAAGTTCCAAAATTGAACCAAAACACAACGCTTATCCCCAACCCATGTAAATAGCATGATTTTCATTCAGTAACTGCAATGCCAGGGACCAGTTTTGGATGTCAAGATTCATGTGCCACATTTGTTAAAAGTAGAACAGAATATACATTATTTTCCAAAGTTTATCATAGTAGTTACTAACCTCTGTTAAAACTCAAAATTTCAAGAGGATTACGTGGTTATTTTCTTGAAAAAATTTAAATATAAACACAACCCAAATGATGTTGTAAGCTACAGAAAATCAGGCCACACTTCAGAGAATTCTCCTTTTTCCGGAAATAATATTTTAACTAGCAGGTCGTTACAGTCAAATTTTTTATCTTCCTCTAGATAAGAAATAGATATATGTAGGCAGCAAGTACATCCAAAATTTTCAGTGCATCACTGCACACAAAGTTATGGCATTTATTGTTAAGTTCTTAAATGTATAGTCGAAATTAAATTATCTTAACAATATCCCCTTTTACCTTATCTACCCAAAAGACATTAAATTTGGTACAACCCCTTCTAACCATTTTCTTTTTTTTTTTTTTTTCCCTTTCAAATTCTAGTATACAAGAAATGCCACAAAAGGCCAATGCCGACGATATCATTGTCACATATAGTTGGAACAGTTAGTTTAAAAGATAGCTCTACAGCCTCCTATTGTTTGATCCAACATAGACAGAAGAGATTACCAAGAAATGGAGATAGTACGACTAAGCACCCTTGCCAATTAGCATCTACTCTATCTAACTCTCAACTTCATAAAGTAACATTTACAATCTTTCATTCTTCTATGGATTTAAAGGCAAATCTTAAAATATATGCATCCTCCAAAGAGAAGGTCATGCTAACTTTAGTGCATGGGATTCACATTATGTAATGCATGTAATTCACCAATTAAACATGAAGTAAGAAAGTTCGAGTAAGATGACAAACCTCACAGCATCAAAGGCAACTAAAACCTCTTCAAAGTTGTTAGATATGGAAATTTGATAGCTTATAGGTTTGATGATCCGAGCAATAGTAGTACCCAGCTCTCTTGCATTCGGTGCAACATCCATCGTGTACGATCCTGGACCATTCTTGAACCTCTTGACAGAACCAGATTTCCTCTTTCTAGCTCCAATGCATTGACTCGACAGAGGTGGTTCTACAACATCAGCAATTTCCAATCCATTTGCAAAGGCATCTCCTCTTGTCACTTGGCCTACTTGAGAAGGCACAGCAAGCCTGTCCATATTACACTCACTCGTTATCGTTGCTCCCTTTAGTTCACATAGCTTCAAATCAAACTCGCCTTTTTCATTTCTTCCTTCTAAAAGCAGTTCTAGACCATTTTCATTTACATTCTTGGACGTTTCAACACGGTTCACAATAACACGAGTCTTTCCATTGTCAATTGCAGCAGCAGAGTCATTTATCTGAGGAAAGGGTATAGGACCTTTTTTAATCCTAACCCTGTGTGAGGGCACATTGTAAGTTGCAGCCGTAGGTGATTGCTGTTGATCGTTTTTCTTGGTACGGGTGAAACTTATACCACACCTGCGCTTTCTCTTACGCATTGACCAACTTTTCCCTGCTTTCAAACTTCAAATCCAATATAACAACGAGATCACAAAGAAAAAATGTCACAACCGGGCATTCATACACACATTATATAAATATAATCAAACTATAATAACATTGTAATTGTTACATTCAGAAATATATTATAACACTAGTAACATTGATAAAACAAAGGCAAAACAGAAACAATAATAAAACCTTTCTTCAAATGCATCAATAACATCTGAACATGGCAGTAGATTATCCAGAGGCTCCCATGTATTTTCTGCCTCCGACCAGCCTTGCCTTTCCAAAAACATCCGTTACATTAATTAACACAAATCATTTTCGGGCAATTTAAACATAAATATTGTTATTATCTCCAAATTTCGCATAATACGGTATATGCATATTGATTTTCTGGATTACATACCATTTAATCAGATACTGAACTTGGCCCTGCATTTTCACCGCATTCCAAACAGAGAAAAATAAGAGGGGGCCACAAATCAATAAATCATCATATATAAAAGTATATTTCAATAAATCTTACCCATTAGTCCTTCATTTCTTACTCCAAGTAGACAAACAAAACTAACAATAAGAACAATACCACAGAGGGATGATTATATACCTTACGAATGCGTTTACTGCGCACAGCTTCAATCAGATAGTACCCATCAGCTAGCTTCCGCCTCTCTGCCTCCACCTCGAGTTCTTCATTCGAGTTTTCCAACTGCTCAGAATCTTCCTCTTTCCCTTCTTCTTCTTCTTCTTCTTCTTCTTCTTCAAAAGCAGCTTCAGTAGCTTCAAATCTTTCACTTTCCTCAGGATTTTTTGCCACCCCCGCCACCATATCGCCGCCACCACTGACGGTCGTGGCAAAGGCAGAGGGCTGAAGTGGAGAAGCTAGTGGCGGAGGGGCATGCTGGGGTTGTACGGACTTCGCGGTTTTTCTCCTTTTCCCTCCTTTCATCTTCTCTCTCTAAAACTTCAGGTTCTCAGATTTCAGTACAAATCTGCTCTGTACTGAGAGAGTGGGTTTTTGTTGGGAGATGGAAGAGCATGTTTGGCTATGCCTTCAAAATGGTAAGTTACTTATAAGTAATTTTAGGAGCTAAGCATATAAGTAGCTTATTCAGACGGACATATTTGTAGGGAGCCCGTTACCGCCAAAAACTTTCAAATGTTTTACTGAAAATTAAAAATTAAGTTCATATTTTGGAGGTATTTTATATGATTTCAACTATGCATAGGTAGACCTGAATTGTGAATAAGTGGATGGTACTTGCAACTCCCTCCAATTGTGAAATAAAAAATGATTAGAATTTTTTAAAAAGAATTTATGAATATGAATAAAAAAATATGCTAAAATTAATGTTACGGATACTTACTTTTAAATATCATAAAAAATATTTATTTTAAGACTGACTTATTACTTACAAATAAACGTTTTAAACTTAGTTTGCCTTGGGCAAAAAATTTGAAAAAACATTCAAACCAATCAAATCAATCGGTTTGACACGTGTAATTAGTTTGGTTTGGTTTCATTTTATTTTACACAAAATCATGACGACCGGTTCAACCATGATTTGAAGCCTCAAATCGTTAGTTAACCGAACTAACCAAACTCATTTACACGTTTACTTTTTTTTTTTATTTAAAAATTTTTTAAAAAAAGTCGTAATCTCATAACTATATTTCAATTCCCTCCAATTTATAATGTTGCCGATAAACAATAGCATTGCAAATTTTCTTTCGCAAGTTTATTATGTTATACTTAATATTTTTTCCTTACTCAGGTAGTTAAACTACATAATACATAAAAAAACAAGAAAACTTTTAAGTTTTATGTTGATTTGTCTCTATTAACTTGATTTTATTTGTTATCAATTATTTTTGTAATATAAATTTATCTAGTTATTTTAGTTCTTGTAATTTAAGTGGGCTCAAAAGTCGAACATTTTAAAAAAAAAAAAAAATTCAATTTGTACTAAAAGTCCAAACTGATTAACCGAACCCAATTCGATTCGGTTCGATTTAAGAACTACAACGGATTGATTTATATTGAAATTCGTCTAAACCGAGAAATTTGTCTAAACTAACTAATTTGGTTTTGATTTTGAGTTAGAGTCGAAACCGACTCAAACCAAAACAATCTCGGGCCTACTTATAAGAAGTAATTATTTACCCTTTCCGAAGATGAAAGATGGAAGATTCAAAACATGAATGAGTGTTTACTTACTACTTAGCCCCCGTTTGAACTCCATTTTGTAGAAATAAAAAATGGGTGAAATAGTATTTTTTTTGAAAAATGAGTGGTTGTAAAGGTAGGAAAATTTTTGGTTTATGTGCGATATTAATGTATGAAAAATGGCGTGGTTAAAAATAGAAGAGAAAAAAAAAGTGATGAAATGAAAATTAATGGGGGCGAAACGAGGTAATTAATTTGCTCCAAGTTTTCAACGTGCCGAAGTATTAGATCACACTAGCGGGACCAACATGGGTCCCCACAAAAAAAATTGAATTTTGAAGTTTGAATTTTTTTTTTTTTTTTTTTTCAAATTCTATAGTTGGCCTTTACCTATTCTCCCGTTTACAAACTACAATTTACTCTGTACTTCAATTGAAAAAAAGAAAAAGAAAAAGAAAGGAGACTCTTCCTCAATCTCATGTAGACCCTTCTCCCATTTCCAATTTCAATCTCTATTCTTCGATTAGGTATGAAATTCATCTAAACAGAGAAATTTGTCTAAACTAACTAATTTGGTTTTGATTTCGAGTTAGAGTCGAAACCAACTCAAACCAAAACAATCTCGGGCCTACTTATAAGAAGTAATTATTTACCTTTCAGAAGATGAAAGATGGAAGATTCAAAACATGAATGAGTGTTTACTTACTACTTAGCCCCCGTTTGAACTCCATTTTGTAGAAATAAAAAATGGATGAAATAGTATTTTTTTGAAAAATGAGTGGTTGTAAAGGTAGGAAAGTTTTTGGTTTATGTACGATATTAATGTATGAAAAATTGAGTGGTTAAAAATAGGAGAGAGAAAAAAATGTGATGGAATGAAAATTAATGGGGGCGAAACGAGGTAATTAATTTGCTCCAAGTTTTCAACGTGCCGAAGTATTAGATCACACTAGCGGGACCAACATGGGTCCTGTGGGGTCAAGTGACCCCACATTTGAATTTTGAAGTTTGAATTTTTTTATTTTTTTTTCAAATTCTATAGTTGTCCTTTACCTATTCTCCCGTTTACAAACTACAATTTACTCTGTACTTCAATTGAAAAAAAGAAAAAAGAAAGGAGACTCTTCCTCAATCTCGTATAAACCCTCCTCCCATTTCCAATTTCAATCTCTATTCTTCGATTAGGTATGAAATTTTTATGTTTGAAGTTAAAGGTTTTAATATTTATGTTAAATTTTCTCTCCTTATTTTTCCTCTCCTTTTTCATTCAAACTTGTTTCTCATCATTGGGGTTTGTGTTGTAATTCGATGTGGAACTTGTGTTGCCTGATGTTGAGAGAGAGTAGGTGAAGTATGTAATTTGTAGTCTGTACTGCACTAATCTATATCGTCTTTGGAGGACAAGGTAAGGTTAGAAGAAGACACTTGAATGCATATTATTGAAGCCTACCATCGTTGGAGCATCTGAGTTTCGCTCGAGTGTCTTAAAGACGCCAATGACACACCTGATTTCGCTTGAGCAATATTTTGGGCGAGAAAACTACTTCTCCTTTAAGGAAAAAAAAGTCATGAATGCAAATAGACTACAATATATAAACTTATATTCATTAATGTTATGTTTTAAAAAATTTATATTTTAATTTTTGACACAACAATACAAAAAGTATAGCTTCATTAGATCATAATATCATATAATTAATCTCATTCATTGGCACAATAACAACTACCAAGTTCTGGATAGCAACCTCTATTATGTTGCAAATTAAGATAATCCATAAAATAGTCACATGAAAAAATAGATGCTATATAATGTGTGTAAGTTATATTGGACTATATTATATTAAATAAAAAGAAGCAAAAAATTGTCAAAAACATGCACGCACTGAGAGCCGTACTTTCAAGGGCAAGTGAAAGTAGAGTTTTATTCTCTTGGGTTAGACTTAATTTTTAATTTCTTTCCTCATTTTCAACTTATACAAAATCCAAAATATTACATACAAACAAGACATTTATTGAACTTCCTTCCATCATCGCTTTAATATGTTGATTCGACATGAGAAGTGCCCTTGCAAAGTTTATCGAATGAGAAGTGCATATATAAGGGGAATCAAAGCCCCATATAACCACAATGATTGCTAGAGAACCAATAGTTGTGGTGGAAATGGAACGAAATGTTGGAATAATTAATAATTCCATATGTGGACTTCACATTCGATTGCAAATTTTACGGGTTAGATGTATGGCTCATAATGATATTTGTGTTTGGGCCAAATTTATGAGGTGATCAATTGGGTCTTTTACACCTTACGGGTTGTAATTAATTTGATATGGTAATTTAAAGTATGTGGGCCGAAAATAAACCCTAATTAGAATTCTAGTCGTAATGGGACGACTCAATTATTTCCTATATAAATGTTAGATCCCCTCTCCTCTCTATATGTTTTATTGGCTTGTCCCATTGATAGCTAATACTTCGTGAGGAGCAAGGAAGTGAGATCTTGACTGTTATTACAACTATTATTCATATCAACAATGACTTCCGAAGATATGAATTCGATTTATTAATTTACTATTTTGTAATTTTCGATTTTTAGCATGATTACAATTAAATTCAACAATTGGTATCAGAGCCATCATGCTAAGATCAGAATCCGTCATTAAAACAATATTCTTTCTCTAACTGAATAATTCTAAAGTTTCCTCTACCCATCAATTCGAGTCTTTGGAATTGTTAATTTTTCAAAGTTTTGAAACAAAAACAAAAAAAATAATAATAATAAAGAAGGAAGGGAGCATTAATGTTTTCACGTGTGCATACATGTATATTATACATTCATTGTATAAACTATGAAAATAAATCCAAAACCCAAGTTGTGAAAACACCTTGTTGCAGCCAAAACTGACTTCCTACTACTCTAATGAATTTTAGATTTGATTTTGGCTGTGGCAAGATCTAAAGCCGACCACATGTATTGCTGGTATATATAATTGTTCCATGGATGAATATTTTCTTATTTCTGTGAAATTTTTTTTTGTTAAAATGTGCAAATTTTGCCAAGCATAATGAGTTTTTCTCCAATAGTGTAAACTAATTGAAGCAATTCTAAATGATAGTTGACAGCTTTTCAAAAGGATTTCTCTCTATTTTTCCATAAAAACTGACCCATCAACCTTCATCTTTTGTTTCTCCATCCTTGCCATCGCCGTCGCCTAAAATTCTTTCAGGGTCCTAGGGTTTTCAGTAGACATATGAGTGTTATGGTGATGGGGGCTCCTATTGCAAATAGTCTAGTTTCAAGCCCCTGTCTGCAATTAGAGATTGGGGTTAAGATTGTAAATAATAAAATGAGGACTTGTCATCTAATTTATATAATTAAAAGGGCCTATTAATAATTTTAGACCAGGGGTCATGTTGCAAATTTTTTAAATGGGTTTTGACTCTAAAATTTCATTTTTGACCCAAATTAAAATTTTTATTTAAAATTAACCCGTTTAAAATTATGTCGATAATAATAATAATTGACGACTTTTATATTTTCGTCAAAATGTTTAATTCAATTGTTGTTATTATTTGTTTATTTAAATTCCACTTTTCAAATATTGAAATTTTGTTGCCCATTTTGTCTCTCAATCATATATATAAATTTTGTTGTTTATCAATTAATGATTATGATTTGTTGTATAATTATTATTTTATGATTAATTTTTCATGGGTTTTGAGATGATCCTTATTCTTCTACAAAGAGAAATATTTTGAAATAAAAATGGGTGGTAGCTGCCAAAGTGGCACACTCATTATTATTTATTTGATTTTCTCTATTACAGAAAATATATATATATTTTGCACAACAATTTTAATTGATTACATATAATATCTTGTCCAAAAGTGTTATTATATGTGGTATTTAAGGAAAATGGAGTAAGGTGGTTAACGAGCTTACTTTGGTCTAGAAATTTCCTTCTGTCCAAAGGTGTTTGTATTTCGAAAATCAATGTAATTTTGTTAACTAACTACGTGATGTGTTTTAAGAGTACCTTATAGCATGTTGTATTTTCGACCCAAAGGTGACTTTATGATGATGCACCTAGGCTCTTACCGTAATAAAATTCATATGTTTTGATTTAAATTACGGATTATCTAATTAATAGCCCATATTAATTAGTTGGATATCATATCATTCATTTGATTGCATGCATTACGTTTGGATGATATTGAGTGCGATATTTTATGTTTCCACAGTTTATAATGCATCATCTCTTTCGAATCAATTGTCTGTTATTGAAACTTTGACTAGGAATAATTATGTGAGATGGAAACGAGACGTAGAAATAGCACTTGGTCTTTTGAGCTTGAATTTTGCAATGGAGAAAAAGCTTGAGAAACCCATATATAAGAGTACCGTTGAATATGTAGCCGAACATGAAAAGTGGGAAAGGGCTAACAAACTCTGTTTGAAAATCATTAAGCGATCCATATTTGATTCCATTCTAGGTGCCATCCCCAATAATGAAAATGCTAAAAGTTTTATGGATGCCATAGGAGAAAAATTTATTGAGTCTAATAAAGCCGAAACTGGGGATTTGATGGATAAATTGATGAGCATAAAATATGATGGCACAAGTGGTGTTAGGGAGCATGTCATGAGAATGATAAATATATCATCTAAGTTAAAGGCTCTTGACATTCCTATTGCAGAACCTTTCCTGGTCTATCATGTTTTGAATAACCTTCCAAGCAAGTTTAATCAGCTTAAAGTTGTTTACAATGCTCAGTGGGATAAATGGAATTTGAATGACCTCATAGCAGTGTGTGCCCAAGAAGAGTATAAGATGCGTCGTGAAACTGTGCAATTAGCTTTTCAGCCATCACAGAATAAGGGGCATTCTCATAACCGTAAACCTAAGTTTCGTAAGGGTAATAAGTCCTACCGAAGTCAGCTAAATAAAAATTTTAGTGGTCTCAAAGGAGTTATAAAGAAAAATGATCAATGCAAGTTCTGTAAAAAGAAGCGTCACTGGCAGAAAGACTATTTTAAGTTCAAGAGTTATAGGATGCTTGTTTTGAGTCTTCTTTAGTAGATGTGCCTTTGAATTTTTGGTGGTTAGACTCGAGAGTTAGTATTCATATTGCGAATTCCTTATAGGAGTTCACAAGCAAATGCAGGCCAAGTAAGAATGAAGTAAGTTTGAGCGTTGCAAATGGAGTTCAAGTGAAGGTTAATTTCATAAGAGTGGTGAAGTTGACTTTAAAGTTTGGTTTTTATCTTGTTTTGGAAAATACAATTTATGTACCGCAAATGAGACGGAATTTAATTTTTATATCGAAACTTGATGTTTGTGGTTTTACATTTAATTTTGGTAATGGAATGGTTGAGTTATTTAATGATTCTCATTTGATTGGAAATGTCATTTTATGTGATGGTTTATATAAATTATTTTTGGCTCTTTTTGGTGATGTCTCATGTATTACCAATGTATCAAAGAAAAGGACTTTAATTCGAGAATCATCATCTATGTTGTGGGATAAGCATTTGGGTCATATTTCTAAGGATAGAATGAAAAGATTAATAAAAGATGAGATACTTCCCTTCTTAGACTTCTCTGATTTTGACACTTGTATAGATTGTATAAGAGGAAAGTTAACTAAATCTACGAGGAAGGGTTCGACTAGGAGTAATGGAATTTTGTAATTAATTCACACTGATATCAGTGGACCTTTGCCTTCCACTATATGTGGGAACAAATATTTTATAACCTTTATTGATGATTTCTCAAGATATGGATAAGTTTATTTGATTAACGATAAATCACATGCACTTGAGAAATTTAAAGTTTTTAAACTGGAAGTAGAGAAACAATGTGGGAAAATTATCAAAGTTGTAAGGTCTAACCGTGGAGGTGAGTTTTATGGGAAATATGATGATTTGGTCAAAATATGGGTGATTTTGCAAAGTTTTTATAAGAGTGTAGAATAGTGCCCCAATATACCATGTCAGGGACACTTGAGCAGAATGGTGTTTCTGAAAGACGGAATCGAACTCTAAAAGATATGATTAGAAGTATGATGAGCAGAACAAATTTGCCAGAATATTTGTGGGGTGAAGCTTTGAAAACTGCTACGTATATTTTGAACAGAGTTTCAAGTATAGCTGTTGCAAAGACATCATTTGAATTGTGGACGGGACGTAAGCCAAGTTTGGTTCACTTAAAGGTTTGGGGATGTCCAACTGAGTTTAGGATTTATAATCCATTTAAAAAGAAATTAGACCCTAAATCAACTTCTGGCTATTTTATTGGGTATCCGGACAGATCAAAAGGATATAAATGTTGCTGTCCAAATCGCGGCACTAAAATTGTGGAGTCCATTACTGCTAAGTTTCTGGAGAATGATTTTAGAGATAGTAGGAGTTCCACGTTGAGAGAAATTCTTGTTGAACCTAATCAAGTTGTTGTTCCAGTTCCAGTTATACATGAAAGAGTTGGTTCTCAGCCAATTGAAATTGTTAATGAAGAATCGAGGAACCAGGATGAATCTCCAATTCCTCAAACAACGATTGAATCGGTTCTTGAGCCACAAGTTAGGATATCACAAAGGGAAAGAAGATCTGCATTGCCCAGTGATTATATTATATATTTATCGGAGAGCGATTTTAATATTGGGCATATTGTTGATCCTATAACTTATAACCAAGCATTGACAAGACTTGAGACAGATAAATGGATAGTTGCCATGGAAGATGAAATAAATTCCATGGAAAGGAATAAAGTTTGGGATCTTGTTGAACTTCCTCCAGATGCTAAGACTGTAGATAACAAGTGGATTTTCAAAAGTAAATTAGATTCAAAAGGAAATGTTGAACGAAAGAAAGCAAGATTGGTTGCAAAAGGTTTCACTCAATGAGAGGGCATTGATTATGTTGAATCCTTCTCTCTTGTTTCGTCGAAAGATTCTTTTTGAATTATCATGGCTCTTGTGGCACATTACAATTTGGAGTTTCATCAAATGGATGTTAAAACAACATTTTTGAATGGAGATCTTTCTGAAATTGTTTATATGAAACAACCTGAAGGTTTTGTTGTGAATGAAAAGAAAACTAGGTGTGTAAGTTAAGCAAATCCTTATATGGTCTCAAACAAGCATCTCGACAGTGGTATTTGAAGTTTGATGAGGTTGTGACCTCTCTTGGTTTTGTCGAAAATACTATTGACCAATGCATTTATCTTAAAACCAGTGGGAGAAATTTTATTTTTCTTGTATTATATGTTGATGACATTCTGCTTGCTAGCAGTAATTTAGGGCTGCTTCATGAGACAAAGAAAATGTTGTCTGCTAATTTTAAGATGAAAGATCTTGGAGAAGCTTTCTATATACTTAGCATTGAAATACATCGTGATAGAAATCGTAGCTTATTGGGACTTTCTCAGAAAGTTTATATACAACGTGTTCTAGAAAGGTTTAATATGCAGAATTGTGCACCTGGTGATGTACCTATCATAAAAGGAGATAAATTTAACAAAACTCAACGTCCAAGGAATGAGCTAGAAAGGGAATCTATGAAGATTATTCCATATGCTAGTGCTGTGGGGAGTTTGATGTATGCTCAAGTTTGCACTAGATCGGATATAACCTACGCAGTAAGTGTCCTTAGTAGATTTCAGTCTAATCTAGGACAAAAGCATTAGAAAGCAGCTAAGAAAGTTATGAGATATTTGAAGAAAACTGAAAGTTATATATTTACATTCCAGCATACAAATCATCTTGAGGTGGTAGGATATTCAGATTCTGATTTTGCAGGATGTTAACATGATTTGAAATCAACCTCAGGTTATATTTCTCTATTAGCTGGTGGTGTCATTTCTTGGAAAAGTACTAAACAGAATCTAGTGGTATCTTCTACTATGCTAGCTGAATTTGTAGCATGTTATGGGGCTACAGTCCAAGCCGTTTGGTTAAGAAGTTTCATCTCTGGCTTGAAAGTTGTTGATTCCATCTCAAGATGAATCTCCATCTATTGTGATAACAGTGCGGTAGTATTCTTTTCAAAGAATAATAAAAGTTCTGGGGGATCCAAACATATTGACATTAAATATTTGGTTGTTAGAGACAGAGTCAAAGAAGGACAAAGGAAAAAGCATATCAATACAGAGGCAATGATTGCAGACCCTTTGACCAAAGGACTCGTTCCAAAAGTCTTTAAGACACATGTTGCTAATATGGGTATTGTGGAAATATTTGATATTTTTGGTTAGTGGGAGTTATTTATGTAAAGAACTACGTTTTGGGCTTGATCCCTTTACGGGGTACGTAGGCAACCCATATATTTTCGGGTACAGTACCTTCTGATAATAAAATAATTTTTTCCCTATCCATGAATTATTTTAAGCATGCATTTGACTTATATCTTTTTATATTATTGGCATCTTGAAATATGACCTATAAAAACATAAGACGAGTCTCTTTTGGAGACATGTGGCTTCATTTTGATTCGAAGCATTATAAGGATCGATATGAGTTAGCACAGTTTTTTTTATCACATTTGGTGCTAAGTTCATACCACATACTACCACATTGGTTAGAGGATGGGGATCCATGTCGATAAGGATGTTGGCATTTGTAGCTGTGGGATGGTCTTACATCGCTTAATTGGTGTAATGACTTTCATGTTCGGTGTGAATATTCTTGTTGGACCAGATCATATTACGTAAGGTTTCATCATTGGAGCTATACTTTTGTGGCCACCTATGTAGTCTAACCCGAATGTTAAAACTTTGTTATGGCAATCAAATGTTTGCCCAAGTGGAAGAATGTTGGAATAATTAATAATTCCATATGTGGGCTTCAAATTCAATTGCAAATTTTACATGTTAGATGTATGGCTCATAATGATATTTGTATTTGAGCCAAATTTATTAAGTGATCAATTGGATCTTTTACACCTTACGGGTTGTAATTAATTTGATGTGGTAATTTAAAGCATGTGGGTTGAAAATAAACTCTAATTAGAATTCTAGTCGTAATGAGACGGCTCAATTATTTCCTATATAAAGGCTAGGTCCTCTCTCATCTCCATATGTTTTATTGGTTTGCCCCATTGATATCTAATACTTTGTGAGAAGCAAGGAGGGGAAGATCTCGACTGCTATTACAACTATTATTCATATCAACAATGACTTCCACATGTATGAATTCGATTTATTAATTTACTATTTTGTAGTTCTCGATTTTTAGCATGATTACAATTAAATTCAACACGAAATACTCAATAATTATGTATTTTGCTATATTCGGAGTTTCTGGGTGGAACTGGCGGTCAAGTCCTATAGTTCGAAACTTAAACTATTAATCATTGTGAACCTAATCTAAATTTTACGTGAAGAGGCGGTGTGCTACCCTAGTATCTATTATTTCTAAAGAATTCGAATTCATGAACAAAAATTGGTAATAATGGAAAGCAAAACAAGAATCGTCTTCGCAAGATCGGCCTTCAACCATCTCAATTGATTACCGATTGGTGTCAGCAAACTGAATGATACAACCAAAGTGGTTGGTATTCCTTAGCTATGGAACTTCCAAGTATCAACCAATTGAATTGTATTCGCTCAATTTCTGAAACTAGGTAAAACAATTGTTACTTATGTTTGCTTGTAAGCAACATCACATGGCAACAAATATATTTTTGAAATTGGAATAGAAAAAAAAAATGAAAAATAGATGTAAAGTTATTCCTTAATTTAGTATATGCAGATAGCAAATGCAAATTTTGGGTAAAGATCATACCTCGTAAAGCTAGTAATTAAGCGTCTTTCCCTACGCTGAGCTAGAGCTATTAGCGTGTAGTTAGAAAATTTTCAAACTGATATGGGTAATTAGAGGCTTTTGTCAATTCCCATTTCGTTCTTATAGAAGAAAGTCTTTTGGGTTTGCGGGTTGTGAGTGGTGAAATGGATTACAAACAATTCACAATAAAGTTTTAAAGATTTGAGAGTGCATAAACAATTCACAATAAAGTTTTAAAGATTTGAGAGTGCAAGTAGCACATATAAAAATTTGGATTTAATTTGTAAAAATAATAAAAAGTTTGAGTACCGAAATTGCAATTATTCCTTTTAATTTTGGCATTTTTTTTTACTGTTTTTAATGGTAAATTTGACGGATTTTGAAAAGAGGAAGTCCTACAAAATGTAACAAAAATGGGAGTTTTTTTTTTTTTTTTGTGATTTTTAATAGGTGGGGGATATATCGCAAATGAAAATGTTTCTAGGGAGATTTACTGCTATTAATCCTAAGAATGAAACTTGTTGAAGTTACGTGGGAACAGCATCTTTCATGCTAATGAGTCCAAGGTATAACAATTCTTGTGGATCATCATTATTAGTACCACTTCTAATCATTGCAGTTATAAAAAATGGAAAGTTTTCTTTTTCCAAGTAATCATTTATTACTCTAAATGGGCTATTTTTCTTTGGTTTCCACACTGTTTAAAAAAAAAATGTGGTGCGCATCGTCCTAATCATCTGACATAAGATGCAGCCTTTTCGTCGGGCAAGATTGTATTTTCTTCCTATCAAGATAAACGCTTGAGGAAGACTTCACATTTTCAATTATATTGAATGTAGATTTTGTTGACCCCAAAAAGTGCGTCAACAGATATCGGTCCCACCCGCGCTTGCGTAGGCGAATGTCCAACACGCTAAGACATGTGGACGGTCTAAAACGAGCGATTCAAAGGGGCGTGGGAGTAGCCCAACGACGCGGGACGGTGACGTTCGGAATCCGGTGGGTTGTTCGTAATCCGATTTAAAATAATTACCAACCGGTGCTCGTAAATGTATATGTGATAGTGTATAAACTCGATTTGTGTATTGCAAGTAAATGAGAGAGAGTTGAGTAAATGTAGTCTTTAGTATTGATTCTTGCATTAGCCTTTTGATATTACACAAGGGAAGTATTTATAGTAGTACATATGAAATGGGAGCCCTTGGATGAAGTGGCACGTGGCCTCATCTCTTTAGTTCAAACATCTTTTCCTAGGTATGGGGCTTGACTTGCTAGCTTGCAGCGTATTTATTGCTTGTGCAGGGCCTCCATGCTAGTGACAAGACTTGACCTTTATACTTATGACAAACGTTCCATCAATCATTCGAATAAGATCTGTGCAGGCGATCTCTTGGAGGAAGTGACCATGGAGGATGTTTTCTTGTGGTTCAGAGGCTCGCGCATCAGCTTCGGGGCTTCGGCCATTTGTCATGATACTTCCACTTGAGGGCCTCAGCCGCTCTCAACAGGTTCCAGCAGCCTGGCTTCGGTTCGTAGGCCTCGGTCAATGGGCCTCGGACAAAAAGGAGCCTCGGCAGATGGACTTCGGCTCGAAATAGTTCGGATGTAGCCCACCTCGGCATTGTGTGCCACCTCAGTAGGGATGCCACGTGGATCGCCATGAGTGGGCCATTGTCCCAGGTAGGTTGGCCAGGTGTGACAACACGCAACAATAGTCCCCCAAGTTCAAGTATATTCATTTATGTAATGCTTGGACTTTAATGGAGTAAAAATTGAAAGAATTTTTGTACCCCAAATAATAGTCCCTGAAGTCCAAGTATAGATATTTATATCATGGTTGGAGTTTGAGAAGTGTTGCTGTGGGTGAGCGATGAAGTAGGCGAGGTGTTTGTACTCTGAAGATGAGCCGAGGTGGTTGAGTAGCCGAACCTTGGAGGCTTTGATGTTGAATGGTGAAGAGGAAGCCGAGGTGATTGAGGAACTGAACTTGCGAGGCTTTGATGCTGAATGGCGAAGAGAAGCCGAGGTGATTGAGGAACCGAACCTACGAGGCTTGATTGCTGAACGACGAAGAGAGAAGCCGAGGTGGTTGAGGAACTGAACCTGCGAGGCTTGATTGCTGAATGGCGAAGAGAGAAGCCGAGGTGGTTGAGGAACCGAACCTGTGAGGCTTGCCGAGGTCCAATGATAATAATTGTACGTTGGCTACTGTGCCAATGATTTGATATTTTGTGCTTGTTTTCGAGGAAAAGTGGCTGAACCGTTACGACTTCCAAGGCGCTGCTGTCGTCTAATTAAAAAATGCAATTATGAGGGTAGCTGGCGCTTCTAGAAGCAGACGTGTTGGAGATGTGTGTGGGAGGCACGCATAAATCTGAAGCGTAGGATTTAAAAACCGTTTGAATTCAACGCCTCGGATTGGATCTGAAATGGAGGGCTCAGATTGACTAAGATTTGATCTGACGGCTGGGGTTCATCTTGGACCTTTATAAAAGGCAAGAAAATCCCAATTTTCAGGATTTTTGAACACTTTGCACTCTGAAACTCTCTCAAATCTCCAAATTTTCCGGCATCGAGGTTGACTGTGATATTAAATTCTGGCCAGTCTCCGTTTGTGTTGAATTTTCCTAGGTATTGTTTGCACAAAAACCCTTGTTATTGTCTTTTTACTGAGAAAATGGAGTCCACTTCGGGTAGGGAGCTTATTACAATGGCGTCTTTAGACTATTGGATCGGTCATGGGGGATGTCCGAGGTGGATAGGTATGCCATGGCCGAGAAGCATGTAGATTATACCTAGGAGTGGGGGGCTTCTAGAGTGCCCTCGAATATGACGGGGAAGAGGTTGGGAGAACTTAGGGAGAGGTACAGTGTACCCCACTACATAGAAATGTTAGTCCCCGAGCCGAACGAGCGGGCCTGCTAGCCGAGGCCCGGCTGCGTGGCCGTGAGTGAATACCTGTTCAAGGCAGGTATGCGTCTTCCTCTGCACCCCTTCTTTAGGGCGGTGCTTAGGAAATTCATGTTGTCGCCGACCCAGGTTCTGCCGAATGGGTGGAGCCAGCTCGTCGGCTCGTACTTCCTGTGGAAGGAAGTGTCACTTGGGGAGGACATGCCTCTTCATGTGTTTATGACCCTGTTCCAGCCTCGGGTAATTGGGAAGGAGTCAAGGGGGTGGTACTACCTCACGCCTTGGGGGGCTCATGCACCCTTTGTGGTGGGACTTCCTTCCTCTATTAAGGGGTGGAAGGAGTCCTGGTTCTGGGTGCGAGGTAAATGACAGGCAGTGGAGGGTGACAAAGCCCTGTCATGCACAGTGCCGACCCAGTACTACGAAGCTCGTGAGTCTCCCGACCTCTGCTTGTCTTTTGAAGTCAGAATATGAATTCGTCTAACTGTTGGGGGTTCCTTTGCAGATAGTAGTACGAGGTTCGAGCTTAGCAGGGAGGAATTCGAGGTGATAGAGGACATTTACAAGAGGCCTCTGAAGCTTCGCCACTTCGATCACCTAATTGATAGGAGCAGATACTTTTTGGACTTCGAACTGATGGCATCCAAAGGTATGAGGCCCCAACACTTTATCCCTTGTTTTTATCCTTATTGTTTTTTATACCGATGCTGATCTGACCTATTGTGCAGATAAATTCAAGAAGAGGGAGTACCCAGCTCCGGACATGGCCTCTATCTTGAAGGCCACGTCTACTGCGAAGGCAAGGCCCCTGAAGTCTGGGTACGATGGGGCAAAGGAAGTCCGAGGCAGGGTTGAGCGCCTGTCCAAGGACTGTTCTCCCAGGGCTTCGGAAGAGGCAACTCCTCAGAGGCCAGAGAAGCTGAAGGAGCCTCGGGGTAAGGAGAAAGTCTCTGAGGAGACTAAGAAGAGGAAGCTGGTACACATCTCCAACTCAGCTAGCAAGTTTGGGACCTCAGTGTCCCATAGGGCCGAACAGACTGGCGAGTCGAAACTTCTTGCTGCTGCCTCCAAAGCCATCAAAATGGAGATGGTAAGAGAGGTAGAGGCTGAAGAGGCTAGAGTAGAGGCCGCAAGGCGAGCTGCAGAAGCCGCCGAGGAGAAGGCAGCAAAGGAGAAGCCGATTCGGGAGAAGGGAAAGTCTCCGAACTTCTTAGCTGGGAGGGAGGAGGAGCTAGCCCCAGCCTTGGTGGAGGCTCTCCCTGAAGAAATCAGAAGTGCCACCGAGAGCTTTTACAAGTTCTGGACAGAGAGGTGGCAGCTGCATGCCTCGTCTTGTGATGCCACTGACTTGACGAGGGCACTGGTGAGCCAAAGCGCCCGGACCTTCGGCCTCACGTTCGAATGCAGGGAGGCCTTGAACGAATTCCAGACAAGGACCCACGCCTTGGAGGGGAAGGCTGCCTCCCTTGCAGAGGAGGTGAAGCTGCTAAGGCCGAAGTCGAAGAAGCCAAGGCCCAGAAAGTTTAAGAGGCGGCGAAGCTTGAGTCTGCTTTGGCCCAAATTGAGGCCTTAAAGAAGGAAGTGTATGAGTCACAGTGCGAGGTGGCCTCCTTGACAAAGAAGGTGGAGGTCTCCAATGAGCATCAAAAGGTGACTGTTGAGGCTCTTGAGAAGGCGAATCTCTCCTTGGCCGGTGCTCGAGACGCTTATCAGTTTCTCGAAGGCCAGGCGAAGTGGTACATGAACGATGCCTCTGTTGCCAGAGAAGAGGCCCGAACTGCAAGAGAAGAGGCGGTGAAGGAATACATCGCCAATTTCCACACTACAGAAGAGTACAAGAGCTTCAGTTCGTACTGGAGGAACTTCGCCTATGCCGAAGTGCTGGAGCGGGCAAAGGAGTTGTATCCCAATTTGGACCTAACTCAACTCAGGTCCAAATTTGTGGATGAGGTACCTCATACCCCAGCTGAGGAGGTCCAGGGTGATGGAGAAGTTGATGCCGAAGCCCCAAGTGCTAAGGTAGAGGAAACAACTACTGATGCCCAAGTTGCCAAAGTCCCCAGTGCTGAGGCGCCTCCGTCATCTAGCCAGGCATAGACTAGGTTTTACTTTTCAGTAATTCGGATGTAATGGCCAGAGGCACCCCTTTGTAACCTTCTTTGAAATATCAATATAATGTCTTTCTTCTTTCATTGTTGCTTTTTGTCTAAGTTTTTATACCTCGTTAAACAAATGAACTGGAACTTGATATAAGCATGAACTAAATAACTTTGCGAGCCTCGGACTGAAATAAATGAACATAACTGTGCGAACCTCGAACTTAAGCAAATTAACATGACTTAAGGAGATGAACTGTGCGAGCCTCGGACTCAGGCACACTAACATAACTTAAGGAGATGAACTGTGTGAGCCTCGGACTTAAATAAATGAACATAACTTGAGTGACCGAACTGTGCGAGCCTCGGACTTAAGCAAATTAACATGACTTAAGGAGATGAACTGTGTGAGCTTCGGACTTAAGCACACTAACATAACTTAAGGAGATGAACTGTATGAGCCTCGGACTTAAATAAATGAACATAAGTGAGCCTCGGACTATAGCGGTTGTGGTTTCTCCCCTTGGCGTTCAGCAAGGCCAAAGGGAGGCATGTGCTAGCGCCTCAGAGTTCAAGCGAGGTGGCCCAGAAGTGGGTCCCGAGCCTCTCCTCCGAGGTGACGACGCATCCCAGACATGGTGGATGGTGCAGCCATGTTGAGGCTTCTCCCCTTAGCGTTCAGCAAGGCCAAAGGGAGGCATGTGCTAGCACCTCGGAGTTCAAGCGAGGTGGCCTAGAGGTAGGTCCCGAGCCTCTCCTCCGAGGCGACGACGCATCCCAGACATGGTGGATGGTGCAGCCATGTTGAGGCTTCTCCCCTTGGCGTTCAGCAAGGCCAAAGGGAGGCATGTGCTAGCGCCTCGGAGTTCAAGCGAGGTGGCCCAAAGTTGGGTCCTGAGCCTCTCCCCCGAGGTGACAACGTATCCCAGACATGGTGGATTTAGTCAATGCATTTTATTGAGCCATAGAAATATAACAAGGGCTGGGGAAAGTCACCCAGCATGGTACAATTCATTGATAATAAATTCTGAGGTGCTCAATGTTCCATGGACGGGGTTGTGCCTTGCTGTCCATGTCTTCAATCCAGTAGATTTCAGGTCGGATTTCTTCTTTGATCTTGTATGGACCTTCCCAATTCGGGCCTAGGAAACCGGAACCAGGTTCTTTTGAAGATAGGAAGACCCTCCTGAGCACCAGAACGTTGATTCGGAACGACTTCTTTTTGACTTTGGAGTTGAAGTACCTTGTCATCTTTCTTTGATAGGTGCCTAGCTTCAGCTGGGAGTCATCCCTTCTTTCCTCAATGAAATGGAGGTTGAGCCTCCAGAGCTCGTCGTTGGTCACTTCGCTGAAGTGCAGACGTCATGGAGATGGAAGTCCGACCTCCACGGGGCTCATCGCTTCAGTCCCAAATGCCATGAGAAAAGGGGTCTCCCCAGTAGGGGTCCTGATGGTGGTTCGGATTGCCCAAAGTACTTGGGACATCTCATCAACCCAAGCTCCCTTGGATACATCAAGCTTCCTTTTCAGGACGTGCTTGATTGTCTTGTTTACGGCTTCAACTTGGCCATTAGCTTGTGGGTGGTGAGGTGTAGAGAAGTGCTTCTTTATGCCAAGCTCTTCACACAGTTCTCTAACCTTCTTGTTATCAAATTGCCTACCATTGTCTGAGACGATTGAGTAGGGAATTCCGAACCGGCAAATAATATTCTTCCATAGGAACTTGGAGGTGTTTGCTTCAATGATTTTTGCCAGTGGTTCAGCTTCGACCCAATTTGTGAAGTAATCAATGGCCACTATTGCAAAACTTGCACCTCCTCTACCCTTAGGTAGGGGGCCTATGAGGTCCACACCCCATTTTAAGAAAGGCCAGGGGCTGGAGACTGCAGTCAAATCCTGTGATGGTTGTCTTTTTATGGGAGAGAATTGTTGGCATTTATCACATTTTCGCACGAATTCGAGGGCATCCCGTTTCAGGGTAGGCCAGTAGTACCCTTGCCTCAGTATTTTTTGTGCCAGAGATAGGCCTCTAGAGTGGTTGTCGCACACTCCCTCGTGGACTTCTCTTAGTATGTAGGTGGCCTCTTCTCCTCCAACGCATCGTAAGAGTGGAGAGGAGAAGCTTCTCTTGTAGAGAATGTCATCAATGAAGAGGAAGTGGGCCGACCTCCTTCTCAGCTTATAAACCTCATTCTTGTTGGTGGGCAGCACCTGGTCTTTCAGATATGCTATGATTGGTTGCATCCAGGTGGGAGTCCCACCGACTCACATGACATTAGGGGCCTCGGTAAAAGGCAGGAGGAGGTGCTCGATAGGCAGTACAGTGAGTAGTTCCGAGTCTTTGCTACTAGCCAGCTTCGAGAGTGTATCCGCATGAGCATTTTCGATGCGAGGAATCTGGGTTAACTCAAACTTTTCAAAGGATGGGATAAGGTTCATCACCATTTTCAGATAGGAGGCCATCGTTTTGTCTTTGGCTGAGAAGTTACCATTGACTTGGCTAACAACCAGCTGGGAGTCACTACTGATGAGTAGCTTCTTTACTTGCATTTCCTTGGCTAATCTGAGGCCTGCAAGGAGTGCTTCATACTCCACAACATTGTTGGTGGCTTTGAATCCAAACCTCACGGTCGAGGTGAGTTTGTGACCCTCGGGCTGATGAGGACAACCTTGGCACCTGAGCCGGCCTCCCCAGCTGAGCCATCGACGAAGAGGCTCCACGTCTGGGGTTCGACGGATTCCATGATTTCATCCACCTCGGGTAGGTTGGCAAATTCAGCAACAAAGTCAGCTAAGGCTTGCCCTTTGATGGCTGCTCTAGCTTTGAACATAAGGTCAAATTCACTTAGTTCCACTACCCATTTCAACAATCTTCCCGAGGCATCAGGCTTTTGGAGTACTTGCCTCAGGGGAAAATTTGTAAGTACATGGATGGTATGAGCTTGGAAGTAAGGTCTCAGTTTCCTAGAGGCCGTGATAAAGGCCAGAGCAAGCTTCTCCATATCGGGGTATCGGGTCTCCGGCGATGGGAGCGCTTTACTCATATAGTAGACGGGAAGTTGGGTGGACCCTTCTTCTCGAATCAAAACCGAACTGATGGCGTCATTGGAGACGGCAAGGTATAGTTGTAAGATGTCGTCGGGCTTCGGCTTGGAAAGGAGGGGGCCTGCCCCAAATGCCTTTTCAATCCTTGGAAGGCCTCTTCACATTCCTCTGTCCATTGGAATTTCTTCCCAGCCTTGAGCACTTTGAAAAATGGGAGGCACTTGTCAGTTGCTTTGGAGACAAAGCGACTAAGTGCTGCCATTCGTCCAGCTAAGCTTTGCACCTCCTTTGGCTTTTGAGGGGACCTCATCTGGCATACAGCCTCAATCTTCTCGGGGTTTGCTTCAATTCCTCACTGGTTGACCATGTACCCCAAGAACTTGCCGGAAGCCACCCCAAAAGCACATTTCAAGGGGTTAAGCCTCTTCCTGTACCTTCTCAGGATTTGGAAGGTATGGTTGAGGTGCGCTATGTGGTTCTCTGCTTCTAAGCTCTTCACCAGCATGTCATCTACGTAGACTTCCATTGTCTTGCCAATGAGGTCGGTAAACATTCTGTTCACGAGTCTTTGGTAGGTTGCTATGGCGTTTTTCAACCCGAAGGGCATCATTTTATAGCAATAGAGGCCTCGATTCGTGATGAAAGAGGTGTGCTCTTCATCGATCGGGTGCATGGAGATTTGGTTGTAGCCGGAGTACGCATCCGTGAAGCTCAACAGCTCGTGCCCAGCCGTGGAGTCCACCAATTGGTCAATCCTTGGAAGCGGAAAGCTGTCTTTCGGGCAAGCTCTATTGAGGTTGGTAAAGTCGATGCATACCCTCCATTTGCCATTGTGTTTCTTAAACAAGACCTGGTTGGAGACCCACCTCGGATAGGTGTCCTCTCTGATGAAGCCATTTTGGATGAGCTTCTGAACCTCTTCCTTTAGGGCCTCATACCTCTCAGGATTGAGGGCTCTCCTTTTTTGTCTATACGGGGCAACATTAGGATCAATTTTCAAGTGGTGGCAGCTGATCTTGGGGTCTATGCCCACCATGTCCTCATGACTCCAAGCAAAGACGTCAAGGTTCTTGCCTAGGAAGTCCTTAATCTTTTCTCTCAAAATGTTGGATAGGCCTCTGCCTACTTTCAACACCTTGGACGGATCTCGGGGGTCGGCTGAGAAGCTCTCAAGTTCTTCTACAGGGGATACTTGAGGCTCATGTTCCATTATGCGGGGGTCGATCTCATCAACGATCAGCACCTCCTGATTAAGTGGTGCGTCAATCATATCAACATCTTCCTGGTCAGTGGGAGCGTCACCTGGGACATCCGCCATGACCACATCAGCCATGATCACGTGGACGTTCCGGGGCTCTACCTTCTTAATGGAGCTTAGATAGCACTCTCTCGAGCCTCTCTGGTCGCCTCTCACCGTTGTCACCCCATTTTCTGTTGGGAATTTTATGCATAGGTGGTGGATGGAGGTGACTGCTCCCAATTCTTTTAGGGCCGGTCTGCCTGAAACTCCGTGGTAAGCCGAACGACTGTCAACTACGAGGAATTCCATGAAGTTCATCGTAGTTTGAGGAGACTCTCCCATCTCCACTGCCAGTGTTATCTTTCCCCTCGGAGTGATGCTATCTCCGGTAAATCCGTACAATGGAGTAGTAGTGGGCGTCAACTGATGGTCCAATATCATCTTGTCAAAGGCGGACCCGAATAGGATGTTGATGGAGCTGCCATTGTCAACTAACATTCGTTTGAGCCCATTTCGGGCTATGACAGCCCTCACCACCAGCGCATCGCAGTGGGGGTAATGAACTCCTTCGGCGTCTTCCTGGGTGAAGACAATGGGTGGTACTTGGTTTCTTCGAGAGCTACTGTCCACAATGTAACTTATCAGAGGGGGGTGCTTAGCCTCCCTAGCATAATTTCTTTTGGCGTTTCGTGTTTCACCGCCAATATAAGGGCCTCCAAACATGGTATCTATCTCGTGGATAGGGGCCTCATCTTGAGCTTGCCTATTTCTTCGGTGTCTACGCCCTTCCCTGGGCCTCTCTGTGTCTTGCTCTCTTCGCCTTGGGGATACATCCCTTTGACGAGGATCGGCCACCTCACGCCCATGTCGGTTGTCTTGCCTGGGCGGGGGCCTGTTCGCCTGGGGCCAGTTATGTCTTTCTCTGACGGGTTCCTACCGGGAGCAGTGTGCATAGTCTCTGCAATCCGCGCTGTTGTGCCCGTAGGACCTGTGGTGCAAACAGTATCCAGGGAGGTTCGGATTGGACCTATTTCTAGGTGCAAAACCTCGGCCCCAGCCTCTTCCTCTGCGGGGTCCCTACTGGGCTTCCATCTGATGTGGGTCAGCAGTTGGGTTGACATCCTCATATGCCAAGGTTGGAACCGCGTTCAAAGTTGTGGTGGCCAGAGCTTGGCCGGAGTTCTCATTTTCGGCTCGGTTCATCTGGTAGTCCATGAGGTGGGAGGTCGGACCCCTACCTCGCTGTCTTAGAGGAGGTGGGAGGCCTCTGCTTGCCCTGTTCCTATGCTTAATCAATTCTTCATTGTTTATTTTCCTTCTCATCATCTCTAGTAGGGCGTCATAGGTGGTGGGGTCTTGATTCTGCACATCCCTCCAGAATAAAGTGTTCATGTTCAAACCTCCTCTCAATGCAGATAGTGCTTCTCTGTCGGTGACTTGTATGCAGTAGGTCATCTTGTCGGTGAAGCGGGATATGAAGCTTTTCAAGGACTCGCCATGCGCCTGTCTCATGTCTTGAAGACGCTGGATGGGGGCCTCCCCTTCCTTGCTCACTACAAATCTCTTCAAGAAGGTTGTCTTGAACTCGAGCCAGCTTCGGATGCTCCCAGATGGTAGCCTACTATACCAGATTTCAGCCGCTCCACCAAGGGTTAAATGGAATGCTCTGCACTTCACGGCTGGGGTGGCGCCCCTCAGGCTCATGTGAGTTTTGTAAACGTTGAGGTGCTTTTCTGGGTCACCTCTTCCATCATACTTTGGTATTTTTGGTATGACGTAGTGGCTCGGGACCTGGGCATTTCTTAGTTCTCTTGAGAATGGCAGGTTCTCATCATCATCGTCCAAGTCACAGGACCTCTGCTGCTCATCAGAATCATAGTCATCGGCCTCGTACCTTGGTTGTTGGTTAGAGGGTCCGGGCCGGTTCCTAGCCTCTTCCTCCCTCCTCTGCGGCCTACTTCTAGGCGGGATAGCGCGGGGGGCATTTTCATGCCTTCTCTCCGGCTGATGGGGCATCGGAGGTGGAGGCTGTGGCCTCGTCCGAGGTTGCTGAGACTGCTGTTGACTGGGTCTCGGTTCGGCAGGGCTGATTCTGTCAAAAACATTTCCTGCTCTCTTATGTCTTGGGTCTTGCTCATATGGAGGTGGGAAGTCATCATGGCTCATTTGGACCTCGGTGGGTCGGCCAGATGCAAAGTTGGAGGAAATGTCGACTCCCACTTCCCTCTCGAACGGGCTTTCACCTCGGCCATAGTCTGGCAAGGCAGCCCTATGACTCTGGACCTCGTCCTCTTGCTGATAGTGCCTGCGGGGGGCGTATGGAGGAATGGGAAAGCCTCTCTGACCTTGCATTTGGACCATGAGTTCCCTCATGACCAAGTTTTGGTTGGCTATATCCCTCATGTTGGCTGCCATGATAGCCATTTCTCTTGATAGTCGTGCTGTCGCACGCATCCCACCTCTCCTTTGGTGGTGGTGGAGTCTCGTCCGAGCTACTGGGGCAGCAGGCTGGGGAGGCACATTCGTACTTTCTCTTACCCTCCTTAGGGGAGTATCTTCGTTAGAAGTCATTTTTCTTTTATCAGATTTAGATTTCACTAAGTGATAGGGGTTCCTCCTGTTCTTTTTCAAGAACAAATCCTTCTTCAAGGGGGGTTACCCAAATGTTTTTTAGTAAGCTTCTACCACAAAGTTGCTCGTGGTTATGGTATGGTTTCCCACAGACGACGCTAATCTGTCGACCCCAAAAAGTGCGCCAACAGATGCCGGTCCCACCCGCGCTTGCGTGGGCGAATGTCCAACACGCTAAGACACGTGGACGGTCTAAAACGAGCGGTTCAAAGGGGCGTGGGAGTAGCCCAACGACGTGGGACGATGACGTTTGGAGTCCGGCGGGTTGTTCGTAATCCGATTGTACAATAATTACCAACCGGTGCTCGTAAATGTATATGTGATAGTGTATAAACTCGATTTGTGTATTGCAAGTAAATGAGAGAGAGTTGAGTAAATGTAGTCTTTAGTATTGATTCTTGCATTAGCCTTTTGATATTACACAAGGGAAGTATTTATAGTAGTATATATGAAATGGGAGCCCTTGGATGAAGTGGCACGTGGCCTCATCTCTTTAGTTCAAACATCTTTTCCTAGGTATGGGGCTTGACTTGCTAGCTTGCAGCGTATTTATTGCTTGTGCAGGGCCTCCATGCTAGTGACAAGACTTGACCTTTATGCTTATGACAAACGTTCCATCAATCATTCGAATAAGATCTGTGCAAGCGATCTTTTAGGGGAAGTGACCATGGAGGATGTTTCCTTGTGGTTCAGAGGGTCGCGCATCAGCTTCGGGGCTTCGGCCATTTGTCATGATATTTCCACTTGAGGGCCTCAGCCGCTCTCAACAAGTTCCAGCAGCCTGGCTTCGGTTCGCAGGCCTCGGTCAATGGGCCTCGGACAAAAGGAGCTTCGGCAGATGGACTTCGGCTCGAAGCAGTTTGGATGTAGCCCACCTCAACATTGTGTGCCACCTCGGTAGGGATGCCACGTGGATCCCCATGAGTGGGCCATTGTCCTAGGTAGGTTGGCCAGGTGTGACAACATGCAACAGATTTCATTCTCATCTACGGTATTGATGCGAATGGCTTCAACAAGATATGAATGTAGCGATGTATAGCATTCCATTAATAAATTTCATTCCAAAAATGTAGAGAACACCAATTATTCTATCTTAGAGTAATGTTTTCATCAATTTTGTGGGGATGACACTTCAAAATTTGTTGCAACAAGTTCGGAGATTATGATTGAATTTACTAACTTAAGACATTTCGAATCGTGGAAACTTCCATTGTGTCCAAAAATAATGTTAGTTTCGAAATGCTCCATTTATTGTGGAAGTTATGCCATTGAACTTTTGGAGTGATTAGCATTGCTAACTTAAATTTGTAGTTTCTATCGAAGAGGATTTCATTTCAAAAATTAAGGAAATCTTCATATTTCTTTTGCCCACATTCAAATGGATGCGACATGCTCTCACATGTGTCCATACCCCAAATTCGACTGGTAGTTTTAAACTTTATTGATAGTTGGCATGTCGAATCATATACATAATGGCCTGGTTTGGATTGATCCTAATCGGATGATTATTAATTATTTTTATTTAATAGAGTATTAAATTCATAGATAAAATCTCAAATCACGGATTTTTAGAAAATCCATCTCAATGAAAATGTGTCAGACGAAGAAAACTACAAGTCTACGACTAGACAGAAGAGAGCATTTTGTAGCTTGTTTTTGCATAATGGAGTTTCTAAATTAAATCGATAATTGAACATCTATAAATCATCTTTTTCGAAACTCAGGTGCACTTTTCCTATGAAATTGAATCAAATCTATTCTTCGAAGATTTGACGCCTTGGAAAATGATTCTGGTATATGCCCGGTTAAGAAATTGTAAGCCAACGACATGATCAGTGGTCCAAATCATACCATATATGAAGCTTATGACTCTTTATTATTCCCCATAGTACTTGAAATTCTCACTCAAAAAAAAAAAAAAAAAATGTGATTTGAATTTTTTTTTTTTAGTCATCACTTTCTATTTTAAGCTTGAGGTAATTTTAGTTTCATTGCAATATACACAATCAGCCTAAAGTGACCGAGCAAATCATTCACCATAGCAAAAATGAGTATATATGAAATAAAATTTTCATAAATCATTCAAATATCATGTAACAAGTAATAACATAGGTATTTCCACAAAAATGAAAATACATTTTATTTCACACAAAATATCACAGCTAGCGAAACTCAAAGCACAAATTCGATATGGTAGAACATGTATTCAGACTAGCCTTCGGTGTACTCCATTTTAAGTAACCCTGAAAAGAAAAATATCATATCGTCAATAACATGGTTCAAAATAGTATCAAAACCCATTAATGAAAATTGTACAAGTGCCAAAATTTTGATAAAAATTCGAATTTTCAACTCTTTCGAATGAGTGTACGTCGCAAGAATTTAGTAAAATCAATGCGTTTCGCGTCAAATAAGCGTTATAAATGTAAATTATTACTTGGAGCAATCAACAGATGGAGAGATGGGATAAGGCAAGGAGATGCCACATTTCCCTGGGAGAGATTTTGCAAGTTCAGGCTTAAAACTTATGCTCTTTGCAGCAGTCTTAAGGCAGGCACATGCAGCTTGCTTGTCAGCTGTGGATGTAGCACTGGATACAAGACTTGATGCTCCTGCGCAGCAGTCGGAAGGGGGCGATCCGCTGCCGCTTTTTAGGTAGTTAAGACATGGTTTCAGATCTTTGATCACGTCGCTGCACGTAATCGCTGAAGTAGACGGCGCAAGTAAGAGATGGATAGTGAAAAAAGAGATGAGAAGAACTGCCACCGGTGTCGAAGATGCCATAGTTATGTTATAATTAAGGAGATTGGAACGAGGGAAGTAACTTGAAAGGATATATCAGTTGAGTACTGAATTTATAGGGTTTTTCATTTTTGGGGTCACTGGTACAAGAAAAATTATGAGAATATAAAAAATGTTTAATTTACAGATTGAGTGCAAGAAACAGACTAATGTGATTCAAAATTTGATTGCTTAGTGAATTGAATAATGAAAATGTCAAAGTTCAGTGCAATTATAGGGCAACTGTGCTACATAACTTGCAGCATTAGACATAAACCTAAACCTTAACGTTAACCCATTGAATTTTTTTTTCCTTTTTCCTTTAATCGGTAAATATTAATTATTATAGATCAAAACTCGTATACAAGTAAATCGGGCATACCCGTTGATCTTTTTGTTGCTAGGATAACATATCTTCCACTTGCATCCAACATAATTAAGCCTATGTTTGGCAACCATTTTTTTCAAAACTTATTTTCAATAACACATTCTCCCATAAAATAAATTTACGTGTAAATCAAAATTTTTTTTTTCAAATCACACATTCTTAAAAAAAAAATTACTATTTCAGAATACATTTTCTTCCAAAAATGGGGCTCAAACAGGAGCTAATGATGAGAGACATGAGTGACTAAAATAAAACTTTAACGTAAGTTTGGCGACCTAAGACCATTAGATGTGTCATACCCACAAATATATTTTACTTCTGCATTCCCACATCGAGTATATGATTGAGCAAACAAATATATTAAGGGAGACTATTGAAAATCAGACAGACAAGCTTTGAACTTCGATAAGATCTTGTATGACGATTTAGACATTAGTTATGTGGTAACAAGAAAGATATGTAATAAAATTTGTTGATTGTCGCATCTGTCCAATATATCAAATAATATTAGTCCACGTTTGGCTCATATTTATTTATTCACACATTTCAAGATATTTATAAGTAATGGTACTCACTAATCCATCACTCGTTTATCTTTACTTATAATTTAAACTGATTATAAACACTTTCAAAACACGCTCTAATCCATAGCTAGTCGATCAAGAAACTAAAGTAATTTCTTCAGTGTTCCAATGTACTGTCCTGGATTTGATATCTTACCATTCTGCATTTAAATGGATTAACATAATACAATTGATTAGGTAAAGCGTCCGGGCCTACAGTCTTCTAAAATACAAATTGTCCACCTGTTTGACGAAGGTATTGTTACTTGGACTGTCAACCAAAAACTGATTAATAAGAATGATTTCTTGCCGTTTTTATCAAATTCGTGCTGGCTAATATTAAATATTTGGAACAACTGCAATGTTTCTTGATATGAAATGTGTGAAGATGACTGACATTAATGTTATTGTTTACTTCCAAATTTTCAGACTAAAAGTTAGATTTTTAACCAAACCAAACAGAGACTAAGAGCCCGATTGGCATGGCTTTTAAAAAGTTAAAATGAGCTTTTGACACTCAAAAGCTACATTTGGTCCCGTTTGACTAATTTTATGAAATGTTGCTGGTAGTTAGAAGAATTTTTAGAGAAAACTGGTTTATTGTGGTTTCCTTTAAAAGCACTTCTAGAATAGAAGGTGCTTTCAAAAATTAGATTCCAAACATAAATTAAGGTATTTCCTTCAAAAATTCTTCGACATGAAGTTAAAGCAAAAACAAAAGCCATGCCAAACGGGCCCTAAATATGCATCGGACATGACTATAAAATTGGTCTTTAAATACATACAACTAGGGTAACAAGTGATTTGCCATCAGTATAGGCACATTTATGTGGAATAGTTAAGCCGGCAAGCACGACGTTTTCATATATGGAGACTTGTGATTTGGCCTGGGTTCGCTCCCAAGCGCCCAATGTGATCAAGCAAAACGATTATATTAGCTCTCGTTTGAGCCCCATTTTGGAGGGAAAATACATTTTTAAATAGTGTATTGATGAAAAATGTGTGGGTAAAAAATAAGGAAAAGTTTTTAATTTACATTTAATATTATTTTATTAAATAATGTGTGGTTAATAATGCATTTTTTTCAAAGAATGAGACTCAAAGAAAGGCTAAGCGCTAAGTTAACTCTTTTAATAGTCATGTAAACTCCTGTGAGCCATTATTCTGCACGTTAAGGTTAAAAAGCCCTTTACAAGACAACCCATGCCTGGCCCATGTCCTTTATAATCACACTCTCTCACAAAATTTATCATCTTCTAATTCAATCAAGAAGAGGATTCTACAAATATATCAAGATACTTGTAATTAAAAATGCATTTTTCTTTTTTCCAAATCAATGCTTGACAAGAATATGAAAGATGAACATCAGAAGAGCTACAATGAAACCTCTTGTTAATGTAAAGAAAAACAAATCGACAAGTAAACAAGCAATTAGCTAAACAAATTAATGAACCGTGTTACACATGCCTGGATTCTTCACACACCAAAGTGGCTGAATTGGTTCAGCATATATTCCTCTTGTTACCCTTCTATATCTCCACTCATTCAACCTATCTGTAGCCTCTGCATATCTGCTCTTTCCCGTTTCATCTCGATTTCCTGACCATAACGCTTCGGCCATTGCCGAAGCTCTCGGCCAGATTCGTGGATCCATAACGGTCGAATCAGCTTGCTCGGACCACAAAGCAACCTCCCCTCCTAACACCAGCTTAGATTCTGCCTCATTTAGTCCATATGTTATGTCATAGTTATAGATAGTTTGCCATGTTTTAAACGGTCCACACCATGAATCGCCGTCGCCTTGAGGAGTACCAGGTGGCTGATTATATTTACTGTTATTTCCAACGAAATCTCCATGCCCACAGTCCAAGTAATAGAAATCCGAGGACGAGACAATAACACGGTAACCGGAGTCGACGATCTTTTTTGTGTTGTTCGGTCCATTGTTCCATGTCTGTAGGATAACATTCTCTGGGGGAAGCAAAGAAGGGGAAACCTTTATTTCAGCATCCAACAGAACATCCTCCCAGAATACTACTGTACGGTTCAGGGATGTGATGTACGGTAAGGTTGTATTAACAAATATTTCAAGGATCTGACTGAGGGTTCCATTTTTCGAAAGGAAATTTTGAATCGAAGGGTCGACTTTCCAGCAATTTGGAACGACTTCATCGGCTCCTGCATGATATAACTCATCTGGAAACATCGTAGCAACATCATGGACAACATTCTTGACTACTTGATAGGTCTTAGGATGTAAAGGATTCAGTTGGCCGGTTCCTGGTTCGGCTGCGAGCCGGTTGGGCCAATCAGATTCAGCAGGCCACCAGAACATGTTAGCACAAGTGACAATCTCAGGGTAAGCTTCAGCCCATGATCCAGTATGTGCTGCAATAGGCAAATCAAAGCTTAGTGATTTGCGATGGAACCAGTCGCTACAATGAACAAAATTTAAGCTCTCCTTAAAAGGCGACTTGTAACATTATTAACATGAAACAATTGAAATTCGATTACTTAAGTACTACATGTTTGTACATTAATTCATCGCGCGAAAGAACTACACGAACCAATATCATTGACGGATCTCGTAAATCTTCAATTAAGATTTATTTTTATAAATTCGATATTTGATTTTAAAGAATTATATATAATTAATACTTAGTTGAAACAAAACAGAAAAAAAATGAGAAATCTTTTATTTTTTAAAGAACATTTTTTGTGTTTCTTTCTTAGAAATTTCTCAGGTTTCAATATTGAGAAACAAAATGAATCTTTGAAGAAAAAAATGTTAATGGAAACTCACCAGGCATGTCAATCTCCGGCACCACCCTAACCCCATATTCCATCCCAAACTCCACCACATTTCTCACATCCGCTGCTGTGTACTTCATACTTTCACCGTAGGCTCCTTTCCGGGCTAGCTCCGGCTCCGACGGCAAGACTACTGGGAAAGAATGCGAATCCGTAATATGCCAATGGAAAACATTCAATTTATTCATAGACATGGCCTTTACAAGCCTCAGCAAATCCTTCACCCCATAATAATTTCTCGACGTGTCGAGCATGATTCCCCGGTGCATAAAAAGTGGTACGTCGGAAATGTACAACCCGCACGCCACACTCGATGGGCTAGAGTAAACGAGCTGGGAAAACGTTTCTAGGCCTCGCATTGCGCCCCATTCAGTTTGCGCCGTTAGAATCGCGTTTTCACCGGAGGAAGGGACGGCAAGGGAGTAGGATTCATTAACTCCGTGAGTCAACGGAGAGTTGACGTCAGCGACGGTGATAACTAGGGCGGTTAGAGGCGGAGCTGACTTAAGGTTTAGGGGTGGGTTGACGAGGGGAAGGTGGTGCTCCATCAGTACTTGGCGGAGGTAACGGTCGACAGCGGGGGTTAGGTAACGGTGTTCGGGGGCGGAGATCGTGAAGTTTCCGGCGAGTAAGATTGCTTGTGGATTGGGCCAAAAGAAAGTTGTGGGCTTGGGCCAGACATTGATTGGATATTCAACGGCTGAGATCTGAGGGATGTTAGAGCATAGGATTATTGTGAAGAAAGAAAAGAAAGAAAATGAAGGTTTTCTATAATCCATTGTTGAGTTTTATGGATTTTGATCAATCTTGGAGTCCTAGGAAAGTGCATTTATATGTTCTTTTCTCCTCTTCTTTCTTTGTCATGTTGTTTTATAACCAATTGTATGATATATTATGTTTTATTGAGTAGTGTTTTAAAATACTGCAAACTATATTTATTTTTTATTTGAAACATTGTCAATCGAACTTATCAAGAACGACATTAGTTCATTATAAGGGTAGCATAGAAATATCAGAATATTTTTTTGGATATGAGAAGATGGGACTAAAGATTTGTAGAATTTGTTTGTTTATGCTTTGGAGTCTTGGGATTGTCCATGGAATTTCAAGAATTGAAAATTGTTGAATTGCTGCCTCTTGAGCTCATGGCCCTTTTTAAACCATGAGGTCAAATCTACAATAATAATAAAAATATATCATTAAATTTTTATTTTTTTAAAAGAACAAAAACATTTGGATTTATTCATTTTTTAGTTTTTTTCCTTTTTAAATTTGGGTTTTTTTTATTCCACTCATTTTCATTGATTAAGACTAAGAATAGACATGGCCGGCAGCTTCAAGAGAAGCCCCTCTATTAGCCTCCCAATTGTCATCTACTAAAGAATCTTGATTTTCTTGGAGTTGTTTACAATGACATTTGACTTAGGAAAATCAGATTCTTGTAATAAGTTGTTGTCAATTGGATGTGTCAAAAAAGGGCAGTTTGTGCACCAAAAATAAGCACTAGGCTTCCATTTGTAGAAAGAATAATAATGTCCTCTAGTAGGTTAACATATTAAATCCTAGAAGAGTAAATAATTTTCTTTGAATGGATGAATTAATAGCAATAATACCCGTTTAAAGCCTGCGGTAGTTGGAATGCAATATTTATGTTGGAAGCTAGATGTCTTATGGAGGCAAAGTTATAGTGTCGTTCCTCTGACAGTCCTGTTCCCACGTCGTAAGGGGAGATCCACATGAAGGAGAACCATTTTCCGAATGTCCAGTCCAAATGTGTATAAGTTTTGATCGCATCTGAATTTATTCGGATGGCGAACTGGAGGAAAGGCCACCATTCCTTAGAATTATTTAGACGAAACTCGGACACCTGAGTCACCAAAACAAAATAATAATCAAACCCGTTTAAAGTATGGGAAGACACGAAAATTGTGAAAACGTGACATGAAAATTAAGACAATTAGTTTTAAGACTGAAGTATCAAATATGGTGTGAGGGTTAAGTCTTAAATAATGCAAATAACGCCAGTGCAAATTCGTTATGCTTATAGTGATTTTCCAACATCCATTCCTTCCGTTACCTCTCAATTTGGATTGAACACATGGTTTGCAAATTATTAGGTAATTAGGGTTTTCAAATGGGGGTTGAAATGAGAGGTAGGTTAATTAAATACAATATTATAATATTTATAATTTTAATTAGGTGCAATTATTTTTCCAAAAACTGAAGAAACAAAATATTCTGTTACAGTTTTTAAAATAACAAATATATGGCCTAATTATCTCTACATATTTTCAATTAATATTTGATACCAACGGCCAAAAGTAATTCATTCCGACGGTCTAAAAGTATGGCAGTAATTGATTTTTTTTTCTTTCTGTTTCCAAAATTTTCAGAATATTATTAGTTTACAGCTCATTTTTGACATATTACAAATCTACTATTCATTATTTTTATAATCAAAATTATTACACGCAATGAGCAGATAAAAGGAAATATTGGTAATGAGAAAAGTGACCTACTAGCAAGGTCGATCCTGAGATTTTGGGGGCCTTATACCAATTTCAAATATGAGATTATATATATATATATATATATATATATAAAATAATAATTTTTTGGGGGGCCCTCATTGAAGTGAGACTTTAGGTGATCGCCTACCCCATATATAGTCAAGGCCGGCATTGCCTACTACGATAATGGGAAGGATGTATTTCAAGAGGATGTCAAAAGGTTTCCGAGGATGTTATATTGAATGTATTTTCCATCATGACTTTGGGAATTCCTTTAGTTTGGTAAGGGAATTTTGGGAATTGTTTTCCATTTCCATTTTAGGACGAAGGACATGTGGTGGCGGGTTACAGTGAGGAGTGGGTGGGGTTTGTATTTTGTAATGGTGGTTGTTGTGAGATTTTTAATGTATTTTTTCATTTCCATGTTGCGTGATTCGTTCGATTCCTCGAGCTTACTTTTGTAGTTGTAGGTGATGGTAAGAGTGGATGGCGTTGATAGTGGTAGTGACGATGTTGGAAGATACAAGCAGGGTGAGTGTAACACGGTTTGTTACATAGTTGGGATGTGCATCTTCAAAAGAAATGAAAAAAATATATATTTGACCATTGAAGGTCAAAAAATAACAATCAGGGATGGATTCAGATTTGAATTCAAGATCGGGTTAAAAAAATTTCAAACTGGACTAATACGCGAAAAAAAAAATTTACTCATTAAAAATCTATTTTTACAAAAAAAAAAAGAAGAAGAGGAAAATTACCCTAAAAAAAATTTAATTGGACCAGGTGAGGGCGGACTATAGCCCAGCGAGTACTCCCCTTAAATCCGTCCCTGATAACAATCTATGAAGTTATTGTGATTAATTAATTATGCGCGTGAGCACACATACACACATCAATGTAATATAGAATAAGTGGATGAATTAATCTTGGTGACATAACTTGGAGGTAACTTACAGATTGTTTAAGTGATTTCAAGATTTGAAGTCAAACATCAATTTGTTTAACTATGTAATTGTTTATGTTTGTTAAGTATTAGTTTGATTCGGAACAAACAAATGTTCAAGTTTGAAATTATTTGACATGTAATTTCTCACTTATTTAGAACATCAAAAGTGAATATTTTGGAATTTAATTGAATAATATACTATTTAATTTGTTAAATATCGATTGTTGTAGGTTATATTGAAGTTAGGATGGGATTTGATCAAAAGAAACAATGATTCACCAAAAATCGGTGAAAAATAATGCTTTTCAAAGTTCAGGGACCAAATTGCAAACACTCAATAATTTATTCGAACTACATGTCGAAGTATAAAGAATATGGAGAGTTATTTGGACGTGATTTTAAGTCAAACGAACTGAACAACAAATCAAAATCAAAGACTAAAGTGCACATCATCCAAGATGCAGGTGGCGCATGAAACTACCACAACCTTGCATGCGCAAGGGTCTGTTTTACAGAACCTGAAAAGCTCATAGGCATGAGCCTTGACGTGAAGAGGGCACACATTGTTACCATCACGCCAGATGATCCAGTTTTCTTTTTTGGTTGAAACTTTGGGCACACTTCTTGATTTAATTTCGACCTTTAGCAAGACATAAGGTACCTCTCATACCATGATATTCGTTAAATCTTACAAGAAAATAGACGTAATTCATCATTCTTTTGGGCAAATTAAGAGGCACAACACAAAATTTCAATTCATTGAATATACAATCTTGGTGTTTAGGCAAAGAGGAGAAAGGCATAACTGGAGGCTAATTAAGAAACCATGGAATAGATTCAAGATTTTAACATTTATCCTCTTCTTCTTCATTAATAAAAAATCCTGATGATGTTTTATAAAATTAAGATGATTTCTTGTGATTTTGTATGTTAGGCTAGACTCCAAATGACCAAGACATAGATGAATCATAGTTATGAAATTTTAATACGATTTCAATATTTTGACTACTAAGATGTATTAATTTTTGGTTAGTTGTTATTGTGTTTAATGATTTTCAATTATTTGATCACTAATTGAATTGATACACGAATTTTATTGTTATCAAAAGAGACAATATGATAGATATCACATTATAGCAATTGTTATGAGGTCCGATGGAGAACAATGATATATTCATATACTTTGCATGATTTTTATAGATGTTCTAGCGTTTTAATGCATATTTTTATGTTCGCATCTTCACATAGATATAGAAAGGTCACGTGAGAGAGATTATTAAATAATTTAAGTACATTAATCAATGAGAATATGTATCGTCATGATATTGAATTGCATTAAAATGGATAATTAATTGAGATTCGAAATCTTAATAATCATTCCACATAATCTTACAAAAATCTTCATAATTTGCTCATTAAAATACTTAGTTTAATTAGATAAATTAGTATAGAATCGATAATCAAAATTTGATTATTCGATTAGAGTTAGAATTGAGGGTCCGTTTCATTGCAATAATGAAATTTGGGTGGAAATAAAATAAATTCTAGAGAATTGTCAATTAAATGTGTTTGATTGTTATAATTTTTTACTTGAAAAATGTTGAAATTTTGAATCTTTTAGTATTCGTTTGACTTTGTTTTAAATGAAAATTATCAATTAAAGGGATAAAATATGTTACAATAGTGAATAGAATTTGTTTCCATTGCCAAAAAAATAAAAAAACTTGGAAAACCATTTTCCTACCTAATCCATAAGAATTGCAATTCCTCAAAATGATGGAAAACTTGGTCACGTGATGCTGAAGTTAGAAAACCAATTGCCTAGAAAAATTTATCAATCAAACACTTAAAAAAGTCGAAAGTGGAAATTTTTTTCCATTTTCCATGAAAAATTCATCCAATCAAACAGTGCCTAATTGACTCTAAATTAGGTTCATAGTCCTCGTAGAAATTATATTTTAGTCATCACTTTATTATTTATTCACAATATCGTGTGATTTTGTATGATGAAATTCCATTTGCAAATATCTGACAAATATTTGTCAAAAGTTAATGGCCACTACCTGGTTGGGCAGGTAGATGGTTCAGTAGATGAACTAGACACGTTTTGGTAATCAAACCTGGCTGAGTGTAGGAAAGGACAAGTACTTAAATTTGTTTGTTGCAACTCATTAATTTGAGTAACTTGGTAACTGTTTGGTTGTCGGAAATTTAGAAAATATTATTGAAATATGAGCAAATAGTAGCACCTAGTTTGATCTAATGAATATTGACAATAAAAGTCTTTAGTGAATAACTATCCATAAAATCACAAATATTTTAGAAGGCATAAGGTATGACAAAGCATGAATATCTAAAAGGTAGTGCAAACTCTATACAGACACTTGAAATAGTATAACGCTCGAGGGTTAACCTTACATGAAAACCGTAAATTTCAGACAAGTTATATGAAAATTAATGGAAAGAAATTGCTGAAATAATTAAATTTAATAAATTGGTGCAACTGCTAAAATAATGCCTCACCCTCTCTACTTGCCCTTTCTGTCTATTGATTTTGGAGTTATCAAGCATTAATTTATAATACAGATGCAACAACTAAGCCAACAACCTAATATAAAACCAAATTAATGTTGAAGTTACGTCTATATGTATATATATTTTTATGATATCACTCATTTTCATTGGTTCCTACAAAATACATTTTTTCCCCTTTTGTTAGATTAAACGGCACGCACGCTTTTGAATTTATGTGTTTTATTTTAAAGATTTCAACATCAAATGACGTTTTAATAACAGCAGCTCTTCAGCATACTATTTAATAACGTTGATTTCTCTTTGGTTTTCTGGGTTTGTTATCTAAAGAGAATACATAAGGATGCAGATGATGACTGAAATGGCTTTTGCAGCTAAACGCAAGGCGGAAAGGTCAGTCAAATAGGTTTATGGTATGTTTTATATTTGAATTAAGCTTTTTGTACGGATGAAATGTATAGAAACATTACAGATGATGAGGAGTGATACTGCATTGATTAATTTTACTTTGTTTTTTGTCCGACATTCAATGAAGTCGTGTCAAATAACACTTTGTCAAATATTTCCGTACATGCAGCATTTCTGTTTATGTTTTGGTTCGTCTTGTCTAATTCAACTTACCATACTTGTCTTTTAAGGTTTTAAATTTTTCTATTTGTTGTTTTAGGTAATTCAACTTGTTCTCTTATAGCAATCTTACCATATAAGTAAATGAGAATGTTTTAGGATAAAGCTACTTTGCCAGAAGAATTTAACAGAAAGTTTGACATAATTTCATGTGCTAGTAGATGATTGGATGGAAAAGCTGACTGTATTTTAAATTGACCAATAATAGAATATCACTTGGCATTATGTCAAACTTTATGTCAACTTTGATGTTCATGTAACATGATTGAATATTTTATCACTTTCATTTCGTCCACAATTTTCGCCTTCCAAGAATTCTCCAATCCAGCTACCCAGTTACAATATCACTAACTTGAATTTCATTAAATAACTCAAATGTTTAGGGATTTCATTAAATTTTATTATATAACTCCAGCTTGCTTCCAAAATTAACTCATATGTTTAGTGATTTCATAAAATTTATTTTTATATCAAAGTCTACCAAGAATTTGATTCTTAACATAACCATAACAGGCCAAATATGTTTAGTGATTTTAGTTGATAAGTTTACTATCGTCACAAAATTGTTCTGTCAAAAGAAAACTAAATTAGTAAATACCGAGTCAAAAGCTTAATTATTGAAGGCAGCCTTTACCAAATCAGACCGATCAATTTTTCTGAAAGACCAACTTATTCGTACAATTTATTTATTGGATAACACTACGTTTACATCTTAAGGTGTACACAAGAGTTTACACCTCCTTTCATGAAGGGGGCCCACACACACAAGTTACTGTGTATGGGCCTCGCCCCAAGTAAAGGGATGTAAACTCGTGTGTATATCGTTATGTACATGTAATATCACTCTTAGGGTTCGTTTGATTACAAAAATGAAATTGAATTGAAAACGAATTTCAGGGAATTGAATTGTTTAGAAATTGTTTTCTCGGGAATTGTAAATTATTGTGTTTGATTGGTATAATTTTCCACGTGAAAAATGTTGAAATAAAAGTGTTTTTAGTGTTCGTTTGACTTTGTTTTATATGAAAATTGTTAATTAAAGGGATATAATTTACTGGTATTGGGAATGGAATTTGTTTCTATTGAAAAAAATTAAAAATAAATAAATAAATAAATAAAAATTCAAGAAAATCATCTATCTTTTTGGTGTTTGTTTGACTTTGTTTTACATAGAAATTGTCAATTAAAGAAAATTTTTTATTTAATATTATTATTATTATTATTATTTTTTACAATAACTCTTAGAATTTGTTTCCATTTAAAAAAAAAAAAAAAGGAAAAAAAAGATGGAATTTGAAAAACCACCATACCCCATGGGAATTCACTTTCCCTAAAAAGTTGGAATTGGCACCCGTGTGAGCACTATTCATGGAAAATAATTGCCTGGGAAAAATGGTGTATCAAACACCCAAAAAAGTGGGAAATGGAACCCACGGAAAATATATTGTATCAAACGGTGCCTTATTTACTAGATTGTTTATAGTCAAATTGGTCAACAACAGTATAAACCAATCGATTTTTTGCTAAAAAAGTGGTGAATTAGTTTTTTCAAAACTATGTGTCATTATATAATAAAATACAAACAAAAAATTTAAAAAGATATCTACAATATCTCCATTCGAAAGGGGCAATATATCATGAAAAATAAAAAAGAACAATAAATCCATTATTTTTTAATAAAGTAAATTCATTTAATACTTCCATTTTTTTTCAACAAATAAAAAACACATACAAAAGACTGTAAAAAATTCAAACAATTTTCCCAATGCTTCAACAAATAAATATCGACTCACATATTAAACCAATGATCTAGGGACTCGATCACTTGGTAGGATCAATGTTCAAGTCGTATATGATACTTTGTTGTTGAACGGCATTGCAAAATCATAATTCGTCACGTTATTGGCTATATGAGTATAATAAATTAAATTCTCATTTTGACAAATTGATAAATGATATAGCTTAGAGGATTAGAGCACGTAGTTACGAATTATGATATCGGGGTTTCCAATCCCTCCTTGCCCACAACTAGCCCAAAAGGGAAGTACCTTTACCTTTGGGGTAGGAAAATCATGATCGAGATAGCGTATCAAAAGCTATGGAACTTGAGTGTGGGTCGTGGGAATGGATTTTTTCTTTTTATTTATAAAAAAGGAATAGTAATAGAAATAGTGTGTCCTATGAAATGTATAAATAATAATCAATAGTAGGTCTATTTGAAATAAATATCTAATTTTGAATGAATTTATAAATTTATTCTAAACGGAGTGTAAATAAGCGTGCAAAAATGTATCTTTTGGTAGAATAAAAAGTGGTCAAAAGCTGCAAAGAAGCAATGCATGATAGGGCAATCTCTTAAACCAATGATAATTTCAATTTGTATGAGATTTTTATTATTTCTATACATACGTTTTTATAAAGTATAAATAATACTAATGTTGGTTTAGGCCTGCACATTATTGCTTGTTGTGTTGTTATTTTATTACACATTTTGAAAGATACGATGATTTTTTTCTTAGAACAGGGAGGGCGGCAATGACAAAGATTTGTCTTGGATTTTATATGTCGAGCTTTGTATTTGTTTGTGTTAGTCGAAGAATAATTTATTTGAGTTAACTGACTTAATAAAGCAAGTTTGTTTTCTTTGTTACCTGTTTGTGGGACAATATTCTCATTTCTCACAGACCTCTAATGGAGTACTCTCAAGGAGGTTCCGAAGTAAGACGACTTCACATCGTCTACTTCCTCAGTAGAAATGGCCATAACGAACACCCTCATCTCATTCGAGTCCATCATCTCTCAAGAAATGGTGTACGCTTGCGAGGTTCGTGTGTGTATGTATATAGTTATGTTAAAGGCGAGCCGGTTATTTTTTTTTTATTGGAACGATACATAGAAAAAATTCATCATTATTATTATTTTTTACCTTAAAGAATAAATGGGCTTCTTCCTACACCCCTGGTGTATTCAATCTTCGAGTAGCAAGAAGTTTACGCGCAAAATCTAATAACTAACTGTTTCTAGTCTTGATCGAGTAACTTTTGCATTGACAATTTTGAAAAATGTAGATGTTAAGAGATGGTTGGCAGAATTACGAGGAAAGGACATGCCTGAATCCTTTGCTTGGTCATATAAGAGGTATGTAAATTAAATTAATGAAAATTTTCTTGTATATTTACAGTACAAGTCATTGTGTATGACAATTTTTTGGTGCAGGAGGTACAAGACAAGTCATGTTTGGCAAGATTTGCTAGATGATGATCTAATTACTCCTATCTCGGATAATGAATACATTCTCAAGGGATCAGAGATTATTCCTACTACTTTTGATAAAGGTAAGTATCATCGAATTTTCGATTTAGTTTAAAGATCATCAAATGTATGTTTATTATCGATTCCTAAGAACCATCGAAAAGGTCTAATGGATGCATGAAAGTGACGAAGTGGCATTGACTACGTACCAATGGAATTTTATTTTCATTTCTTTTTAATCACAGAGATTTCATATGCTGAAAAGAAAGTTCCCATGCAAAACAAACCATCGGTTGAAGAAGAAGCTGAAGAGAAGAAACTCTTAGAAATTCAAACACAATCGGAAACATCGATTCCATCACTTGAAGAACAAGCTGAAGAGAAGAAACCCTTGGAAATTCAAACACAATCGGAAACATCAATCGATGTTTCCACAGAAGAATTCACAATATTTGGTTCAGAGACATCTACATTGACAGATAATTCAGGGAAACTTGAAGTAGAGGAGAAGCATTCAAATACAGTAAGTGAACAAGATAGATCAATTCAAATGGAAAAGAATAGGAAAAATAAAGTGAAAATCGAAAAAATTGATTCACCGGCTGCTTCATCATTGAAATCATCTGAATCTTGTTACACAAAGAGTGTGAGCCATTCAAGAGGTGGATCCCATAAATTTCGTAATTTGATCACTTGTCGTACTTTAGATACTAATGATTCAGCTGTCGTGATGATCAATAGTAAGAATAGAATATGCAAAGGAGAGAAACTTGGAGGGTCTCAGAGGATGTTTAAAAGTACATGGAACCAACAACCATGGAATACTGGCAGGTAATGTTCGAGTTTCTATCAATATTGGAAGTATTAAAATTGGGTTTTCATCTTAAAATGTTAATATTAAAAGGAGTTGCCCAAACTCGTATGAATTGGTGCATATTTTTTTTTTATCTTTATTCGATGTGAGATTTTATCCCTTAACATATCATTGTAAAATGATGGCTTGTTTGAGCAGATCAATCTTGAAATTCGCATACTCATTTTTTTGGGTCTTAAATGGATCAAGTTGCTCATTTGAGCTTAATAGACTTTAATACCATATAAATACTTGAGTTTTCATTTTAAAAGGTCAATTTTATTAACAGGAGTAGCCCAAGTCCTGGTTTATGTTTTTCATTTTTATTCGATGTGAAATTTTATCCCTTAACAAAATACGCCTTGAAGAGGACTCAAACCTCCACGCTCTTTAACTGGACTAATTTTTGTAATCAATACCATTTTAACTTTTCCTTTTGCTGTATTTTTTTTCTTCTTGATATTCAATGTGAAACTTTGTCAAATCTTAGATGTAAACTTTATTATCTTTTCCCTGGATTTTCAAAGTAGTTCCGGAATTGGTAGCAGGAAGAGCTGTGATGGGGTGAAGGATTCAAAGAAGAACAACGGTGAATTCATTAACCAAAGAACGACAGGCAATGCTTACAAACCCGTCAACAGCCCAAATTGCCCGTAAGTTGCTCGACACTTCCCACTCTTCTTTACTTAATTCTTGATACTTCGTCATAACCATCATATATAAGGTTCGTTCCAGTTTAAAAAAATGGAAGAAAATGATTGCCGTAATAGGAAAAAGAGGGACTCTAATAACACTCTCACTAACTATAAAACCAGTATTTTGAATATCATAACTTTCATCAATATCTCCGCGCATATGCAGCAATTCTTCTCTTATTTGCATTATATTTTAAGAAATTAGAGGAATCCAAGAGTAAAAATTTACTATTTTTATTTTTTTTATTCATTTTGAATTGTAATTTTTTGGGGAATGTATACTTAAAAAGTGGAAGAAAATTTTGAATTTACGTGCAAAATATTTTATTGCATGAATCTTTAATTAAAAAAGAGTATAAGAAATAAATTATTTTGCTTTAAAGGGAGTCAAACAAGGGTTGTATGATTGAAAATGAGTATGAAAAATAAAGAATTTTAAAATTAAAAAAAAATGTAAAATAGGAGTTTAATTGACTATGCCTTTATTTGGAATAATTTATAAATAGATAGAATGAGTCGTGAATAATATCTATAGTTAGTCAATTTATAAATGATTTATAAAGTTGACAAAGGAGGGCTATTTAATTGGGATGCAGGCAATGCGGGAAGCAATTCAAGCCAGATAAACTGCCTGCACATATGAAATCCTGCAAAGCAATCAAAGCCACATCACGAAGATCAATTCAGATTTTGCCTTCAACGTAATAAATTATTTATTAAAACATAAAAATAGTCTATTTGATTCCATAATAATGTTGTATGATTTAATTCATTTAACTAATAGAGTGTTAAGCTCCTAACTTTTTATTGGTGTGCACAAACACACATATACATGCATATACATATATACACACACATATTGGGAAAAGTGTTCAATGGAAAGAGGTAAATTATTAGTATGTGACATCCAAATTTCCTAATAAGACCTCTTCTTAAAAATTATGTGAAGAAGTTTCACTTTTGTTAAAGTCTCGATGGATCCTTATCCCCTTCTTTTTATGTCTTTTTACCGTTGAAAATTTGAAATTGAATTCAACGTTCTTCGACCTTTCATTCTCGTAACACATTCTCTATATTAGGCAACCTTCTTCACCCACCATGTGTTGTTTATGTACATATAAGTTTACATTCAATTTGGACTCGTTGTTGTACTCGCTTTTTTCTATTTTCACTCGTTCGCCCCATCTGAAATTTACTGGGGAGCTCTCAACGGCTGCTTCCATGGTTTTGAATGAGAATGTGGAGGACCGGTGAAATCCTCTTTTTTAATAAGATTACAATATAGTTTTGACCCCTAAAATAGTTCCTTTAAATTAAAGAAATAGTGTATTTTTATTTTACCATAACAATTCAAAATTGACCTTTTGAAAAAAAAAATAAAAAAATCTTCATATATGTAATATTCGTTTTCACTGGTAAATATAAGGAGGAGGATGCTTGAATTTTCATAACGTACACCTTGAATGTACACCATAATGGTATCCATAATGTACACCTTGAATTTTCCAAATAGGAATCCGAAGTAGGCCTAATACTTCAAGAGGTTGGCGTACTAATTTATCACAAATCTACAATTATAACCATAGGGGACTAAGATGTAGGAAAGATGGAATTGAAGGGCTGCCATTTAATTTAGATGAAATGATCCATGAAGCAAACATGATTTTCCCCTTTTTTTCACTCAAAATATTATTGGTTTTATAAAAACAAATATAAAATTTAAGGCATATTTTGTCTCAGACTATGAAAATGGACTTTTAAACCAATTTATGGTTCTAACAAGACTCAATAAATATAGCCAATTTTTACTCGAAAATGATCTTACATTACTTTTTCACATGAATATAATCATATCCAACCTTTTATGTCTATCAAAACCTACTAGGAAAATCGAACAAATGATTCAATCCAGTTCGTTAAAAATAATAATAACTATGCATCTAGAAAAATATAAGTTGTTCGCTGTTTCTCAATGATCATAACACTACACTTTATATTTTTACAAACATTGTAGTTAGAGAAACATTTCATATTTCAGGTCATAATTCAAGATTTTTTTATATGAATATAGATAATAATTGATTTATATAAGATAAGAATGTGGCCCGAATTGGTGGTTATTAAAGGATAATCTCTCTCTCTCTCTCTCTCTCTCCTCATATATCATACTCATTCCCTAAATCTTGAAATTTATAAAAGTATAGTTGTAAGGTTTTGTGATTATATATATATGCGCGCGCGTTGTTCACTGTGAAAAGTTTGATATTCATATTGAATTTATGTGATCATCTATATTTAAGCATGTACATAAAATTCATATGTGATGGGTGATTTAAACAATGAAATTGTTGTATCTTTCACAAAACTATGTCAATTTTGAGCTACGTAACTTGCAAAAATGCAACATCTTTATTCTCATTGGGCCCATTACCGAATGGCCCAAGACCAACATATTAGGTCTTTGGGGGCTTCACGTGTCAAATCTCATTCTCAATTCAGATAGGGAGATTAAGTGGTAAATCACTTGGTTTGTTAAGAAAACATATAGATAACAACAATTCATTTCAAATTTTATCTTATCAATATACACTGTTACACGTACCCTATCAAGAATCGTCTCCAATTCTATAAATTCGACACTCAAGGAACTCGAATTAAGACTCAGACACCCCTCTATCAATCTTTTAATCCCGACATGAAAAAAACGACGTGAAATTTTCGTCTATTGTGTTCAAGAGTTGATGAAAGGCAGTGCCATACTAGTCAAAGTATGAGACATGTAGCAAAAATCAAGCAGAAAATCACTAGTCCATCAATTCTAAACCCATCACGTCCTACTTGAATGTGTTAGCCTATCAGTTATTTTTCAAGAAATTGCAGTATACCAACCAAGAAAATTGACATTTCACCACTTTACACACTCAAAATTGACCATTAACCAAAGTTTAATAACCCAAAATTCAACCACATTTTGTTGATCATCTGTTGATTTATCTCACTCTTTGGTCATTTACACACACAATCCCAAAAATGGCAGACGAAACCAAGCATAATTCTGGTAAACCCCACTACAATATAACTATGTCAAGAAGAACTAGAAGGCCTAACAATCTCAAAATAGAGCCATTTGGAAGTACGTGTTTTGAAGAAAAGAAGTGTTTAGGGGAAGAAGAAAAGGTTTATGAAGGACATAAGAAAGATGATCATCATCAGCAGAAAAGCTTGAAGGAGCTGATTGAAGGCAGATGTCCACTTGCTCAACACTTAGAGGTCAAGGAAGAAGAGAAGAAACAAGATCTGGTGATTTTTCGAAACGAAAGTGGAGTGAAATTCAAGAAAGTTGTGAGACATTGTGTTGATGTTATGAGCAATTTGATCAAGGTAAAACACAACCCTCCTTTAGGGTTCTCGAAAAAACCGATAAGGCCATTAAAATTTGTCAAGAAGAAATGAATATTTTCGAGTATTTACAAGAAAACGTGAAGGAATTTTATGTGTTAAATATGCACATATAGTGATTTGAGTGCATTGATATCGAAATTCTGATGAATCATATGGGTAGTTGCACAATTTATTTTGGCATTTGTGAACGGAAATTCATCATTCATCATTTTTGTAATGCATGTATGGAAATACTCTTTTCGTGGTATTTTGTTGATTCTATGATATTGTTTCTCTAATATTTTAATTATGTAATTAGCGTAGGATCTTTTCTTTTAATCTTATATCAATAGGGTAGTCTCAATTTTAGTTTTATTTAATTTAGAACCTACGAAATATTTACTATGTTCATTGTTTAGCTTTCGTATGCAGCATTACACTTGCAAAGTTCTCAATTTCAGGCACATAAATATACACAATCTTAATTCAATATAACAGTGAAATTGCAATTTGTTGTTCTTTCAGAATATGATTTAAGGCATCTTAACACTTTTTTTATTTATCCACAAACTGCCGGTTAATAATTTGGTGCAGAGCTAAACCAAATCTGTCGAATTATGAACCTAGCAGTTTAACCAAATTAATAATCAGTCCCAAAGAAGTATATTTTACATGGAAAACTCATGGCCAGACTAGGCCAATTTGGTTGGAAAAAGCGGCACTATCGTTAACTTGTTATTGTTATAATAAACTTATCTAATTATTACAAAAATAGAAGACCTATTTAAAGGACTACAAATAAATCTAAGGATCCATTTGATTGTAAAGATGGAATTTGGATGAAAAGAAAAACGAATCACAGGAAATTGAATTGTCTTGAAATTGTTTTACTGGGAATTGTCAATTATTATATTTGATTGGTATAATTTTACATGTGAAAAATGTTGAAATAAAAGTATTTTTTGGTATTCGTTTGGCTTTGTTATACATTAAAAATTGTCAATTAAAGGGATAAAATTTACTGATATTGGGGATTGAATTTGTTTCCGTTGCAAAAAAAAAAAAAAAAAAAGCTCCAAAAAATCATCTATATTTTGGTGTTTATTTGACTTTATTTTATATGAAAATTGTCAATTTAAGAGATATCATTTTTTACAATTGTTCCTAAACTTTGTTCTCATTGCCAAAAATTAAAAAAAAAAAAAGGCAGAAAATATAAAACCACCTACCCCATGGGAAAATGAATTCCCCAAAAACAAGGATTAGTGCACGTGTGAGGCAAAGGTAGAAAACCAATTGCCTAGAAAATTTTGACTATCAAACAAGCCAAAAGTGGAAGATTGAATTTTTTTTTTTTTTTCATTTTCCTTGGAAAATTTTGTGCTATCAAACATGATCTAAAATGAAATGTGTCCTAATTATGCAATCAATATAAAGGAAAAATAATCTCACATAATTAAGAAAATATAACGGAGAATAAAGTAGAATATTTCCATATCTTGAACACATCCCCTCGAACTCAATTTGGTAATTAAAATAATTACCAACTGTTCACATTAATCAAATTGATATATAATATAATTATTACAAATTTTCCTTCCAAAAAAATTTAATCTAAATTAAATTAATCGAGAAAAAATAAAATAATCATCGACTGTTCACGTTAATCAAATTAATATACAATTTAATTATTAAAAATTTCCTTTCAAAAAAATTTAATCTAAATTAAATTAATCAAAGAAAAGTCGATGTTCAATCACGAGCGACGTCAAAAATAGGTCTATATGTCATGATATTTAGAATGATAATATTTCGAACAATAATTTAAAGCATTTACAAAGTGATAAATTAACAATTATTTGTGGTACAAAAAAGACTCAATAAATAAATTAAAAACTAATTGGAGCCAAACTCAATATTTAATTTAAATCTCCAATCCAAAAAATCTTCAAGAATCTAATAATAGTAACCCAAATAGAAATGGGAAAAATTCATATTTAAGGTATATTCTTCACGCCATTTCAAAAGTGAGGTAAAAAGTTTGAAAATTCAAAATTCAGGTTTGTATTTAATTAATTAAAATTATTTATTAAATAAATATATTAAAGTCACAAAACAATTAATGATCACAAATTTTACAAATTTATTTTTTACTAGTCACATATCATCAAATTAATTGGTCACAAATTATTTTGAGGTCACAAATCGAAAATTTTATAAGTCACATATTTTTTTAGTCACAGATTATCAAATTTTAAGGTCATGGATCAAATCGTTAAGGTCACAGATTATTGTTTTAGTCAAGATTGTCAAATTTTAAAGTCACAGGTCAAATTGTTGAGGTCACAGAATATTGTTATAGTCACAGATGTCAAATTTTAAAGTCACAGACCAAATTTTATGGTCATCCCACCACTAGTGTCATCTAGCACCAATCTTGATCACAAAACACCACCACCTAATCGTCGCTTGTACCACACCCAATCCCGATCCAATTCCACTGCAACACTTGGTCACAAACACTATCAATCACCACTATTGCACCCCTATCACGACACAACAATCGGTCAACACCACAACACACTGCCTGAGCCACAACTGCACCACCGCACAGTACCACACCAATATTGCACGCACCCAACCACCGCACCACCACCTCCACCTCCACTACACACCTCACTGCACCATAGTATCACCAACGCACACAGTTAAATTCGGCAGCGCGGTGGATCCGCTTCACCGTCGTGAGCAGAGAGAAGAGGTGCTCACACGCCAGGCAAATGCAAAGGCTCCTGCCTATCACCTTGCACAGCATCGCTAGGTTGTTATTGTACATCGTGATAGCAGCGTCGTCGTTGTAATTAGCTTCACTCGACGACGCTGCTAGGAAATCTCAGCCCTCACAGCACCACTTCTATCATCGATGGACGTCTTCTCCTTGCGTAGGACATTTTCTCGGCGATGCTAGAACAGAACCTCCACCACTGCAGTAGCATGCGTAGCCGCCCAAAATCGGGGCCGGTGATGTCAAAGCGCCGCTCGTATTCGGGCCGCGCCACCACCGAAGAGAGAGAGAGAGAGAGAGAGAGAGAGAGTTTAGGAAGAGAGTAGTGGCGCCACTATTACTGTCGTGTGTGTGTGTGTACTATTTAGAGAGAGAGGAGAGTTTAGGGTTTGACACACAAAATTTCTCTTGGCATAATTGGGGAGGGGGGAATATTTAATAATTAATAATTAAATGCAAACCTGAAATCTGAACAAAAAAACTTCAGGCCTCACTTTTGCACTGCTATTTTTAAATGTCGTGAATTATGTAATTTCCACACTAGAAATAGGACTCTTTCGTCGTACCTAGAAAAAAAAATTAATTGATTCCGAATTGACTTATCAAGATTTAACCCAGTCCATGCAAAAACAGACCCAAATCAAAGTCAAAAAATATCCTAATACCAAAAGTTTACTCGAATCCATGTGTGATCCAGGCCTAACTTTTGCACTTGGTAAGGTACGCTGCAAGCTATTATGCAAGACAGCATCCTGGCTGCTGCGGGTTTCTGCCAATGATTTTTTTCTTTTTTAAATCTTGAATTTGTCGTCCTCCGACTTCAAGTCATTGTCTTCAATTTTCAATCAATTTAAAAGATGCAACAATTGCAAGAATTACATAATTCCTATGTCCCGTGAGCTCACAATTTTGAATCCAATTGAAAATAATGTAGTCGTAATCCACCTATCTTGTTATAGACTCGAAACAACGAATTACATCAAACTGTCACAAATAATTGGTTCACAGTTTAAAATAATCCAATCATTCAATCATTACATAATAATATATTCCTAAACATCGCTCGACTAGAACATGCAAACAAGATTCAGAAAAAACAAGCACGTGATTAATCTAGATTGTTTTGTTACCAGTTTGTTGGATGCGGAAGCGAAATTATTTAAAAATTAAAAAATTTCTTCAATTTAATAAACAAGATCGTCTAGATATTCATTTATATATTATATCATGGATAAATGGTTCGAATTTTTATCTAAATTCATTGGTCAATTCTTTAATTAATCTTGAATCACGAATTTCCAGACTTTTAGCTCACAAACTTCCAGCTTTTTAATTTCAAAAACTTGAAGCTTCAAGCTTTCAAGTCTTATGGTATTATCTAAACTTAAAACTACATCTGGGTAGGTAACTTCTTTTAATTAAATCAAAAAACTAATTTTTGAATTGAACAATCGATAAAAGTAAGAAAAATAATTTTTTTCTCTTTCCAAAATTTGAACACTATGAAATTATGTATTATGATTACTGTACATTTTCATTGGATGTTTAGTTTCCATCTAATAAGAGTTCTAATCAAAATTCATGTATAAATTTTAATTAAAGTCCAAATCCAATTAGTTTACATTTAATTACACGTATAGTCTTAGAACCTAAATTACAATTATAATTAAGTTTGCAATTTTCATAGTAATTACAATTAAGTACAAAACTGTAATTATAATTAAGTCCAAAACTATTATAATTACCGTAATTAAGTTCCAATATTTTTATGGAGCTACCATAGGGACTTGATAAAATAAATATTATCCAAGCTCCAAGAATTAGATCTTATCTAGTTGACCTTAGGTCATCCAATCTAATTACTAATCTTTATCTTTCCACTAAATGCAAAAGAATGAACTCGTGGAACATTTAATATTACAAAACTCAATAAATCCGTAATATTTTCCTCAGACTTGTCGTATATATATTTTATCCCCGTTTGAAATCCGATAATTAGGTATGAGTATAAACGATCGTTTTGCCATTCTAATTATTCTTGCTAACTTAGGTACCATTTTCTTTAACGGTCCTGGGAATTAGTCACAGATGTCAAAGTTTAGCCGTTGCTAAACATTGAGATTAGATTTTAACCGTTCAATAGAAAATACTTAAGTAACCACTCTACTCATTTTTTAGGGTGACGATTCCCGATATAGGTTCTTGTTTTCTACTTCACTCATTCTCAAGTTTCCAACTCATCGAGATATTTGATTAGCCAAATTGATCTCATTTATTGATGAATTAAATAACCATTAAAATCACGAAAAGATATACATAATCCCATCAAGGAATTTTGATAAAATACACAGTTGGTCAAGTGAAATTTAATTCTCCGCACAATCATGCTGTAGAATTAAATTTGACATGCAGTTCGCTCAATACACTTCAAGTGTACCAGTGTCACGTTTTAACTATTTATGTGATAAAAAAATTACAAACGTGAATAGTGAATTGATAAACACTACAATTTTCAGTACAAGGTGCCAACCCTTATACATTGGTTGTGAAAAAATTATTTATGATTCAAATATAATTAAGTTGTGTCACATTGTACTTCCCCATGCAAGTACCCAATTTATATTATCTCAAGTAATCATATGCACTTTAATTTGTATGATCAATAATAAATAAAACCACAATTTATTTATTATAACTTTTATCATAGCAAAATATACTATGTGGACACACAACCAACACAATCATATACTAGAAATTGATCTTTCAATTATTGGGGCGTAAATCTGGTGTTAAAGTATTTGGTTTTGTCTTGTCTTATTTTGATCCGAAATTTCAAATATATGATGGCCAATCGCTTTCTATTTACCAACTATAAAATGCCAATTTTTGTCCTAATCTTTTCATAAATATTTCGTTCTAGAAGAAATTTCTTTACCGTTTCTGGTTGGGAGTTTGTATTTTAATGGAAAATTCAGTATAAGATTTGATTGCTTCTTATCTGAGAATTTATGTTTTTCTATATGCATTGGAAAAACTGTACAATTTTTATTAATCAAGCTGTTTGGGGTTGACTATACTCAATTTCATGTTTACTAAGGTCAATTCGATTTATGTACTGAGTAGTTAACTTCGATGAGTCATGAGTAAATATGTAATGCTTGATTTTTGAATACATGTGTATGTATCAATATGGCCTATTTATCATCCATTAGCTATCGTAAAGATCTATTATTAGTGGTAATCATTATTTAATATTTGTCTAAATGGTATCATAAATTCATATTACCTAAACCAAAGTCAGATAGAACTATATGGTTTTGTGTCATAGAATTAAAAACCAAATAGTTTTGGCATAGTTCTCGGCTCTAGCTATAGATTCAAAATTTGATTCGATTAAAAAAATATTTTTTTAGTAACTTCTAAATTATATCTAAATCTGATGAATTTTCATAAACTAATAACTACTCAGAATAATCGAAAAGTTATATTGTCTGAACAAGAAAGCTTGAAAGTGAAATAAATTTGTTTACATAACGTTTGCAGTATACTTCTGGAAGCTTAAAAAACAGCACACGATTGGTTCCTTTTCATCTTATATTACCAATTATTCAAATTTCACAATCCTCAATAAGAACAGTTTCATTTTGATTCCCAAGATATCTGGATTGAACTACATGGTGTTAATCCTGCTCTTGCTTATTCAAATTCAAAGAATAAAATGATGGGAATCATCCACCACAAAATCAAAATAAATAATGCATTTATGAAAGCTAAAATATAATATACGAGGGTGTTTGAGCCCCATTTTTATTAAAAAAATGCATCTTAAAATAGTGGATTGATTGAAAATGTGTAATTGAAAAATAGAGAAAAATTTTTGATTTACATGTAATATTATTTTAATGAATAATGTGTTGTTGAAAAGAAGAAATAGAAAAATATATTTGAAAAGAATGAAAATCAAACAAGGCTGTATTATTGGACCCAAAAGATATCCAAATGTCCATCTTTTTCTTTCTTAACCTTCAGCCCGGTTCCAAAATTAGACTAGCTAGTGGAAATTACTCAATAGCATGTGTTTAAAGATCACTTTTAAAAAATCAGTTGCAAAGTTTAATAAATCAAAAATCAGGTGATATTTATATAATTAATCAACCTCTAATTAAATCCATCTTAATACTTTTCAAACCCTAATCATTTCACCATCCAGACTCTTCCTTCTTTCTCTTTACAGTCGGCGATTTTTTCTTCTTCCTATTTTCTCTACCTCTTTCCATCCTATCTCTCATTTTGTCTCCAATCTCTCTCTTCTACTCTGACAATCGATGATTATGTAGTTGCATCGTGCGAAACGTGTGGTGTTTGCAGTCCACCAACGCAGCGTCGCGACGCTGCAGTTCTTTGGCACCGATGGCTTGTGGAGGGGGTTTGGGGTTCTTTCTCTTTCCGATTTGACGAGGTTATGGCGGCGGGGATTTGGGGATTGTTGGTAAATCTGATGGTTGTGTTCACAAGAGTGGTGGTGGCTTTACGACTCTGATTTTGGATTGGGTTGTGCAGTGTTTTGGTTGACAATGTTTGTTAGTTGGTTGTGGTGATATTGGCGAGGATGTTGGCGGTGATTTTGAGGTGGCGACATTGGTTGGGGTGGCGGATTTGATGATTTTGTTGATGGGGTGGATTTTAGCATGCGACGATGGTGTGTTGGTTTGATTGGAAGCAGAGGTGGTGGGTGGTTGTTGGAGCATGATGCAGGGAGGATGTACGTGCTGGTTAAGCTACTGTTGGTGGCGATGGTGGATCTGGCGGGGTTTTTGTGTGGTGGTGCAGTGGAGGTATCAACAGTGGTTGTGGCGACCGACAATGGTAGAGTTGGTAGACGATGGTGATGGCAGTTGTGTGGTGGTGAGGTGTCTGCGACCAACTATATGACTGATTTGTGACTAAATATTAGGTGTCTGTGAATAAAAAATAATTTGTAACCAATAAACTTTGACCTATGTGATCATTAAATAAAATGTGACCTATAATTTGAATGATCTGTGACTTTGAAATAATATGTGACCTATAAGATTTTTGATTTGTGATCACAAAATAATTTGTGATCAATTAATTTGATGATATGTGACCAGTAAATATATCTGTGATTTATAATTATGAATCTGTGACCATTAATCAAGTAACTGTGACTTTATTATCTTTATTTAATAAATATTTTTAATTAATTAAATACATATCTGATTTTTGAATTTTCAAACATTCACTTGATTTTTGAATTGGGGTAAACGTAGCACCAATTTTTCCCATTAAACTAATCCCAGCCCCAAACCAAGAGCCCAATACTTTTAATCAAACCTAAACCATAATCGTTCTATTGAATATTTGAATTGAAACTACACGGCCACCAATTCAACCTTTTGCTGCGTCGCCCCCTGCTTCGGTCTCCAGAAAATAATCGCACCAGTCACCATTTGAAATTTTCCAGTGAATTGGATATATCTATAGTTCATATACATTCTGTTTGTAATTTTCTTTTTCAAATGTTTGATGTTTCTCAAATTGTTTTTTTAGCTATTTGGAGGGGTAATCTGGGTTGGCTGTTTGAGGTGGGGGATCGTGCCTTGGCGTGGGTGGGTGTGACTAGTTTGAGTGAATTTGGGGATGGCCGAATTTAGGGTTGCAAATGTACATAAATTTACCAATTTTCCGTTCCTTCATTTACTTTTAGTTGTGAGGGCTTTATAGTATATGAGCAAACTTTTCCTTTGGCTACTTTTGTTCGAAAGATTATTATTATTTTGGAATTTAGCACTCGAGGATGATCATCAAATGAGTTGAGTTCTCATAAGACTTGTTTGGTTACAAGCTTAGAATTGTGGAATTAGTGGAGTATAATGTAGAGTGAAAACCCTAGGAAATTCCTTATTTCAATAGTTTCAAGAGAACAAGTTTTGTTATTTGAACGATTTTCTTTTGAGAAAACTTATTTCTTTATATATTAGAAAAATGAACAATATGACCATTCAAAATCCTGAAAATTTCAGTGATTTTCATTATAAAAGGTTAACCATATAATATAAAAACTACATGACTATCCAAGAACATTGAAGAAGATGGAATTAACTTCACCACCCATTAAAACACTGCATTTCATTGTACTCTTTTTAGTATGTTTTCTTTTCATAGAAACACAATTTGAACAACATTGAATCACACATGCATTTATTAATGAAACCATGATTGTATGACACTTTGTTGTAATCTTTTAGATTTTTTGCCATGTTCTATGACGCTGCCTAATTTGTTTAACTTTTTAATTATATTACTCTAACTCCATTTACATAAAAACTGTTCTTTGACTATTAATTACGAATATGAAATAGAAGCATTATGATTATTATGTCAGACCCTAGATGATTTAAATTGACATGAAATTTAAGATCGATCACATAACTCGATAATAATCTATATTTTTGTTTTTGGCAAACAAGTGTGACTTTTTCAATGAACCAAGAATATTTTTGTTTTGGGTTTTTTGGTGAAGCTGTTTCTTTTTCTACCGTGAATTTCATCTCCTATTCACAAAAGAATCCCTATAATTTTATTATGTTAACTTTCTTAAGTTTCAGCTTCCCTTATCGAAAAATCCTTGAACCATCTTTGCTTCCCAATGTTCTCACAAATCCTAAAATAGAAAATAAAATCAAGAACATCCATGGTGTGATTAGCTAGAATAATTTTTTTACTTTGTCCAAGGATACTCCAAAATAATTGGTTACATTTTTTTGCATTATTTTTACATCTATTGATGAAGTACATAATTGAACAATCGTTTGTAAACTATTCTTCAAGTCACATGCATTGACCGTAATATTTTTCAATCATTTTATGATAAAATTGTGATTATTTTCGATGTCTATTTGGATCATTTGATATATCTATGATATAATTCTCGAAACGAGCTTCGATTTAATGTCGATGATTTGTGGATTCGGCTAGCGTATTTTCATCGTAGAAATCTTAAAGTTAGCATATTATCAAAATTTTCGAAATATTATTTTGTAATGGTCTATTTTGACAAACCGTAACATTTGCTACAGCTGATCGTTTCTTGTGCCATTAATGATGTAGAAAATTATGCTCTCAGTATTTTAAAGTGGTATTACGAATGCAATATTTGATCTTTGTTTGGTATCTCGTAATGACTTCGAAAATTGAGACAAAAACATAAAAAACAAATTTAACAGTGCTTAAAAAAAGAACTTGTCACGAGACCGCCCCTGGACTTTGCAAATGAAATGACAAGTGAACTGTCATTTCTAAAATTAAAATGACTATTAGAAGTGTTAAAGTTGGCAACGGGCCTCGTCGGACATTTTCTCACCCCGTTTACGTACTCATTTATTTATTTACTTTTTTTACAATTCATTTATTGTTTCCATTCATATAAGTGAAGCAATAATATAGTTATTAATTTTTTAAAATAATTTATTTATTTTTAAAAGTTCAATTATTCGAACATACTTGGTAAATTAAGATTTTTATTGTTTATCATATTTTTTAGATAATCTTAATTATCATATTTTATTAGAAATAATAAAATTTCGTAGAGTTTTTTCACTTAGAGTATTGAATTCTTTAAAAAAATATAAAATTAAATGGGACGGGATGGGCCATGCGCCTCCTTACCCATACTTGTCTGTACCCATGTCGAGATGGAATTTCCAACCTCGTATCTGACCCGATTACTTGATTAAGCAAGTGAATGGGGTGAGGCTCGGGGATATTGAGTTTGATGGGTATTTTTGTCATCCCTAAAAAGTGTAAAGCAAAGAACAAGTCCAAGGGTTTATCTTCTACCTAAAACTTTAAGGAAAAAAAAAAAAAAAGGAAGAAAAATGTCATCATCCATTCTTTTCGGAAAGATCTTATGGGCCCAATTTGAAATTTGGATGTTTTCTCTCTATTATTACTTCTCCATTTTTATCCAATTCTTCATTTATTCATTCAACAATATGTTCTGGATCAACATCAATAAAATAATACATAATATATCACAAAAATATTAAAGGACCTAAAATGATTTTCTATAAAAAAAAAGTTGACCTCTATCGTTGGATTGAAGGTGGAACCTGCCATTACATTGAAGACTCGGACATCTGACTTTAGAAGGCAATAGTGCTGTTCAAAGATTAGGAGGTGTTTGAAAATAGAAGATGACATTCTTCTTTCTCCATTTTTTTTTTATTTCAGCTCTCTCACCTTCTCTCTATTATCTAATAAACTCTTGGGCTTGTTCTCGCTTGAGAAGGCGGTATTGCTGTTCAAAGATTAGTGGGTGTTTGAAAATGGAAGATGGCATTCTTCTTACTCTTATTTTCTCTATTTCCTTTTTTAAATTTTAGCTCTCTCTATTATCTTGCTGTAGAAGATAAACCTTTTGAGCTTGTTCTTTGTTTTACATTTCTAATAGTCGTGTTAATTTCAGAAGCGACAGTTCACTAATCATTTCATTTGAAAATGTCCAGGGGCGGTCTCATGACAAATTCTTTTTTTTTTTTTTAATGTTTTTGTCTCAGTTTCCAAAGTTATTACAGAATACCAAATGAAGATCAAATATTGCACTCATAATACTATTTTAAAGTATTGACGGCAAAGTTTTTTGTGTTGTTAATAGCATGAGAAACGCTCAACCTTAGCAAATGTTACGACTTGTCAAATTAGACCGTTGTAAAATGGTATTTTGAGAATTTTGAAAACATGCTAGCTTTAAAATTTCTTCGATGATTGTACGCTAGTCAAATCCACAAATTGCATACGTTATTTGAAGCTTGTTTTGAGAACTATTCTTCAAATCACATACAATCTGGTTTTGCCTCCTTACTGGAACCACTATCTTGCGTGTTCAGAGGCGAGAACCTATTTATAATTTCGCAGATAAAATTTAATTAGCAACAGGATGTTCCTCAAATTGCACTTGTATATAACAATATTATTTTCTAAAATAATAGCTATCATACCATGTATATTTGGAAGCCTCTTTTGTAAACCAATCCATTGATCTCATATTACATTCTTTAACAAATTTTCCTTTTATTGGCCAAGTCGCAGATATTACTTGAAAACAATAATAAGAAACAACATACGAGAATCATTTGTTGATATATTTAATTTTGATCACATTGTAATATGAAGATAAGTTCAATGATGTATAAATTACTGGTGCTCGATTGAGCTTCAATTTTCCATCTAAAGATACAAAAATTGGCTCTAAAGTTAAATAATATTCGTACAATTCCTCATTATATTCATCCTTCAGAGTTCTCGATAAGTACGAAATATAACTATGTCCATGTGCTCATTGGACTCTATTTTGGGACCAAATGGAATCGTCGGTCTACTTGGTGGACGTACATGATTTGGAAGAATGATGGGAACTAAAAAAATCTGGAAAGCATGACGAGAGAGAGGAGAAAGAGAGATCAATTAATCAAAATATTATTCACGAATAATGGAAAAGTTGAAATATACCCAACAAGAAGAGGATTATAAAATATAATTGGATTTTGAAACAAAGGTCCAGCTTCTCTTGTTTTCACATTCACAACCCATATTCTTAGCCTGTTACCAATGCCATCCTCCTGTTTGAGAGGCAAAAAGTCATTGCAAAAGGTGAAATAAAATTAATATCTCAAGAAACACATGAAATCAAACTTGTTTATGGTAGTGAATTGCATTCAATTGAAACATCATTATGCCAGTCAATTGAAAATTAAGGTGTACCAACTTTGCATTGTAACAAACATATTTTTATACATCTAAGAGCAAATCACCTCATCGGTTTGTACACTGAAGCATATGAGCCGACTATCTTCTGATCTAGCTAGAACCGAAAAATTGAGTTATAAAAAAAAATCCGCAGCTAAATAACTACTGGACGCAAATTCTGCAGCACATTAAACATGAAAGGGAAATCTTTTGACTTATTTTACTTTGTACAACATGACAAGACGAAGCATGTTGAAGTAGATACACATTTCATAGAGGAAAAGCTATATACCAATGCATCTATTAACTCTCAATTGGCATATGTAGTTATCGAAGGATTAAGCAATCCTGTATTTGAAGCAATTGTTACCAAGTTGGGAATGGACAATGCCTATACACCAACTTGATGAAGTGTTGGAAAATACGTTTGTTAGTGGTTAGATGTTTTAGGAAATTTTAAAGATTTGTATTCCTAGAATTAGGGAATAGTAGTTTCAAAAATCCTGATTTTAAGGAATCTGATATAGGAAAATCTGTCAGTTTCTATTTTTGCATTCTAGGGCATCTCTTGTATATATAGTAGAACTGTATTCTTCAAAGTAAGTGAAAATATTTTTTTAATTTCAAGTCTTAATGGTAAACACATTCCTACTGGAGTTTGATCTAATGTATTTCCATCACAAATGACAATAAATGCCTAGTTTTAACAGTGTTTTCAACACTGTGCATAGACCTCATGAAACAATTATGAAATAAGGATACATAGAGACCACACAACTTAAGTCTTGCCATTCCACAAAACTACTTTTGCTCCATTTGTAAGGTTGGTTACCTCTTTTGAAATATTTTTGATTGGTTCTGTAAATTTGTTGATCGCTATATTTGTATAATATGTCCTACAAATAGGAACACAAAAACATTGTTATCAAATTCCCAAGTTGTTAAGAACATACTGAGAAAAATTGTTTTAATCACGTGTGAGGTATCATATTACCGTCCCCATCAATTCAAAGCCCAACTAGCTTTTCAAGTGGATTAGTTAATTCGCATAAAGTAGTTGCAGGTTGCTTATACGTAGTAACACTACTTTCTATCCGCATGGAGAATGTATCATAAATTGATTGGGCTGTACGAAATATTTCTAGTAATTCCCTTGGAGAAAGGCAATATCTATTGCCCAAAGATGAATCTACAAGCACATAAAATAGAAAAATCATGGCAGACTAAAAACCAACGACGATGTCCATGAGTCAATAACAATATAGACAAGGTACTCTATATTTGATAAGAACAGTTAAGTTTCGTGATTAAAGAAACAAATGCTTGAGGTATCTATACAAAACTTTGAAGAAGGGGTGATTGTTGATGTCCATGGTAATGTGTACGTGAAATATGGTCTATAAAAGATGTGTGCTAGCCTGAAGTAAACTTCAAATAATAAATATTTCCTAAAATGCTGAAAGATCAACATGTTTCCCAAAAACATAGAAACCAGTCACAAAAATTCTGAATACAAAGTGTTGGTCGATACAATAGGTACCGATCATCAAAAAACAAAGAGAGACTGAATTTTTAGGAAAGAGATAATCATATGCCACGCAATTAAAAGAGTTCATCCAGCCAAACGTGATGATATGAACAATTCATGGATCACATAGATGACTATAAATAATGTTGAAGTAGACAAATCTATTTCACTATGTGCAACATGACAAGACAAAGCATGTTGAAGTAAATAGACACTTGATAGAGGAAAAGCTAGATACCTATGTGTCTATTAACTCTCAATTGATAGATGTACTTGCCTAAGGATTAAGCAATCTTGTATTTGAAGCAATTGTTACCAAGTTGGGAATGGACAATGCCTATTCACCAGCTTGAGGAAGAGTTGGAAAATAGGTATATTAGTGGTTAGATGTTTTGGAAAACTTTAAGGATTTGTATTCCTAGAATTAGGGAATAGTAGTTTCCGAAATCCTGATTTTAAGGAACCTGATATAGGAAAATCAGTTAGTTTCTATTTTTGCATTCTCAGCAGAATTGTATTCTTCAAAATAAGTGAAAATATTTTTTTAGCTTCACGACTTAATGATAAACACATTCTTACTGGAATTCGATTCAATGTATTTACATCACAAGGGGCAATAAATGTTTTGTTTTAACAGTGTTAAAAAAAATATTGTGCATGGACCTCTCGAAACTATTATGAAATTAGGATAAATAGAGACCACACAACTTAAGTCTTACCATTCCACAAAACTGACTTTTGCTCCATTTCGAAGGTTGGTTATCTCCTTTGAAATACTTTTAATTGGTTTTGTAAATATTTTGATCGCTATATTTGTATAATATGTCCTACAAATAGGAACACAAAAACATTATTACCAAATTCCCAAGTTGTTAAGAACATACTAAGAAAAGAAAAAATTATACTTGCGTGTGAGGTATCATATTGCTATCTCCGTCAATTCAAAGCCCAGCTAGCTTTTCAAGTGGATTAGTTAATTCGAACAAAGTATTTTCAGGTTGCTTATATATAGTTACTACTTTCTATCCGCATGGAGAATGTATCATAAATTGATTGGGATATGTGAAATATTTCTAGTAATTTCCTCGGAGGAAGGTAATATCTATTGTCCAAAGATGAATCTACAAGTACATAAAATACAAAAAATCATGGTGGAATAAAAACCAATGACGAGTTCCATGAGTCGATAACAATATGAACAAGGTCCTCTATATTTGATAAGAGCAGTTAAGTTTATTGATTAAAGAAACAAATGCTTGAGGTATCTATACATAACTTTGAAGAAGGGATGATTGTTGATTTCCAAGGTAATGTGTACGTGCAGTCTGGTTTATAAAAGATGTGTGCTAGCTTGTGGTAAACTTCAAATAATAAACATTTCCTAAAATGCGGAAAGATTAACATGTTTCCCAAAAGCATAGAAACTAGTCACAAAAATTCTGAATGCAAATTGTTGGTGCATACAATAGGTGTCGATCATCAGAGAACAAAGAAGGACTGAATTTTTAGGAAAGAGACAATCCTATCCCAAGAAATTAAAAGAGTTCATTATGTGATGATATGAATATTTCATAGATCACATAGATGACTATAAATAGTGTTGAAGTAGACAAATTTATTTCACTTTGTACTACACAACAAGACAAATCATGTTGAAGTTGATAGACACTTCATAGAGGAAAAGCTAGATACCTATGTGTCTCTTAACTCTAAATTGACAGATATATTTATCGAAGGATTAAGTAATCCTGTATTTGAAGCAATGGTTACCAAGTTGGGAATGGACAACGCCTATTTACTAGCTTGAGGAAGTGTTGGAAAATACGTTTGTTAGTGGTTAGACATTTTAGGAAACATTAAAGATTTGTATTCCTAGAATTAGGGAATAGTAGCTTCAGAAATCTCGATTTTAAGGAACCTGATATAGGAAAATCTGTTAGTTTCTATATTTGCACTCTTGGGCATCTCATTTATATATATAGCAGAACTTATTCTCAAAAATAAGTGAACATATTCTTTTAATTTCTCGTCTTAATGGTAAACACCTTCCTACTGGAGTATGATCTAATGTACATCACAAATGGCAGTAATAGCTTAGTTTTAACAGTGTTAAAAAATACTGTGCACAGACCTCATGAAACAATTATGAAATAATGATACATAGAGATCATACAACTTAAGTATTACCATTCCACAAAACTGACTTTTGCTCTATTTGGAAGGTTGGTTACCTCCTTTGAAATACTTTTAATAGGTTCCGTAAATATTTTGATTGCTATATTTGTATAATATGCCCTACAAATAGGAACACAAAAACATTGTTATCCAATTCCCAAGTTATTAAGAACATACTGAGAAAAAAATTATTTTTCTCACATGTGAAGTATCATATTACTGTCTCCATCAATTAAAAGCTCTACCAGCCTTTCAAGTGGATTAGTTAATTCGAACAAAATAGTTGCAGGTTGCTTATACATAGTTACTACTTTCTATCCGCTTGGAAAATGTATCATAAATTGATTGGGCTTTGTGAAATATTTCTAGTAATTCCCTCGGAGGAAGGCGAATATCTATTGCCCAAAGATGAATCTACAAGCTCATAAAATAGAAAAAATCATGGTGGACTAAAAACCAATGACGATGTTCATCTGTCGATAACAATATAGAAAAGATACTCTATATTTGATAAGAGCAGTTAAGTTTCACGATTAAAGAAAAAAAATTGCTTGAGGCATATATACAAAACTCTGAAAATGGGATGATTGTTGTTATCCACGATAATGTTTACGTGCAATTTGGTCTATGAAAGATATGCGCTGGCCTGAAGTAAACTTCAAATAATAAACATTCCTAAAATGTAAAAAGATTAACATGTTTCCCAAAAACATAGAAATCACTTACAAAAACTCTGAATACAAATTGTTGGTGGATACAATAGATTCCGATCATCAGAAAACAAAGAAGGACTGAATTTTCAGGAAATAGAGAATCGTATCCTATGCAATTAAAAGACTTCATCCAGCCATGCATGATGATATGAACATTTCATGAATGACATAGATGACTATAAATAGTATTGAAGTTGATAAATCTATTTCACTTGCTACAACATGACAAGACAAAGCATGTTGAAGTAGATAAACACTTCATAGAGGAAAAGCTAGGTACTTATGTGTCTGTTAACTCACAATTGGTAGATGTACTTTCCGAAGGACTAAGCAATCTTGTATTTGACGCAATTGTTACCAAGTTGGGAATGGACAATGCCTATTAACCAGCTTGAAGAGGGGTTGGAAAATATGTTTGTTAATGGTTAGATATTTTATTAAATTTTAAAAATTTGTATTCCTAGAATTAGAGAATAGTTGTTTCAAAAATCCTGATTTTAAGGAACCTGATATAGGAAAATCAGTTAGTTTCTATTTTTGCACTCTTGGGCATCTCATGTATTTATAGCAGAATTTTAGTCTTCAAAATAAGTGAAAATATTTTTTTTTTAATTTCAAGTCTTAATGGTAAACACATTCCTACTGGAGTTCGATCCAATGTATTTACATCACAAATAGCAATAATTGCATAGTTGTAACATTGTTAACAAATACTTTGCATAGACCTCGTGAAACAATTATGAATTAAGGATACATAGAGACCACACAACTTAAGCTTATCATTCCACAAAATCGACTTTTGCTCCATTTAGAGGGTTGGTTACCTCATTTGAAATACCTTTAATTGGTTCTGTAAATATTTTGATCCCTATATTTGTATAATATGCCATACAAATAAGAACACAAAAATATTGTTATCAAATTCCCAAGTTATTAAGAACATACCAAGAAAGAAAATTATTTTACTCGCGTGAGGGATCATATTACTGTCCTCATCAATTCAAAGTCCAACTAGCTTTTCAAGTAGATTAGTTAATTTAGACAAAGTAGTTATATGTTGCTTATACGTAGTTACTACTTTCTATCCACATGGAGAATGCATTATAAATTGTTTGGGCTATGAGTAATATTTCTAGTAATTCCCTCGGAGGAAGGTAATAGCCATTGCCCAAAGCCAATGATGATGTCCATGAGTATATAATAATATAGAAAGGGTACTCTATATTTGATAAAAGAAATTAAGTTTCGTGATTAAAGAAACAAATGCTTGAGGTATGTATATAAATCATTGAAAAATGGATGATTGTTGCTGTCCATGTAATGTGTACGTGCAATCTGGTCTATGAAAGATGTGTGCTAGCCTGAAGTAAACTTCAAATAATAAACATTTCCAAAAATGTAGAAAGATAAACATACTTCCCAAAAACATAGAAATCAGTCAAAGAAATTCTGAATACAAATTATTGGTGGATACAATAGATGCCGATCATCAGAAAACAAAGAGGGACTGGATTTTCAAGAAAGACAGAATTTTTTCCCATGTAATTAAAAGACTTCATCCAACCATGCATGATGATATGAACATTTCATGTATCACATAGATAACTATAAATAGTGTTGAAGTAGATAAATATATTGCACTTTGTGCAATATGACAAGACAAAGCATGTTAAAGTAGATAGACACTTCATAGACGAAAAGCTAGATATCTATGTGTCCGTTAACTTGGCTGATGTACTTATCTAAGGATCAAGCAATCTTGTATTTGAAGAAATTGTTATCAAGTTGGGAGTGGACAATGCCTATTCACCAGCTTGAGGAAGTATTAGAAAATACGTTTGTTAGTGGTTAGATGTTCTAGGAAACTTTAAAGATTTTTATTCCTAGAAGTAGTTTCAGAAATCTCGATTTTAAGGAACCTAATATAGGAAAATCAGTTAGTTTCTATTTTTGCATTCTAGGGCATCTCATGTATATATAGCAGAACTGTATTCATCAAAATAAGTGAAAATATTTTTTTAGTTTAACATCTTAATGGTAAGCACATTCTTACTGGAGTTTGATATGATGTATTTACATCACAAGTAACAATAAATGCTTAGTTTTAACAGTGTTAAAAATACTGTGCATAGACCTTATGAAACAATTATGAAACAAGGATACATAGAGACCACACAACTTAAGTCTAGCATTCCACAAAACTCCATTTGGAAGGTTGGTTACCTCCTTTGAAATATTTTTAATTGGTTATGTAAATATTTTGATTGCTCTATTTGTATAATATATCGTACAAATAGGAACACAAAAATATTGTTATCAAATTCCCAAGTTATTAAGAACATACTGAGAAAAAAATTATTTTACTCACGTGTGAGGTATCATCTTACTGTCCCCATCAATTCAAAGGCCAGCCAACTTTTCAAGTGGATTAGTTAATTCGAACAAAGTAGTTGCAGGTTGCTTATAAATAATTACTACTTTCTATCCGCATGAAGAATATATCATAAATTGATTGCCCTGTGTGAAATTTTTCTAGTAATTCCCTCGGAGGAAGGCAATATCTTTCGTCTAAAGATGAATCTACAAGCATATAAAATAGAAAATCATGGTAGAAAAAAAACCAATGACGATGTCCATGAGTCAATAACAATATAGAAACTGTACCCTATATTTGATAAGAGTAGTTAAGTTTCGTGATTAAAGAAACAAATGCTTGAGGTATGTATTCAAAACTTTGAAAAGGGGATGATTGTTGTTGTCCATGGTAATGTGTAAGTGCAATATGATCTATAAAAGATGTGTGCTAGCCTGAAGTAAACTTTAAATAATAAACATTTCCTAAAATGCCACAAGATTAACATGTTTCCCAAAAACATAGAAACCAGTCACAAAAATTCTTAATACTAATTGTTGGTAGATACAATAGGTGCCGATCATCAGAAAACAAAGATGGACTGAATTTTTCGAAAAGAGAGAATCATATCCCATGCAATTAAAAGAGTTCATCCAGTTATGTGTGGTTATATGAACATTTCATGGATCACATAGATGACTATAAATAGTGTATACTTTCAATTGCAGCCCCCAGGGCATATCTCTCAGTGGCAAAGGGGGGGGCGGATAGGGCTCAGCGCGGCAGTGTGCAGAGTTCGATTCCCCGTAAGATGGAACTGATTTTGTTGCAAGCGGGAGTTACCATATGGGTTAACAGCCTTGGCCTATCCATGTGCTCTCCACCCTGGCTCCTGGGAGGCACATCCTGCGATTTACCTTCTCCACGATGGCCCAGGGCAGGGTCGGTGGGGGCTCTTAAGGTTGGGGTTCAACTTTTTTTTTTTTTTTTTTACTTTCAATTGCATGGCTGGGATGGAGATAACGATCAACGGATCGGAGCGGCCATCTATAAAAGGATTAATTAAAAAAGGAAAAATGATTAATTAAACTTTGATATTGAGCCCTTGATTGGTAGATATTAAAATCAATTTTTTAATAAATTTTGATATAATTTGATTAAATGTGTGGTTGAAATGTTGTGGGTCCCGTGAATGTTATTAGAATTAATTATTGACTTTGACTTAAAATTATAATTTAGATTTTAACCAGTACCAAACATGGGTTAAATATATATAACTATACAAATCTTCAAAAAAGTGGGTGTAGTTCATGTGGTAGAGGGCTCATTTTCGTAGTGTGAGGAACGAAGTTTGAATCCTTTCCTCTCTACTTCTTTTAAAATTTTTAACACAGTAAATAATTAATAAACAATTCTATATTATTAATGTTCTCTCACTTTAACAAAAATTGGTGTAGCTTATATGGTTGAGTATACATTATTCGTGAGAGGCAGGGAGTTTGATTCCCCTTACCCCTACCCTTTTAAAAATTTTTAGCACAGTAAATAATAACTAAACAATTCTATATTATTAGTTTTCATTTTTGAAATAATTTTTTAAAAAAATTTATTGATTTAAATTATTATTTCATAATATATACTTTTATTGTTAAATTTAAATAATTTATTTTATAAAATTCAAATTCGGACATACAGCCCTTTATTCTTTTAAGAGTTCGAACTTTTTTTTTTTTGGTCAAAAATAGTTCTAAAAATCATTGTTTCAATAATTTTGCATGAATTAGTGCTTAATATTAAACGACATCTTATAATATAGACTATGGACAAAAATCGTGGAACTTTTTTGGATTTCATATATATCTTTCATGTAAAAAAATTTCTTGTTAATTACACGATTTCACCCACATGGAAATTTATTGAAGGCAATGGCTAAAATAAACAGAAATTTCCATGCTATTCAAGAGGGTTACAAGTAAATTTTACTTATCAACTATTTTCCATTAATTAGGCTAAGCTACAACTGACATATCTACTATAAGTTCATAATAATAAATTATGTTTATTTTCAATATCGCATCAAATAAAGATAAAAACGGTTTAGAACATGAAGTTTCATCTTAAAAGGGCGTTGAGAAGAATAGCCAAATAATAAGTATAAAAATCATGAACTTGAAGGCGAGCACGAGCACGAACACAAACACGGACAACAACATTGAATTCAAGTGACACGAACAGTCGTGTCTATGAGCTAGTTCTCCACACTTGTAGCAAAAACTAAAGCCATACCTACATTCAATAATAAACCAAATGAAAATCGATCTCCCACAATATTACTATTTTCTTCAATCAAATTATGGATGCATGTATAAAAACCAACATGAACAAATACACACCTCTTCCACTTGTTTTGCTCTACAAGCCTCTCAAAAGTAATGTCATTTCTATCCCTCCATTGCCAACTTTGATCACAACTAAACCCTTTATGCCAAATCATCTTAGATTGAAAGCAAAACCAATGGATACTACGATTTTGTCACATTCCCACCACTCATTCAAGATCAGAGCATTACAATTCCTATGAGAACTATAGATCTTACTTATTCTCATAATCATTGATTTAAATTCCTTATGTTCAAAAGTTGAGAAAAATTCCATGGTCTTTAATCAGTTTGGGTTGGACTTTCTATTCATGTAATGCGCACATATGAAATAGAATGGGGTTGCTTCTTTTTTAGAGACGTAGTTTGAACTTTTCTCTTTATCTTTTTCATCTCATATATGATCATATTTGACGCGGCGTGGAACAAGAAATTTAAGCGAAAATCTTAAGAACATAAAGGAATCATCAAATTATAAAGATAATAAACTCACAATTTTTTAATTAATGAAAGATAATCAAAACAATGAAACAATCCCTTATTTATAAAGGTTTACATGGAAACTAGTTTAAAATAACTAAAATTAATGAAAACAAAGTTTAAACAAATTAAAATTGCGAAGAATCCAAAACAAACTAAATAACAGAAATAGTGCTTAAAATTTTAAATATTAGTTTTCGAGTCCTAAATAAACTCGAATAGCTGAAATCCATCGTACGTCATGGTGTAGCCATGAGTATTGCTCATCTCGTCTTCCTCTTTTCAGAATAGCGTTATGGGCTCAATCCAAAATTCGGATGCTTTCTCTCTATTATTACATTTTTCCCATTTTTATCCAATTTTTCTTTCATCCATTCAACAATATGTTCTACATTAGTCCCTTCCACCTCCAAAGAAATCAACCGCAAGTTATAATCTAGACATAAAGCTTATCACCTTTATGGAACTCATACAAATCTGCCACATTGAATGTTTGAGAAATCCCAAAGAAACTGGTAAATCAATAATGTAAACATTGTTGTTAATCTGCTTAAGTACTTTGAAAGGCTCATACCTTCTTGGTTTCAGCTTGTTGTAGGTAACAACAGGAAATCTTTCTTTTCTCAAAAGCGCCATCACTGAGTCTATTTCCTGAAATGGTTTATCTCGTCGATGTGAATCCACTGTTGTCTTATACTTTGCATTGATTTTTTCCAACTTTTGTTTTACTTCATTATGGACTGTTAGCACCTCTTATGCCAGGTGTTCAGTAGCAACACTCTTATTATCACCTTTAGGCAACTTCACTACATCCACCACATGGTCAGAAACCTCTGTATACATAGTAGCAAATGGGAACCTGCCTACGCTATTGTGCGCAAACTCTACCTGAGGTAGTGCAAGATTTCACTATTTAGGCTTATCTCCACAAACACTTCGAACCATATTTCCAAGGGTATGGTTAGTAACCTCGATGGACAGTACAACTTCGATTCAAATTGGTTCCAAACAACTTCCACAAGGTAAACCAATAGTGTCCCAAAAACTTTGTATCCTGATCTAGTGTGATAGACTTGGGAACTTCATGCAATCTAACAATCTCCCTAAAAAATAGCTTGGCAATACTTGATGCATATAAAGTCTTTTGATAAGCTATGAAGTGCTTCATTTTGAAAAACCTATCAACCACCACAAAAATAGAATCTACGCCTTGTTGAGTACAAAGTAATTCCAAAACAAAATCTATAGCTAGATCTTGCCATATGCCTTGAGGGACAAGAAGTGGCATGTACAAACCAATGTTCTGCACTTGACCCTTTAACACCTGACAAGTATAACATTTTCTGACTATAACTCCAACATCACGCTTCAACTGTGGCTAATAATACATAATCTCCAAATTGATTATTGTCTTGTCACATCCCAAGTGTCCATTTTGACCTCCACCATATAGATCTTGAATTAATTTTTCATGTAGAGGTGAAACAGGTATACAAAGTTGGTTGCCTCAGAACAAATACCTATCACTAATATAAAAATCTACCATTGATTCTAGATTCACCCACTTGCTTAAAATCTATTTAAAGACAGGATCATTTGAATATAGTTCTTTCAAGCACTTGAACCCAACAATTTCTTGTGATAATGTGATCAATAAAGAAGCTCTCCGACTCATTTTATCTGCAACTCTGTTTGTACTTTCAGATTTATGTTTAAACAACAAAAGGAAAATTCTAGAGAAAGTCACCCACCCAGCATGCATCTTACTGATATGTTTCTTACTGTGAATGAATATTAGGGGTCGTTGATCAGTGAACAACACAAACTCATTCTATACAAAGGTAGTGTTTCCATTGCTTCAAAGCTCTTACAACTGAATGAATTTTGGGTGTGATAAGACCATAGAGAAAATTGTAAATCAATTCTATTGGCCCAGTTTAAAGGCAGATGTGACTAAGATAGTTGGCATATGTAACACCTATCAACGGGGAAAGCAAAAGAGGCAAAATATGGATCTTTACACGTCTCTTCTCATCCCTAGTTATCTTTGGCAAGAAGTCAATATGAATTTTGTACTATGGTTGCCACATACTTTAAAGAAATATGAATCCCTTTTAATTGTGGTGGATCACTTCTCGAAAATAGCACACGTTATCCCTTGGGACAAGAATTCTAATGCATTTAATGTTGCCAAGTTGTACTTTCATGAGATCATCAAGTTATATGGTCTTCCTAAAACCATTGTCTCAGATAGGGATGTTCATTTTACTATCCATTTTTAGAAAACCCTATAGTGTATGGTTATCACTAAATTGAAATTCTTTACTGCCTACCACCTTAGACTAATTGTCGAACTGAAGTTGTTAACCGCGATCTTGGTAATCTATTATTGGTCCAGAAAAATCTTAAGAATTGATATTTAATCCCCCTTACAACTCAAATTGCATATAATAGTTTTGTAAATTGATCTATACTATGAGTCCTTCTGAAGTTGTTCATGGTTATAAACCTAGAAAGCCTTTAGACCTTGTTACCATGTCCTCACATGCTATGCTGTCTGTTTCAGTTGAGGCATTTGCTCAACATCTTCATGACTTGCATATTGAGATTGATAGATAGCTGGAAGCAACTAATACATCATATAAACTTCGAGCTGATTTGCATAAACGACATGTTGAATTTAATATTGAGGATTATGTTATAATTCGAACTAGATCAAAACAGCCTCCATGTAGATCTCCTCCAAGTTTCAAGCTCGTAGTGCTAATTCTTTTAAAATTTTAAAATGTGTTGGTTCAAATGCTTATGTCATTGATCTATCCTCACATTTTAGATACAACTCTACCTTCAATATTGAGGACTTAGTTGCTTACAAAGACCATTTTAACCCCTCTAATGATCTTTTTATATCTCTGTCTATGGACCCTAAATAGGTTGTGTTGTCCAAGGAATGAGAGATTCAACATTTCCTTATTCGTTGGGTAGGTTGACCTGATTCTGATTGTACATGGATTCTAGAAAGACATTTCAGCAACTTAGTCTCAATTTATTGGAGTATTATAGGAGCAAGCATGATCTTCCTTTGCTCGGACCACCATCCTTGCATATTTATAGACGTCGAAAGAAGTTTGCCAGTCTCTTAGTTCGGGGTTGGGAATTTGATAGCAGTATTTTGTGATTTGCCCACTTGATAGGGTCTAGTTTTTCTCCAACCGTGGGAGAGTTGATGCGGACATCTGTTGTTGGGCCATTTATTTATGCTTTATGTGTTTATTGGGCTTGTATGTGGGTTTGGCCCAAGCCCCTTGACTATTAGGTTTGTGTTTTATTATTTATATAATTGTAATTGAAATTGCAAGATAGTTGATAAATGAATGAATTATTGCCCATGTTTTTTCCATTGCCCTATCCTCTTTCTTCCCACTTTCTATCTAGTTTCTTTTCCTCGCTTTCTTCCTCTTCTTAAGCTATTCTGTTCTTCTTCTTCTTTGCTAGACTTCTTCAATTGATGCTACATTGCAAATTTTCTTACATCAGAATTAAAGAAACCCCAGATCTTTGATCCGAGTTTTGCAATAAATATTAGACAATTCCACCACCTAAATCTGCATTGAAAATTTTTGATTCACAATTCTTTACCAAAAAAAAATTAAATTCATGTCCATGACTATGAACACCAATCTGCCTCTAATAAGTCCCAACTAAACTATAAAGATGTTAACAGTGAAACACAATTAAGGCACCAAATTTTTTTTGTACATGGCTGAAGCACTCAAAAACTTTATGCTTTCCCTATCAAATATATTTGTAGTGAAAATTCTTGTTTGTAGAAAAACCTTTGCCAGGTGTTACAAATTCATAACTGAGCTTAAACATGTATATCAATGGTCATTCAACTATGTAGTGCGTTAATCCATTAATCACTAAAGTTCAGCAACCACTGAGATACATGTTTAAGTTCAGTTATTAAGTAATAACATTTGACAAAGTTCATTAACCATTCAAGTAATTAACCTAAACTCTAAACAAATTCTCTCTATAAAAATATCCCACTCCACCATACCCACCCTCAATCTTGTAGATTTCTCTTTATACAACTTCTCCAATCAATTATATTCATGTCAATCTCTCTCTTCCTCCCTCTCTCTCTTGGATAGTTTAACATGAATCAAGGAATTTGGTTCGGTTGGGTTCTTGCTTTTGTATTCTTTGAGAATCTCTGACCTTAGGGAGTTGAATGACGAAGCTCTCGTCAACATTAGTTGGGCTTAGGTGAGGATGAAAAGGAAAAAAAAAAAAAAAATGGTGCCATCCAATGGCGATGGTGATAGGTAGCAGAATTTTTATTAAAAGGCTCATTACTTCAATTGGTCACAAACAACTTAAGAAAAATTTCCAAAAAATTGGAGTGATTTCTTGTTGCTTAAATTCAAGAATTTTTTGGGATTTACATCGACCTTCATTTCAATTTTTGTCGACATACTAGAAGATCCTGGAATTATCTAACTTTCTACTTTCCCACCGCCATAGCTAAAGAATATGGAGAAGTGAAACAGATGTTGGTTTTAGAATAAAAAGCTATTTTAGGAGAAGATTTATCTTGTGCTTGCTAAAAAGCTATTGTTTCGCCTGAGCTATGAATATGATGTTTTGTTTCAGGATATGTGGTTTTAGTGATGAGGTTGACAGAAAGAATTGGGGATTCACATTAATGGTTATTTCTTGGGAATGAGACGGAATCAATAGAATTTTAAATACAACGTCTCCCAGAGCCTCTACTTTAGAACAAAGCAGTGTTCTTGGCTTCATAATGGTGTTGCTATCTTATTTATAATATTGATCATGGCATTTACTAAATGTTAATATTGTTGGGTGATTTATTTTCTTTTGTTCGTAGTCAGATGAGATGTTTCTGCTCTCTCTCTCTCTCTCTCTCTCTCTGTGGGCTAAACCTTGGGATTTTTGGACAATTATTTACATATATTGTTGGAGAAGAACTTTTTGATTGATTAAGTTTCTTTTATCTATGTTTATGCTAACTCTTCATCTTGGTTGTAACTCTTTCTATGTTGAAAAGATATCTTTATCTTTTTGGGTCGGATAAAGAATGGTTGTGACCAAATATTTGTTAATTGTAATCAATAAAACGAATACATTATGATCAGGTTTGTGTTGCATATGACCAGGTTTTGTGTTTTATCATGTTCTGTTTAGCAATGTCTGTTTTGTGACCATATCTGTGTAACTTGTTATTATTTGTGACCATGTGCATAAGTAGTTATCGTTTGTGATAGACCCGTGTTATCTATGATTAAATCTATCTTCATTGTGACTGTTTGTGATCAGATCTTTTTTAATTATGAGTGTATGTGACCAAGTTTGTGTTAACAATAATATTGTAACCAGATATCTATTAACAGTGAATGTTTATGACGAGATATGTTTACATTTAAAATTTATGACAATTTATATGTTAACTTTGATCATTTGTGACCAGACAAGTGTTGTCTGTGATCGTCTGTGACTAAATTTGTCTTCATTATAACTATGTGTGATCAAATCAGTCTCAACTATAATTGTACGTAACTAAGTCCGTGTTAACAGTAGCATGTATAATCAGACATATGTTAACCACGAATATTTACGACAAAACCTATTTACATTTAAAAGTTTGTAAACATTTATATGTTATATGGGATTCTCTGTGACCAACTCTATGTATGTTAATAGTGACATGTTGTGTGATTATGGCCTATCATCACATATATATTATCATAAATATTTTTGGCAAAAAAATTATATAAATTAAATAACGTACTCATGCAAAAACTTCTAAGAAATTCATTATTAGTTATGACTTATAAGTTACAACTTGTTTCTCGATCACAAAATATCATATTAGTAGGTCATATATTATTTCTCGATCACAAATCATAAATTTCATAAATCACAAGTTATCAAGTAATAGGTCACATATTATTCCCCGATTACAAACCACAAATTTTATACATTATAATTTATTTATTAATATCAAATTATCAAATTATTGGATCACGTATTATTTGTTCAACAACCTTCAGCTTGTTTTGTATCATTTTCTCCATCTACACACGAGTTGAATATTTTACATTTTGAGCATCATGTTCTATTTCTAACTCCTCCAAACTACGTATATTGAAATAAGATGTGCCAATGTCTTGAAGATGACCATCTTCCAACCCATGAATTTGACGTCCGAGCTTCGCACCCAGAACAAACATCATGATATTAAATCCAACCACGGGATCATCTACAGGTATCTCCTACAAAGAGGTATCATAGGAGAGTTGCTATTTATTTGCCTTCTCTATAAAATATTTATACTGTTTGACAAGTATCTCATATTGCAAATACAGCCCAGAAAAAATATAAAATAGCCCATAAAATCAAAATTTGCATAGATATAATACAATTGTACATAAAAGATATAGCACAACATAAGAGATATAATCTGCCCCCATTGAGCATGAAAATGTCCGTTTCCAAAATAGCCACACGGAAAGCATCCAGAAATTGTCATACTATTTAGCCTATATGTTTAGTACCCTTTTTTTTTTTTTTTGTTTAAATAAAATTCATTACCGACCACATTCTCCCATAAAATAATACTACATATAAATCAAAATTATTCCTTATCTTTTAACCACACATTATCCAAACAATAAAAAAAAAAAAAATCACTCTTCCCAACTCATTTTCTCCCAAATTTTGATTAAAATTGAGCCCAAACAAGGGTTTAATCTTATGATAATTTTTGCATCTTTTTAATCTAACTTCGCAATATATTTTTTTGTGTCTAAATGAGTAGATAAAGCATGTTAAAGAAAAAGGAAATTTATAGTGTCTAGTCTTCCTTACTTGTTAAACCTTAACTGCATTATAAGTCCAACACTTATTCTTCCCTACATAAGCGAACTCAAAGGTGTCGACTTCGGAAAACTTTGAAATATCCTAATAGTAAAAAGTATTTTTCGTATTCAAACTATTAGCAAAATTTCCAATACACTTCATAGACATTTTCTTAACTAATTTCGCAATGGATAGTAATGATGGCCTCGTGATAACTAATCATTTAGATGCCACTAAATTGTTCAAATGGCCTTGCTAGGACCCTTTTTAACGGGACCAAAATCTATATATATAAACACACACACACAAAAGTATTATTTAGTATCTTTGGATCACTCTTAATAAGTTTAACTTCTTAAAATGGAATTCCAAGTCTTAACATGGTATCATAATCTATTAAATTTCAACGAATGATTCGATTCTATTAAAACTCAATAGATAAGCATACGAATTTCAAGATTGATCTGTTCAAACGAACTATCATCTTGTATGAGTATGTTAAGGAATGATATCCCACATCGAATAAAGATGAAAACATAGATCAATTTATAAGGGTTTGTACTACTTTTCTTAATAAGGTTGATATTTTAAGATGAAATCTCAAATCTTAATATGTGCAATCTATGGTCATGAAGCACCTTATTTAAATTTAATTGTAAAGTCCTTAAATACCTTATAATATCCGTCAAATAAAAATAATTAGTTAATAAAAGCAAGTAGTGTCTAGATAAAATAAGTCCAAGTTTGAATTGTAGACAATTTTAGAAGTATCATATCTAGTTTATAAATTGCAAACAACGAAACAATGTAAAAAATGACGAATTTTTTTTTTAACCTTTTTTTATGATTTTTCTTTTAAATAATGTTACTTGGACATAATGGAGTTACAAAATAATTTACATACATATGAGATGTCAAAAAGAGAGTGAAGGTTTTTTTTTTATTATTATTTTTCTTTTATGGTTGGAGAAATTTTGACTCAATCATATTTCATCACATCATGTGTATGTAAACAATTATATACATATAGTACAACCGTTTTTACTTAATCTTATCACAGTAGATAAATCGAACATGCCAATACCTTAAAGTTAGATGTTCGGGTTTGTGTGGCTTTCAAGAGATTGGCATTAGAATTGTGAAAAAAAGGAATCTTGAAATAGACAGAGACTAAGAGTAAAATAGATTACTATGAGTTGGGCTACAAATAGTGGGTGGCGTGAGATGGGGTCGCGTACAGCCTAAAAGATAATCAAAATCAATATTAGTCATCAGCGTTCCATTATTGAAGGCAGATAAAGGATATCAATTATCTTGGCTTTTAATTGTCATCTAAACAGAGCAGTGCCATTAAATAAAGCTATATATATATATATATATATAAAGCACCGCAACCTTGGGTAAATTGTGCTTAAATGCATATTTATATTGGCCAAAGAAATATAAAGCACGAACATACTGTCGGGCCACCCCACATTTGGCTAGGACAGTTCAGCTCAAATCTTCCTTTTGACTATTAGGTATAAATAAAATAAAATAAGGTCATTTATTTATTTTTATTCTTTTTTTAAAAATAAGAGTGATTTTCATGACATGCCACTTATTTCTATCTTAAAATTGAGTTGGTTGGATGACTCAAGACTAAAATAATCAAACAAGTCAATAAAAATATTTAGTTTTGGTCTACATTTCAAAATGAGTCGTACAATTTAAACAAACGATTTGAAGATTTTACATATTTCCAGAACCTAACCAAAGCCGTTCACTATATAAACCTATGCCTATCCACACAAACACAATAGTACTCAATACTTCAAAATCTAATCAATCAAACTTTCTAAAAATGTCTTCTAATTCTCAGCCTTCTTTTCCAATACACTTGTCTTTCCTTCTTCTGGTTCTGTTCATGTTTATAGGGTTCACTGAGTCTTTATTCGAGGGTTTGTTTGATCAGATAAAACTGTTTCTTATGCTGTCTCCATTGCTGGTTCTACTGGTTTTGCATTTGCTTTCTTCCTTACAAGGGTCGTTTTCATTCACCCCTTTCCCGGAGCAATACGCGATTCACCAGGCCGGTGGAACCCCGTGGGGAGTTGGGTTTCTGCTTGTGCTTCTGCTTTTTATGATCTCTTATCAGTCGGATTTCCGAGAACGCTGGTTTTCTTTATTGGGTTGATGAATATGTGCGGATTTTGGCTTTGATGGGTGCCCTTTGATGAGATGTGAAGTTGGATAAAAATTCTGTGTAAAGAGACTTTGATACACATATCTGGTACACGGTACTTGTAAATAAGACCATATATTGTCTCTGTGAAATATATGTTTATCATAGTGTATTTTTCTCTTCCAAATATGAAGACCTTGGTTGTATTATTAAAGTATAACATGTCCATCGCCCGTAATTAAGACTTTTTCATCATGGATTAACAAGAAGTTTATGATTATTTATTTATTTATTTTTTTTATTTTGTTTTGAATATGAGATAATTTCTTTCGTCTTCTCTTCCATTTTCCATTTTCTTCTGTCTGTTTCTTTTGGCTTTTGCTTTGTTTGCTTTCGTTAGGGAATGTGATAATAATTATATTAATAACACATCCAAATTCAGTTCCCTGATTTCTTGATTCATTAACTTTATGTTTAGAAAAAGATTAACGTGATTCGACAATAATGTCATTTCTTTGGTAAAAATTGCAATTTATTACTTTCTCCACTAAGGTTTTTCATTTCCATTCAATACAAAGTTCAAGAAGGAAACCATAATGTGGATACTTTGATGAATGACCCATCGCCTATTAGTATCATGTAATAAGTATTCATTTTTATTTATTTATTTTTATTTTTATTTTTTTAATTTTTTTTAAACTTATGAGTAAGGAAATGTTTCCATGTATGAAAATATTACTTAATGAGTAATAAAGAACAGATTTAGACCTTTCATCGCGTATTTGCTCGCAATGAAAATTGAATTGACAAAGTATTTGTCGAGTTATTTCTACTTGTCGAAAGCTCAAGTTTTAACTTCTGAAATATCTAATATTCTTTCATTTATTCAGTAGTATAATCTTAAACCATATGTTATCAATTTTGCTTTTTGCAGTCGTGTTACAATATCAATTGTCACGCCTTTACTTAAGGTTTGTTAGTATTAAAATTACCTGACTCGTAAAGCAAATATCACACTAATTTTGTAAGACCCGTAAATTCATTTTCGATAACGATTAATCCTTTTTAAACGCAACATAGAAGTCCTAATAAAGGTTAATTAATATTTTCGTCAATTTTCTTGACACTAATATATTATGGCCTCTCACATTGGACCTGATGGTGCACGTAGCCATGTGGTTATGCTGAGGCAGGGGCGCCTACCCTTCTCAAGTGTTCCCATGCATACATATTTAAAAAAAAAAAAAATTGATTATTTCTAGCATTAATGCTATAACATTAATTTATGTGCACTATGCGATGAACTTAATTAAAAGTAGAATTATACTCTTTCCATCCCATAAAGATATTTTTGTTTTACTTTTTCGGCAATCCTAAATTATAGGCCAATTTCCTTATTGAGAGTATAATTTATGTTTTAATTTTCTAATATGTCCCTATTTAATATATCTTGTTTATCAATAAATATAAACTAATATTATTTAAATCATTATTTAATGTAGGAGTTACTAAAACAAGTAAGAAAATATTATATTTTTAAATGTATTACTTACATTTTCTTAATCCACATGAAAACGGAAACAAGTCTATCGTTATGAAACGGAGGGAGTACGACTCATTTAATTGTTCTTCTGATTTAATGACATTTAATGTCATCTAGACTGGTATTAAAGTTTTTTTTAAGAGATTCTTTATATAAATAATACTTTTTTATTTTAAAAAGTTAATGCTTAAAAATAAGTTTTAAATGACTCTCTATTTTAACTTTTTAAAATAAAGAATGAGTTTAACTTTTCAAATTTAGAGAGTCAAACTCTTCGTCTTAATAAACAATGATTACATTTAATAAGTAATACATTTCAATATTATACATAAACTATTTAAACCATATTTAAATTTATTGGTCATTGACATATAAAAAATTATGTTAAATAAAATATAAAGAGAAATCAATAAATATCTCTTGAGAAAAGTAAAATGAAAAGCCCAAATAGTGTATTTATGGGGTACATAAAAATTATGACGCTTTAAATTTAAAGATGCTCTTATAACATTATTCTAATTAACATTACTCATTAGAAAATTTAGTCCATGGCAATCAGTGAACTATATATCAATGAATTAAGGGCCGTTTGGCATGAGTTAAAAATTAATGTCCAAACAAAAATTAAGATAGTTTTCTCAAAAAATTTATTTTACAAGAAACAAAAATAAAAGCAAAAGTCATGTCAAACAGCTCTCAATATGATTTCATGGTCCAATAGTATAAAATCTAAAGTTTTCTTGAGATAGAACAAATTTTCTGAAAGAGTTGTTTAGCATTGAAAATTTGAAATTTGATACGATCTTGATCTTTAATATCTGGTTCGTTGTAAAAAAAATTATCAATTTAGTTTCCCAGAAAATGGAATTCTATTGATTGTTTCATCCAAATTCCTATTTTTATATTGCTTGATTGATATTTTTCAATGAAAAATATTTTCATACTTTTGGTCATGTAATCATATTTTCCTTGAAAACAATGAATATATTTTCTTTAGGAGAAGTATGTTTTATTTTTTGAGTAAATCACTCTCCCCCCCCCCCCCCCCCCCCCCCCCCTCTCCCTCCCATATACTTACAACAAAATGGTCAACCATAACAATTTTCAGGTTAAAAATAAAATCAATCAAATACATTTAATTGACAATTTTCAAGGAAATAGTTTCTATACAATTCAATTGCCTAGAATTTATTTTCTTTTCTTAAAAATTTTATGCTCGCAATCAAATACACCATTGAATCTTCTACCCCCACTCCACTAATATGAACGACCTAACTATTTTAATGGGGTTAAACTTCATAAAAACGTCTATTTAAATAGATAGATTATGTGGTAATTGGATTAGCTACTAATTAGTTACGATGGCCTTGTGATAACTAATCATATATATCACTGAAAATTGTTCAAGTGGCCTTTGTAGGACTCGTGAGTCCATGTGGGGCAACATTTTTCCTATTTAACGAGGGACTCTAGTTCATAGGTATATATAAAAGAAAAGTTATTAGTTGTCTCATAATATAATATATGCATAATCTAGATTGTTAAATGGATCGAATGGAATCGAATCGAATTGAACTGTTCGACTCTCCTACGAATTGTTTGACTCCCCTATCGACGGGTTTGGGTCGCATGTGTGAGAGGAGCCGAGTAAGGTGGGGTTCAACTTGCCCTTTGATGGAGCAAGCCAAACTAGCTAGTGAGCCAGTCCTTACTATTTTTTTATTATTTGAGTTGAAAATTGAATTATTATTCTCCAAAGTACAATAATTATCTAATGATAAGAAATAGATAAAAATAAATAATAGAATAAGAAAAAAAATTGTTCGTTATATTTTTAAAAGTTGGGGACTAAAATGGAATTGGATTTTAATTTCTATTTTAGTTAGGTTAAATAATTAGATAATGATGGAACACGATTTAGTATATCAATATTGAGCTCTTATTGAAGCTTGTAATTAATTAGAAGTCTTAGACTTGAGAAAAAGTTAATTCGAATAAGTTATACTTAAGTTATTGAAGTTTAAAAGAAATTGTCACTTATTAGTATTTTATTTGAATTGGAATTTTGTAAGAGTGCCACCATGGGTGGATATGTACGAATGCCACCTATCTCATGTTAGTTAGTCATAAATCTACTTTTGTTTGTGGTGGTTATTAATTATCTTCCACTTCAAATACCACTGGTTGTTTCCTCCTTAATATACTTACTATTGTGTCTCCTAGACTCCATCTCACTTGAATAAAGTTTTTTCTAAAAATAGGTGAGACATAATTGCATGTCATGTTAACATATACCTATTCCAAGAAAAGTCTATTCATAATTAACTTCCTTACCATTTTTTTTACAACTTTGGACTTCTAATCAGATAAAAATTCCTAGAAGTATTGGTTAGAGTATTGTATTGTGTATATATATAGGCATGTCTAGCCAATCTTATTTACGCAAAAAGAAAAAAAAATAAATAAAGAGAGAGTTGAGGTAGAGAGAAAGATAATGGGTTTCCAGCGTATTATTTTACATTCATTCGAAACCTTTCAATAAACGAGGTAAAATATTTTATGTGCAAGTGTTTTCGTTTCCTTATACTTCTATATTTAATTAAATATGCACGGATTGCCAGATGACCTTCGAATTCTATAAAAAGAGAGATGAAATCCTACGAGATGATAAGAAGATCTAAGATGAGTGTGTCGCTTGGTCACCAATATACTCTATAAGAACAAAGTGATATGAAGTATAAATTTTATTTGTTATATATTTTTTTATGAAACTACACGTAACTTATTGGGTATTTTCGAATACTCACTCTTACAATTTTTTCAAGTTATTTCGAGTCGATTGAAATTGTGATGGGATGGTGATGTGGATTGCCAAGTGAATCGAAGAAAGGCAAGAGATATTAAACATTTAGTTTATCTCTTCATGTCTATAAATTTAATTGTTAGTTTTATTTGTTCAATTACTCATTTGTTTATTTAGTTCATTGATTGTGTTCAAATTTTTAGAAACTCAGATATCGCGTTTAAATTGATATTTATGATTGAAAATAAAGAATTTCTTTGATTTGTATCGTTCCGCATTTATTAAAAAGAAAATTGAATTTTTCATAACACTCCAATTTTTACAAAAAAAAAAAATAATAATAATAAATAAATCGGTGCGTTACAATCATAACACAACTATAATTTTCATGGATCTTTTAAATTTTGACAACAAGCTAAATAAATCATCTTCGTTCCGTGAAAATGAAGATGAGCTAGTCACTACGTAAATAACCTATGTTAGTTTAAAAAAAATCATTATCTCATGGTTCGATTTGATTCTCTTGAAACTAGAATCGAATGGAATTATGTCCATCTTAGAACTATTCCGATCTAATTCAATGAATGGAATATGTAACCAACGAGATGGAAAAGAAGAGTGTTTGTGTAACTTTCCAGAGACGTGAACGGTGGCGAATTCAGGATTGGAAGTTAGCTAGGACGGCAGTAATAGCGAGGTCGTATATTAATATTTAATAAAATAATATTAAAAATTCTTTAATCTTTATGTAAATAAACTAAAATGTAAAAATTTCCAATTTTCATAAATCATAAACTTCAGCAATCAATAGCAAAACCCTCAGAAAAATTTTCGTGTACGTTATGGACACCATAATGTACACCAAGCACCTCTCAAATCCTCAATATTCCCAAATTCTCGAATTCACAAAATCCCCACAATCAATAGTCATAACTCATAAATATTAAATCAAAAAATGAAGTAAAGTATAAAAGAACAAAAACCAAATCAAACCAAACCAGAAAAGAAGAGAGGTAGAACTCACAAGTCAAAACGATGATGGAGGACTCACAATGGCGACTCATTTCCACCGACAGAGCGCGCAGTGAGATGTTTTTCAATTTGAATTATAGCAATTGAATTGTGATTTTTAAACCAATACAAACCATTAAATTGTTATTGCATTGGGTCTTTTTATATATATAAAAAGAGGCCCAATTTCAGAAGAAAAGGCCCACAATTAAAGAAAAATTAGCCCAATCCATTAACTATCATCTTCGACCTCAAGCTTTTGTCCCTCGCTCAGTGATCCCGAAAAAGACTATAAATTCCAGCGAAGCCAAGTGCCATCTCATCGGGTGCTTGCTTTCACACGGGACGAAATTTGGATTGCCTTGAAAGAGACACAAAAAAGTGTCAAGGAAGTGGCTAAGCATGAGCATCATAGATTGGTACAGCTTAAAAGATAATCAAGATTAGTCATCCATTATTTAAGGCAAACAAGGACTGTGGACCCCAACCCGCCGTCCCTCTCGAACATATTTTTACCCTCACCATTCACTAAAATTAAATTTCTTAGTTTTTAAGTTAATTAATAAACTATACTTCTAAGTCTCGTCTCATTTTATCTTCATTTTTACTTAATAGTAAATAATTTCCAATTTTATTTTATTATTATTATTATTTTTTTTTTTTACATCTAAAAAGTAAGATACAATTTGCTAAACAAAGTAGAATTGATTAGAGGTCAAATAATACCCTATATATTTGATATACCGAACTAAACATTATTAAATAAAAATTTTAAATAAAGATGATAATATAATTTAGCTATCCAGTATAACAAAATGTATAATTGTCTTATGATTTTTATGGCTCTATTTGAATAGAGAAAAGGTGAAAACTTTAAAGTATATTACAGATATCCCATATCTTAGATATTATTTTCAATTAGGGCTAGATAAAACTTCATAACCAAATCAGACCGATCCAGACCCGAACCGAATCAAGCCATTCTTCTTCAGTTTAATACTCGAATGGGTATCAGATTCATAACCGACGTATTTAGTTAGATTATCGATTCTAGTTCAAGAACCGAATAAAAATCATTTCCTAATTTATATTAAACAAGTCAAATTATTTTAATTTTTCTGTTACATTTGCCAACTAATAAATCGAGCTAAAAAATATATCATTTTCATGTTTCATTTATCCACTAATTAATTGAGCCCAAAATATTATTTTGCTATTTTTAGCCAAAACCCAACTTCGTAGTTCAAATTTTAAATAATTAAAATTGAGTTACCTAAGTTTTTCTTAATTATTTTGTTGTTTCTCAAATAATCGAAGTTGAACGGCTGTACCTCTCTTCATCTTATTCTTTTTTTGCTCTATTCATTGAATTTTCTCCACTTTGATCAACGCAATTTGTATAATTAGTGAATGGATCTTATTAGAAAACTCATTATTTGTATATATTGTTTTGTAAGTGTTAATAAAGTGTTATTGTTAGAACTAGGTTGAATATGTCATTAATTGGATTAATGTAGTGTTTTTGTAAATATTAAAAAAATTAATTATGGTACGGAACCAAACCAAACAGTTCCATAATTAAATTTAGATCCGATAGTTTCAACTTAATAAATACTCGAAAATTCTGATTCGATCCAATTCTCTTTAGAATCAAATCGTATCAGACCATGTCCAACTTTATTTTCATTAATATATTATAAACATGGGGTAAATTTCATCTATCGTAATTAAACTTTTAGCAGAATCCTTTAAACTTTGATATGCTCAATTGGCTTAGTAAACTTCAGTTTATTTTAATTGAGTCACTAAAACTTAGTTCATGTTTGATTTTGATTTTAATTTTTTTCATAATCATTTTTCTTGATTTTGTATGTTGGACAAATTGTTGTCAAACAACCTCCCAAGTTATGATATTAATTCAGTTTTAATCTTCAGTCGGTCCGGCCAAATGACTGAACGAAATTGTAGCACCGCAATTGAGACGACACAATCCAAAGTTTAATTTGGTCATTTGAAGCAACTTAAATATTTTAGTATTGCTTATGGCTCAACTCATTTGTTTTGATAATCAAAACAAGAGATGTTCACTTGGAAGTCCATTTATCTATTGTTTGGGCCTTACTTGACCCATTAACTACCCTATTGTACCTTACATTTCTTGGCCTTATTAGGTGAACATATTGGGCCTCCTATTCTTTTGCCAAGACCGAACCGTGTCCGCCTTCTTTGTGTGAGAAAATTGGAGTTTTCTTTTCTACCACTCCTACCAGTCTCTGTCCCTCTTCACTCCTACCTTTGTGGTGATTGTTATTGAGTTATTACCTACCTTTGTGGTCTTCTAAGTGTGTAGTCTCTTGGAAACCATAAGTGGGAAGGCTTGACTTTGTCTTGGGTTGATTGATTTTGATTGTGGTGAAACTGGAATAATAAATTGAGCTTAGCTAACACCTTGGTGGTCATTACATCCTTCAGATCTAGTATCAGAGCTTGGGCGGTAGCGATCTAGCCAAAAATTGAGAGAAGGGGCCGAATTCCTTTGTGTAACTGAATTTGAGGAGGAGAAGAAGCACTAAATTGGGGTTTATCAGGCCAATGCTACGATTCGTCTGGGGTTAGGTTTTCGCTTTCTTCCGGGGCAGCCTGAGTCCTTATTTCAATTATCGGTTCTCCAGGTAAATATGTTGGTCTAGCAGAAACCATTAGAGGGTTTCAATGATTCCTTGCAAGTTAAATCTTTGGTACTCAAAAAGTAAGAAATAGGTCAATCTATCCTATTGAGTCACTTGAAGTAGCAGACTTAAAAAGAACTTATTTATTCATTTATCTATTTCTATTTCTTTATATATGTGTTAAAGATAGAGTCTTGCAAAGACTTCTTTTAATTCCTCCCAAACGCAACCTCTATAGGACAAACGGAAGTTGAACCCATAATCAACAGGCCAATGCATCTCCTGTGAGGCGGTGCATGTGATAGTTTTCCAGCGAGATTTTTTCGGGCAGAATACTTATTTTGATATCTTAAACGTACTGATATAATTTGTTTAGTGTTTCAGGTTATGTAGGAAAACTTGGACGATTTTGCCCTCGGATATCAATATGCTTTTGTGGTTGATTGGCATTGGTATATTTGTTGAATATTTAGGAAGAATAATGGTGGTCCTAAAATAGCTAATTCCCATCTTTCGACTTTACGGACTCATATATGTCCGGTCTGGTAAATTCTCTTGACCCAATTAATTTTCAACATTAGAATGTCTCCATGTGGAGTGATAGTATGGTTGTGGTTACCGTGAAGGGGTAACATTTCTTATACTTGAAATTAGGATTACTTGCTCTTAACTATTTGATTGAGTACTTGTTCTTGCTAGATCAAAGTATTGTTCTGTGTGATATAATTGTCGTGAAACTTGATACCTGTTGGACATATAGAGCTTGTTTGGTACAGATTTTAAGTCAATTAAAATCAATTTTTTTACCGTTATTTCACTATTTCAACCGCCATTTTTGTATTATTCTCTCACAAGTAAGACCCACTTTATCTCTAACGATCAAAAAATCAATTATCAAAATCTCTACCAGACAAGCACATATATTTTAGTTGTCTTGTTATTTTAGCTGCTTGATAATTCCGTTAGAATATCGAGACCTTATCCGTTCGAACATTCTCTTAATCTAAGATCACGAGTCTTACAAAATTTTAGGAATTTATAACGAAATATATTATCCGTGACCCTAGACTACTTTGTGGAGTTTGACTGTGTTTTGTGAAAATGACAACTCAAAATTTTGATTTGAGAGTTTTTAACGGAAAATGTCATTTTTCAATCTGGCAACAAAAAATTAAAATTATTTTGATCCAACAAAAAATTTCAAAACTCATTGAAGGCAATTTTTCAACTTTTTTTTTTTTCAAAAGAACAAAAGGAAGAAGCTAATGAGCTTGCTTATACTCAATCATTTTACAATTTTCTGACGTCGTTTTAAGAAGGGTGGGTAAACTGAAAACTATTAAAGAACTTTGGAAAAAACTAGAAGATCTGTATTTGCTCAAATCTACACCGAACAAATTTTACCTACTTGAACGTTTATTCAGCTTTAAAATGGATCATTCAAAGGATCTTGTTGACAATTTAAATGTGTTTAACAAATTAGTGCAAGACACTATTAACTGTGATGAGGTTGTGTCTGAAACCTATAAGACCATAATTTTGCCTAACTCTATGTCTGACTCATATAAGAAAGTTAAAAATGCAATTAAGTATAGTAGGAACACTTTGACACCTGAAATTGTCATAAATTCTTTTAGAAGTAAGAAGATGGAAATTAGAGTTGAAAAACATGATAAAAAAAGCTGTGAGTTACATATGATGCGGGGTATAACTCAATTTAGACAAAACGGTAATGACAGATACCAAAGTAGTGGCGAGTCAAGTAGTAATGGATAAAAGAAAAAGGGTAAGGGTAAATCTAGATCAAAGTCTAGAACGAAGGTAAAAAAAGTACTATAGCTGTGGAAACACAGTGCATTTTATAAAAGACTGTTATAAGAAGAAGGGTAAGCTAAAGATAAAGAAGAGAGATGAGCTCAATGTGTTGTCTTTTGCTTCCGAGGTAGAAGACGGTGAGATTTATATGATTAAAAGTCTCATTATGTATACTGCTAAATTGAATCTAATTGCTAGTTCCCGCATGCATAAGTGGATACTTGATTCTGATACATTTTTTCATGTGACATTTGAAAAGAATTCATTTGAAAACTTGCATGAATCTAATACTGGGTATATTGTGCTGTGTGATAATTTTACCTATCCAATTGCTAAAATTGGTGATATTAATATAAAGTTTGACACTGGTTTTGTGTACACTTTAAAGGACGTTAGATATATCCCTGAATTGTCTAGGAATTTGAATTCAGGAGGAAGACTTGAAAAAGATGACTTCACCGATAAAATTGAAAATAGAATGTTAAAGATGATTAATGGTACATTAATCTCTATTAAGGGAATTAAAAAAATGATATTTATATCACTACTAGGAAAGTGATTATAGATCACACACATACATGGTATAATAAGCTTGCATACGTACGCATTATGGGTTTTAAACTTCTTAATGAAAAAGGTGCATTTGGTAATGACTGTATACCTAATTTGTTATTCCATGATCACTGTGTGCTTGGTAAGCATCATAAAACATCTTTTCTCCACTAGTGTTTATAAAGCTAAAGGCATGCTTGAATATGTGCATTATGATCCGTGGAGTCATGCTAATAATCCCTCATCGGTTAGTGATAGGTATCTCTTGTTTATTATTGATGACTACACTAGGAAAGTAGGGGTTTATCTTTTGAAAGATAAATCTGACGTTTTCCACAACTTTAATAATTGGAAAAAGACAAGTGGAAAACCAAACTGGAAAGAGAGTCAAATTCTTAAAAACGAATAATGTCATAAAGTTTGTAACACTGAATTTGACATTATGTTTAAAGAAAATGAATAACAAGATGTAAGACTGTTCCTTACACTCTCCAACAAAACGGGGTAGCGAAAATGATGAATATAACCATACTTGATAAAGTGAGTTGCATAATGTTATGTTCTGGTGTTCCAAAGTCATTTCAGGGTGAAGCCGTTATGAATACTTGTTATTTGATTAATTTGACTCCATCTGCTACCTTAAATAGTGACACTCCTCATGAAAGGTGGTCTGGTAAATTAAGTAAATACTCTATACTTAGAACTTTTGATCCTGCTGCTTTTTCTCATTAGAGTGAAGGAAAGCTTAAACTTAGAGCTAGAAAGTGTCTTTCTAGGATACCCTGAAGGTGTTAAAGATTATAGATTATAGGATAGAAGCCAAAAGGGGGTTAAGATCATCATGAGTAGAGATGTCATGTTTAACGATGATGAGATGCCTTGTCTTAGAGTGAACCTGAACCGATAAGTGAAGCAGAACTAGGTGATGAACCGATAAGTGAAGCAGAACTAGGTGATGAGAGAGATCGATTTAAGATGGAGTTAGGAAAACTTAGCACATCTGTCCCTACTACTTCAAATGAGGTGGAGACTCGGGTTTAGGAACCCGAGGTGTAGAATAGAGATGAGGTAGTGATAAAAGAGCATCCTGAGGAAGAAAATCCGGTGGCCAATTACAATTTAGCTAGGGATAGAGAGAGGAGACAAACGAGAGTGCCTAGGAGATTCGAATATGAATCTAAGTTAGCTTTCGCCCATGCTAGTTACAAAGAACTAGTTGTCAGGGAGTAAAAAACCTTTGAGGAGGCTATGAAGAGTGAACAATCCAAAGAGTGGTTTAAGGCAATAAAAGAGGAGATGAGTTCTCTAGAGAAGAATCAGACTTGGAAGCTAGTACCTAGATCTAAGAATAAATTGACCGTCGATTGTAAGTTGGTCTTTAAGGTTAACAAAGGTACTAGTAGCTCGGAACTCTTAAGATTTAATGTTAGGTTAGTGGCTAAGGACTACACACAGAATGAGGGTGTTGATTATAATGAAATTTTTCACTAGTTGTTAAATACACTACTATTAGGGTCATGTTTGTATTGGTTGTGCATTTTGACTGAGAACTTGAACAATTTGATGTTAAAACTGATTTTTTACATGGTGAGCTTGACAAACAAATCTTTATGAGTCAACTAAAAGGTTTTAAGGATAAGTTAAAACTTGATCATGTGTGTTTCTTAAAAGGTCCTTATAAGGCTTGACACGGTCACCTAGAAATCTTTTGTACTCACTACAGGGTTTCAAAAGAAGTAAATTTGATCATAGTATGTATTTCAACACAACGAGGCTGATAATAATTATTTATTTTCATTGCTCTATGTGGACGATATGCTTTTGATTGGTTCATCAGCTAAGTGGATAAACAACACAAAAACAAAGTCAAGTGGTGAATTTGACATGAAAGACGTAGGTAAGGCTAAGAAAATTTTAGGCATGGAAATCGAAAGAGATAAGTCAAATTTTGCTTTGTTTTTCCATCAGTCTCCATATATTTCGAAAGTGTTGAAGAGATTTGATATGAATGATTCCAAACATGTATTGCCTCTAGCTAATCACTTTGCATTATCTAAAGATCAAGCTCCTTGCAATGAATGTGAAGCATAATACATGAGTAGAGTTCCGTATTCTAATGTGATTGATTTCATAATGCATTTGATGGTTTGCGCTAGACCAAATTTAGCTTTCGTTGTTAGTACTCTCAATAGGTACATGTCTAATTCGAGTCCTGAATATTGAGAAGTTTTAAAGTGGTTATTAAGATACTTGAAAGGTACTAGTGATGTAAGTCTTAAGTTTGGTGCCAGCAAGGAAGGTATGAAATTGAAGGGTTTTGTAGATGCTGACTATGTAAGGGATAGGGATGGTAGGAAATCAACCTCCTCTTATGTGTTTACCTTATCTAATTCTTGAGTTAGTTGGAAATCATAGTTACAGCATATCGTTGCACTATCCACAACAGAGTCGGAGTATATTGCTAAAACTGAAGCAATTAAAAAGGCTCTGGGGCTTAGAGTTCATGAATAATGTGTCTTAATGATTATGTGGTAATGTATTCAGCTAGTCAGTCCTCTATACATTTATGTAAAAACCTTATTTTTCACGAACGCACTATACACATTGATGTTAGACTACATTTTATTAGAGATATAGTATCACAGAAGGTGGTAAGATTGGAAAAGGTCCATACACGATACAACCCTTCTGACATGGGCAGGAAAGTGCTACCACTGATAAAGTTTAGAAGTTGCAAGGATCTTCTAAAGATTAGTACAGGTAAATGATTTCCAATTTTATCGATTCTTTTTTTAGAGGTGTCACTAATTAGAGATACGTTTTCTTTGTAGGTTCTTTGACACCAAAATGGAGGTTGTTGGACAAATTATTGTCAAACGACCTCCCAGCCTATGATGTTAATTCGATTTTAATCTTCAATCTCCTCGGCCAAATGACTGAACAAAATTGTAACATGACAATCGAAACAAAACAACCCAAAGTGTAATTGGACCATTTGAAGCAACATAAATATTTTAATGTTGTTCATGGCCCAACTCACTTGCTTGGATGGCCAAAATAAGAGATGTCAACTTGACAACCCATTTATCTATTGTTTGGGCTTTACTTGACCCATTAAATACCCTATTATAACTTACCTTTCTTGGCCTAATTAAGTGAATATATTGGGCCTTCTATTCTTCTGCCAAGACCGAAGCGTGTGCGCCTCTTTTGTGTGAGAAAATTGAAATTTTCTTCTCTGCCTCTACTGCCTTTCGATGCCCCTCTTTACTCCTATCTTTGTGGTGATTGTCATTGAGTTATTACCTACCTTCGTGGTCTTCTAAGTGTGTAGTCTCTTGGCAACCATAAGTGGGAAGGCTTGGCTTTGTCTTGGATCGATTGATTTTGATTGTGGTTAAATTGGAAGAATAAACTAATCTTGGAAAACGTCTTGGTGGTCATTACATCCTTCACATTGTACGTGGACCCAACAGTTTTTACTACTTTTTAATTATAAATTCTTCAGAAAATTTCTTTTTACAAAATACTTATCAAATAATCAAAATGAAATAAGAACCTATATGATTTCAACATTTATAACTTTTGTCACCTATTGTCTCTCAAATTGGTGTAATTAATTAAATGGCAGACATAATGTATCATATCTTTCGCTTAATCATCGTGTGACATGACAAGTTATCCCTGCACTAAGTCATAAAAGAATTAAAATAAAAATCATTCATTTTAACCTTCTAATTTCATGGATGAGGTCAAAATCTAACTCAAATGTAAGATCGGAATTTTTTTTGGATCATAAACCTACTTAAGAATATCCTTTTGGTAGGTTGTAGTTGAATAAAAAAAATCATTTAGTAATCAAATTGGCATTTACGATTTTTGTTTTGAGTTTTTCGTATAGCAATTACTTAGATGATGAGTTATGATATGGCTATCAATTAAGTAATTTTCATAAATTTGAATGGCAACAAATGACGGAGAGACAATGTTAGTAATAAAAATTGAAACCTACATTGATGTTCAGCGACCTAATTGTGGCAAATCAGCATTAATTCATTTGGAATTTCACTAAATGCTTAGTGGCCATTCATGAAATTCACCCGTGTAACTAAAAAGTCTCCAACCTTTATTCTTCACCATGAAGAAAAGTTTGATCACACGCGCCTTGTGCAACTTTGTTCTACGAGCCATAGTCAAAATTGTGTTGCAAGTTATTTTTGAATTTTTATAATTATAATTGTAATTATACAGTATATTATCATTTGATAAAATAAAAAAAATACCAAAAATGTTAAAAAAAAATTATATTTTTCTTTAAATATAATCTAAAAATTCGAAAAATGAGTGGCTGACTTTGACATAAAATTTGAGTAGGACCCGTTTGTTTATTTTGGGAGATCAAGATTGATTTATAATCTTCTCCGTAAGTATATCGAAATCATATATATACTTACCAAAAATGGATCTCGGGTCAATGAGAAATTGGAGCTCAAAATGTACCAATTGAAAATAGCTTGTGTTAGAGGGAAACCAATTAAGTTTTTTCGCACATAGGAAAATAATGAAGGTGTTTCGCGCGGGTAGTCGCTAACAATTAAAAAAGGAGATTAGACGATTGTGTAAGGAACAGACCTCTTGAGACAAAGTCCCAACAATGGGTGTTTTATTAGTGATGATTTACAATTGGAAATAAACAGAATGCCTCCAAGGGGCGCAAACACACGAGTACTAAAAGAAGTGTTTAAATTTAAGTTAAGAAATTAAAATTACATATTCTCTGTTGGAGAATGTTTGATTTGGGCCCCCCTTTTCTCAATGTCTTCTCTTCCTGTTTATATTCCCTTGATGATTTTCTCGTGACAAACCGCTTGAAAACTGTTTGATTGCGTTATAGCTACCCACTTTTTTTTATGGTGGCTAACTTGTTGTGGAACTTCTGTCTCTAACTGTTGTCATTACTCTTTGTCATTCAACCGCCTTCAACTGGGCTCCTTGAATCGTGGAATGTAATAAGATTATTCAATAACTGCTTCAATAACTGTTATTCTGGATAACCATAATATTTTATGTTTGTTAAGATCCTGGGCGATTCGAAGGTTTGGACGAGAATGGGGTCATCGCTCTGGGAGACTGTAAGGCACTCCATTCGCTCAGATTCTGGGCGTCTTGCAAGCTTGTGCGATGATGTTACTGTGTTCGTGGGCTTCCACTGCATTTATCAATAATCCTGTTTGGACTTTATCCTGAACTCCCCAATTGGACTTCACTCTTTGGGCTATTTGATTTGCGCTGCACTTTTAGTGTGTCAACAATTCCCCCCAATATGGCAGAATTAATACCAATTATTAATCTTTGCCCTATTCACTTTGTATTTTTCAGCAACATTTGAAATTCTCAAGAATTTCAATCATTATTTCCTTCTATAGCCTGAAAAGGTGCAACATTACAAACCCTTATAAACCCAAAAGACACGCCATTTCATCGCACCACTAAACCACGTCTCTATATTTCGCGCTTCCTCCTCACTATTTTATTGTTCATCTTCTTGCTTCTCAGGTACGTTTCTCAGGCAAATCTTAACAAAAATGTACTTTGCACCCAATGGCGACTTCACAAACTCAATCTGATGATTCTTTTAGTTTCGAAGATTTCTAGAAAATCCTTACTAGGCCGTATGAAAATCCAAACTTCCTTGCACAAGCCATTGCTGATCTCAATGAATTCTATTTGGGTCCATCATTCAATAATGCCGAAACCGTTGGACAAGTGACGTTGGGCCAACTGTTCCCTTACACTCAAGACCCTCCGTTCCTGAACTCTCTGTCATTGAGGCCGATTCGCGAAAAAGGTATTCGTACTTGGCCCAAAGCTGATGTTATTTTTCGTAGATGGCATGGACGTCTTGTGAATCATGGCCCTACCAAGGTGATTTTTGATCGCGCTAGGATTTCAAACTTATTAGAAATCGCTCTTCAACCCCCAATTTTAGACTCAGTGCTTTTATAATTGCTTTGAGTTTTTGATCTTCTGAATATAATACCTTTGTTTCCCTATTGGTCCTATGTCTATTACTTTAAGGGACGTTGGAGCCCTAGTAAATCTTCCGCCTTTGGGCGATACCATCTTTTTCGGTATCTTGATTTTCAGTGTTGGCTCGAAATTTGACAAGAAACTTATTGAGTCCTATTCAAGCATGCAAGGCTTTTATAATCATTTAAGCGTTGAACCTTCCCATACCGAGCGTGTGGCCTTTCTTCAAATTTGGCTCTGTAAATGTATTCTCTGCGTGCCAAGTATGAAACTTTCTATGAACTACTTACCCATAGTGCATAAATTGGTGCATGGTAGGCCTTTGAACTTATGTTCCTTCTTTTTAGCTGCCTTTTATAGAGACATGGCTTCCCTTCAATCTCAACTGAAGGATGGTGCATCTCCCACTGACAGTGGATCCCTTTGGTTCACTCAACTATGGTTGAGAGCATACTTTCCACCACTTGGTGCTTCATCCATTTTCTTTCGTTCTGCTAGCTGCTATGGGCTATCCATTGACCCATGAACCCTATAAATATGTCCAGTAGGGACATTTTTTCATTCTTTTATGCCTTAAATTCGATTCTTTCCTTCTTTCCTTTTCCTACTCACTTGACTCCAGATTATGTGCAACCTCCATCCACTCTGGACAGTGCGAGCGCCTCTCTGCTTGTTTGGGTTCAGTTTTTGATTGGGAGGGAATTGTTCCACGATATTTTAACTGGAACCAATGCCAAGTCTAGGGTTGAAATATATGCTCCCCAATTTTTTGCTCGCCAACTTGGTTTTGGCCAAACTTGGCCTGTTCCTTCTTGCTACTCCAAAATTTTAACAAATCATTTTCACACTATTAATAAGGCAGAAGCACAAGCTATAGATGCTCGCAACATTCTTTTGATGAGCAAATTTTCATTAGCCCCTTTCAATTCTAACTGTGCCGTCCATCCTCTTTTTGAACAGCTCTGGCCATCAGTAAAACGCAAATTGTTTGCAACTGATGCTAATCGTGCCTTCCATTTACTGGATCAGTCAGACACTTCCTCTACTTCTCCTATTTTGGTCATCCTTGTGTCCATTAGGAATCCTTCCTCCCCTGCTCGCACTAAACATCCTATCCGTCCATCTGCTTCTCCACCTGCCAAGGCTACTACAACTAAAGGTGCCTTAAGCTGCAAACGGCCAGCTTCAGCATCTCCCATTTTGTGGAATGATAATGATGATACTCCTCTCATCCTTAGGAGAAGGGTAATTGAATTTTTTTTATTCACAATCATACTTTTCTATGTACTAATAGTTTACCTGAATTTCTCAGAAAAGTTCAGCCTCTCCTTCGAAGGCTTTGGTTTTAGCAACTCCTGCTTCATCATCTTCTGCTAAAGCTGCTTTGTCCAAATCAGCTGATGAAGGGACTATGCTTAAGAATAACCCTTAGTCCCGGAATCTTCATCACAACCAGTAGAAGGGTCACTTTCTTCCCAGAGCGCCGACCCCCCAAATGTCGAACCAGAAGGTAATACATATTTTGATATTTTACCTTTGCTTGTGCTACTGATTTTTGATTCGTTGCTTCTTGAATTATACAGAGGCTCCCATGGGCCTGCCCGTTGTGGCAGAGTCTTCTCGCCTAGATAAAGGGAAGTCCCCACAGGTGGTGGAGCCAACTGGTGATATGCTTGAACTTCCAAAGATTGCTGATGAGGTAACATTTTGCTTCACTTTTATTTTCGCTTTGTTTATTGTAGTGAAAGTCCTCAATGTTGGAATTTTTCTTTGCAGGGTGCTGATGACATTGTGCGTTCCATCCAGGACTTGTTCACTTCCTGGGGACAAGTCAAGCTGTCTCACCCTATTTCAACCAGTTATCATTCTGCTTCATCTTCTTGCTTTTTCGGAGGAAAATATGAAGTCTCTCAAGCAGTCGATACTTGAGTATGTGTCTTTTATGAACATGGATATCATCTAGGCTAGTGCTACTAAACATAAGGATAAGTTTGAGCTATTGAGTACGAAATTGGCGCAAGCACTTACACTTCTGTCGCTCAATGTTTCTGCTGACTTTAAAGCGACATTGAAGGTTGTCCACTCTGACATCCTCTCCTTGCTAGCTAAAAATGTTGAACTGAAGGTCAGGAGTACTCGATATCTTCGTGCTGCATCTGAAAAAGAGTCTTTGCTTCTTGAGATTAACAAAGCCAAGGATGAATTGAAAGAAATCACTTCCAACGTTATGATCGAAGACTCTTTGATGATAAGCTTGGCTGTAGAGATGAAAGAGCTTCAAGCAAAGATGAATGACTGTAGAGCGAGAATGGCTGCTAAAAAACGTAATGCTTCCCAAGGAATTGAACGAACCAAGTCTTTGATTGAGCAGTATAAAAAGCTGGAGGTTGATGACGATTTTGTAGCTGAATTAAATGTTGTTTCTTCTCAACAGAGCGAAGATTGGGGAAGACTTAGGAAAAGAATACGTTCGGCTTGGGATGAATTATAATTAAGACATCCAATGCCTTAACTTTCATTTTGTAATTTCGCACTAATTGCCATTGCTAATTTTGAATGTAACAATAGCTATCGTCATTAATGAATGACTATTTTGTCTATTTGCGTATTAATTGACGTTGTCCTTAATCGTCAAACCCCAAGCATTTAATTGCTTTATGCTAAGATTCATGTACATTCTTTCTTGGTATTCCGTCTCTTTTCCCAAGACTTTGGGCCATTTGATTTCAGTTATTAGGCATGAATGTGGCCGTTCATATTCTGTATTTTCACCTTCACGCCTCTATATATGCGTGTGTATTTCGTACGTATCATTTTCATTTCCATTCTTTTCTTCAAAAACTAACTTGCTGCCATCGTTTGGCATCTCAACAATTGATCCAAAATTTTCGTCTTCCATAGAAATGGATCATTTGATCCGCCCATTTTGCTTTCTGTCTTGATGTCACCTTTGATATGAGAAATATAGGAAATATTCTTTGGTCAGCAAAGGTCTTCCCATCGTCTCCATGTTCTTTATAAGGAGTTCAATGATGGAAGGCGATTTTTGAGTATGCCTTTCAAGCCACTTCGTTTGCTGAGAGTGCTTCTCAGTTTCCTTACCCGTTATTGCAGCAATGCGATTTGAGGGTGCTTTTCTTCCTTTTTGCTTGTTAAGAGTGCTTCTCGACCTCTCTGCCTGCCCTTGCAATAGTGCGACCAGGATGGCGATCAAGGCCGGTTCACCCTCTTACTTGGCGATCGACCGAGAAATTAATTTGCTCTCAATTGTAGCTCATAAAGCATTTAGTATTTTGTATCTCACAATTTTTAATGAATATTTGGTAACAAAGGAATTTATTTGAACATATTTCGTTCTTGCCTTATTTATCTACGATCGTTCAACGCAATTATATTGATTACGCTTTTGTTTGTTCACTTTCCCATAAGGAAGGAACATACTTTTTTAAATATTTGTCATTAATGAACATCATGTGCTTGGTGCCATCTAAATCTTCTAAATGATAGGCTCCATTAGGTAACATACTATTTATTTTATATGGCCTTCCCAATTGGGTGACCACTTGTCATACTTTGGATCATTGCTATCCAAAGGGAGTATTATTTTCCAAACCAATTCGGCCAAGCTAAATGACTTAGCTATAACTTTTTTATTATAAAACTTAGTCATCCTTTGTTTTTGAACTTGCAATCTATCTAGGACGTCCAACTTTAATTCGTCCAACTCCAATAAGTTTTGAACTAGTGATTCGGTATACTCACCATCACTTAACTTATGTTGCAAACACACTCTGATTGATTGCACATTGATTTTCATAGGCAAAACGGCCTCATGTCCATAAGTAAGTTGGAAAGGAGTAACTTTGGTACTTGACCGAGGCGACGTCCTATAAACCCATAAGGCCTTGTTTAGACATCCGTACCAATTTCTAGCATTTTCATCTATTATTTTCCTTATGATATTTTTTAGAATCTTATTAGAAGATTCTGCCTGTCTATTGGATTGAGCGTAATATGGTATGGAGTTCACTAACTTAACTCCAAACTCGCTCAAGAATTTCTTCACTTGATCTCCATTCAAAGAAGTTCCGTGATCTACCATCAAAGTTTGTGGAATCCCAAATCTATAAATAATATGATCACGGATAAATTCTATGACACTTTTTTGGGTGATCTCCTTTAAAGGTATCGCTTCTACCCATTTAGTGAAAAAATCAGTTGCAACTATAACAAAGGTATGTTGTTTGGACAATGGGAGATAAATCTTCCCTTCAGGTCTATCGCCCAACCCTTGAACGGCCAGGGTTTGATAACGGGTATCATCTCTCTTGCTGGCGCCCTTTGTATTGGACCATGCTTTTGGCACGCTAGAACACTCTTCGTATATTGAACACATGATTCTCCCATCTTGGGCAAAAAATATCCATTTCTAATAATTAACCATCACATCTTTTGGCCAGCTTGATGAGCTCCACATATCCCTTCATGCAGTTCAGCCATGATTGTTCTGGCTTCTTGCAAACTTACACATTTTAGTAATATACCATCATAGCGTTTTTTAAACAACTCTTCATCTATCAACGTATAGTTTAACAAATGCAACTTCATTTTTCTACTACCTCCTTTATTAGGTTCTTTAAGGAACCTTTTAATCTCTGCTGTCCAATCTATTGCATCTTCATCTTGTATGCAATGAATTTTAATCTTTCTCGCCCTTCTTTGGACTACGAGCAATATTACTCCATATTCACAAGTAGATTTTCAATTTAAAGCCTTTGAATACCCTGAGGCCATCTGGGCCAATTCATTTGCTATGTCATTATATATCCTATTAACATATTGAAACTCTACTTGGTCGAATTCTTCCAACAATTCTTGGATGATTTCATATTGACTTATAATGGAATCACTTTGGCACTTAAAATCACCAATCAATTGGTGAATTACCAAGTGAGAATCGCCTCTAACAATCACATTCTTTATCTCCATATCTATCATTAATTCTAAGCCCACGATTAAGGCTTCATATTCGGCTTGATTGTTGGTGCACATCCTATCCAAAGTGAATGCGAACTTGTAACAAATCCCTAAAGGATTTATCAATGCTACTCCTACTCCAGCACCTTTAGAGGTTTTTGACCCATCGAAATATAAAACCCAAGGTTTTAATTCGAATGAATCGATTTCTAATTCAATTTCTTCAGGCATGTCAAAGCATGGATGATTGGCCAGAAAGTTAGCCAAAACCTGATTTTTTATTGCCTTTTGGGGTATGTATTGTATTTCAAATTCTGATAATACAAAAATTCGAAGGCCTACCCTTTGGTATAAAATAGGGCGAGAGAACCTATACTTAACCAAATTTACTCTAGAAATCAAATAAACGGTTACGGACCGTAAATAAGCACTTAATTTCGTACAATGCAAGAAATAATTTTTCAATGGTAGAGTAATTACATTCACATTTTGTTAACCGTCTATTCAAGTAGTAAATCGCCCTTTTTTTACCAAATCGGTCTTCTTGCACGACCATTCCAGTTATTGATTCTTGTTCAGCCGATATATACACTTTCATTAGCCGTCCTTGGATTGGTGACACCAACACTGGTGGACTTGATAAATATGTCTTTAGACTTTCAAAAGCCTTTTGATGCTCTTCTTTCCAGATGAATTTGTCCTAATTTTTCAGCTTTAAAAGTGCGAAAAAGCTTTAGTTCGCCTTGCACAGTTAGAAATAAAGCGTCTTAAAAAGTTTACTTGGCCTAGAAATCTTTGCAATTCTTTTTTATTGATAGGTGGTTTGGCCTCTAAAATGGCCTTCACTTTATTTTTATCAAGTTCAATCCCCCTTTTGTGTACTAAGAAACCAAGGAAATTTCCTGGATTAATACCAAATGCACATTTCAAGAGATTCAATTTTAGTTTATATTGCTTCATTCGCTCAAATGAACATCTTAATTGTTCAAAATGGTCCTCTTCTTTAATGGATTTGACTACTATATCATCTATATACACCTCAACAAGCTTGCCTATCATATCATGAAAAATCAAGTTCATTGCCCTTTGATAAGTCGCTCCTGCATTTTTCAGGCCGAAAGGCATAACTACCCATTCAAAACATTCTAGAGATCCAGGGCATCTAAATGCAGTTTTGTGTATATCTTCATCAGCTATTTGATTGTATCCTAAATACCCATCCATGAAGGAATATATTACGTGTCTGACAGTCGAGTCTACTAAAGAATCTACCGCAGGCATTGGATATTCATCTTTGGGTGTGGCTATGTTTATGTTCCTAAAGTCTATGCACATCCTTAATTTACCATTCTTTTTTAGTACTGGCACGATATTGGACAATCACTCAACATATCTGGTTGTTCTAATAAAGCCTGCTTTTAATAATCGCTCTATTTCTTTCTTAATCTCAGGAAGTACATTAGGAGTAATGCGCCTAGGAGGTTGCTTATGAGATTTAAAATTTGGCTTGGTTGACAATCTATGTTCCACCAAATCTCTATCTAAACCAGGCATATATTCATATTCCCAAAAAAAACAATCCTTATAATCCTTTAATAAAGCGATTAATTTATCACTAACATCTTGATCGAGCATCTGGCTGACGAATGTTGGGCGATCTTCCCCTTCATTGCCAATATTCACTTTAATTAGAGGGTCTTGTGCTTGAGCGTATCCAGGCTTGGTGATCCTTATTACTTCATCATCCATTTCCCCTATAGGCACTTCTTCTTCTAAACAATCCATCTTGTTGACTTCTCGGCCAATACTTTGTTCCAATTCGAACACTACCCATTTGTCTCCCAATACTTTCAAGGCTGCTTCTTCTTTCGTCTTGTCTTTACATTCTTTATTAAAAGCCATTAATTTGGCTTTGAAGGCTTGAACATCTGCCATTTTCCTTTGTTGCTTACAACTCATTTAAAACTCCTTGATTAATTTTTTGCCAATTATTGGCTCTTCTAGGGCCACTATATTTGGCCTCATTTGACTGAACATTTTAGTGAGTGCATCTACTGAAAATGGCTCTTCACTCTGTGCAACAATTTGAGTTTCTTCTCCATCTTGGACTACTCTGATAGGTCCGTAATTTCCTTCGTACATGAACCTTTCCACTGAGTTTGCTTCTGCGACAAAAGGTCTATGATCTGCCTGCACCACTTCTGTTTCACCCTTGTCATTCCAGAAAACCAGACATTGATGGAGTGATGAAGGTATGCAGCGACTTCTGTGTATCCAATCCCTTCCTAATAACACATTGTAACTAGTAGGACCATCTATTACGAAGAAGACTGTGGTCCTAGTAGTTGTCCCTACATTTATGTCCAATGGCATAACCCCTTTAGTTGAAATTGCTCATCCATTGAAACTTGTAAGGATGACTTCTGTTGGAACCATATCACTTTGTCTTTACAAATTTCCTCATCATCTTAGATGGAATGGTATTTATAGCTGTTCCATTATCGATAAGTACTTTCGCCACAGGTATACCGTTAACTAAAGCCTTAACGTACAATGGCCTCAAGTATTTAGTTAATTTCATGGCTGGTCTCTTAAAAATAACATTTTCGGCAGCATCTATTTCCACTTCCTGCTTGTTCTCTGCTAAATTATCCTTTTGTGATAAGTCAACGTGCAGTATGTTGCACTGAGCTTCCGCTTCCTGAATTTCCTTTTTATTGTTTTCTAATGCTTCTTTTTCAGTTACCCAACCTGTGGGAGGAGGCAATATTCTTGGAGGTGACCCATACTTTTCAGAGCGAGGTACTCTCCTTTTTCTCTTGGGTGTCCCATACAACACATAATAATCGAAAGAACGCCCAGATGGTTCTCCCAACGAATCCAGTTCACGAACACCTTTTCTATGTAGTTGCTTCAACAGGGTATTGTGCGATACTCCTCTCTTTCTTCTTTCTGCTTCCAGATTAATTTCCTCTTCGATGTCCGTCATACCATCATCCTCTTCATCATTGTAGGCCCCTCTAGAAGTTTGGGCTTCTTCATATTCTAGCACACATGCTTCTTCTTCGTTATCCTCCCTTTCTTCTTCTTCTTTCTCTTTGTTCTTGAACTCATTGGCTAATAAATAGTTTTAGCCATGACAAGAGGTAACGTACCAAACTGAATAGTAAGGAGCTGATCTGGATCTTCTTCATCCCTTCTGTCTCGCTCAAACTTCGATCTCCCAGAAGAACTCTTTGACAATTCTTCCATCGATTCACCTGTACCAGTCTCTTCACTGTCTTCGAAAACATTTTGATTGGCTACCTCGAGTAATTTAGACGCCTTAGGATGTGGCACTCCCTGTTGTTGCCTCATCATTCGTCCATAATTCCATTGAAAACGCCTTTGTTGGGTTCTAGTCATCTCGTTGAAGGGCATCACCCTTCCTGCATTATACTGGAACGAATGCCATACATTTAGTTGGTGAGATTGCGGCTTGAATGTTCTCCCATTATTTATTGACCTGAACTGCCTCTCAAAAGACAGTCCCCTATAGAATGATGTACCTCGCCCTCTAACAGGTTGAGCGTTTGGGAAAAAACTAGGGCGATGGTGATGCTGCCATATCCCTGGTTTCTCTGTATTTGCACTCATTTCTCCTTTACATCTTGCAGGCAAGACGTCTTCATCTTTTTTAGGCTCCTTCCCTTTGATACGTTCAAAGACACTGGGGTGTGGCCCAGGGTCTTCCTCTCCGTTGTCTATAACCAACTTGAATTTTGGCAACTTATTTTTGAAACCAATCATCATGCCAAGTGGCTGTGGAAAAGGGTTTTCATCCACTGCCATCTTTTTCTTATTATCAAATGTAATTCTTCCTGATTCAATGGCGTCCTGTAACATATGACGAAAAACCAAACAGTTGTTAGTCAAATGTGACCATGCATTATGTCACTTACAATATTTTTTACCCTTGATTTGTTCAGGGCTTGGTAAGTTATGTTTATCGCTCAGCTTTATCTGCTTATCCTTATATAGTTTATCAAATATAAGGTCAGCTTTGGTTACATCGAACGAGAACGTTCTAGCCTTTTTTTTTCATCTTTTATAGGCTCATCCTTCCCAGACGATCTAGGCTTAGCCATTATAGGACAAGTATACGCGTCTCCTTTGACTAATTTGGCCAAACACATTTCAATTTGATCGTAATACTCGTCATTAATGATATGAACATCAAAACTTGGTTCTCTATAATAAGTCCCCTTGCTAGAATTTTTCATTTGCTCTTCTTCTCTTATTAATCGTTCATACCTAATCACGTTTACGCTCAATTGGAAAAGATCAGGAAATTCCATGTCTTGGAATTTCTTTTTCAAATCAAAGCTTAGACAACTTTGAGCGATTTTGACAAACTCCTTTTTGGGCAAAGGTACAAAACATTTACTTCTTGCTGTCTTGAACTTTTGAAGGGAACCTTCTGCCCCATTCGTTTGGCATTTGACGTAGATTCGCCAAATCGACCAAAGTAACTTCAGACTTAGTCTTATAAAACTGAGCATGAAACAATTGCTCCAATTGTTGCCATGTTTAAATAGAGTTCGCTGGCAAATTGATGAACTAGAAGAAAGCTACTCCTATTAATGAACTAGGGAACAACCTCATTTTATGGTAGTTGGTTACTTTACCACTTTGTAGTGTGAATCGCCCTATGTGTTATAGAGTAGACATCTCTCCTAAATCGGTAAATAATGAGAATTCTAGCACTTTATACCCTCTAGCCATGGATATGCTTGGTCTACCCAATCAGGATATGGCTTTGTATAAGTCAACCTAATGACAGGACGTACCCCAAAAGCCATTTGATCCTGTACTATTTCCATAATTTGATTTCTCAACATGATGTTGGGGTCATATGGAATTCTTACAAGTTGATTGATCGGTTGATTTGCCTAAGGCCTGATGTTTGGTCCTTGGTTGGCAACAAAGTTGCCATAATTTGGGTCATTGTTACCATTAGCCTGAATATTTATTCCATTATTAACACGTGGGGGTATTTTGTCCATTATTTAGGACATTGTCTCTTACATTTAGGTTACCCCCAAGTTAGATGTATCATTACCACTATTCTGATTTAGCATTACACCATCCCCCTGGTTTGAAATAGACGGACCAAAAGGTGGTTCTATCTCTTAATTTGGACTTATGACTGGGGAATTATGTCCTACAATTGTCCTAGCTTGAAAGTGACTTACAATAGGCACAACTGGCTGACAAATTTGGCCTACTAACTTATTCATTATTTCATTTAATGTATTCAGTTGTTTGGCCATGTTGTCATAATGTGCATTCCCATTCTGGGTAAATCTTTCCATATTATGAACATTTCATATATTTACCTATTCAACGACATCCTATGTGAGTTCTCCAAGCAATGCACGCATGGTTCGAGGACTCAACTCTGTCATTGGTTCGTAACGACTGTGACTGCTCTGACTTTGTCCCTCTATTCGTGGAGAGCTTTGCTGCTCCTCATATCGCTCGATCATAGACTGGACTCCTCCCTGACTTGCTGCTTCCTTATCAGATTTGTGAGGCATATTGTTTCACTTTTTGTATCCTCAACACCAAACACCAAGGTCCTATTGGACGTGCCAAATTGTTTAGCGCGGGTAGACGCTAACAATTAAAAAAGGGATCAGACGATTGTGTAAGGAACGACCTCTTCAGACAAAGTCCCAAAAAGGGGTGTTTTATTGGCGATAATTTACAATTGGAAATAAACAGAATGCCTCCAAAGGGCGCAAGCACACGAGTACTAAAAAAAGTGTTTAAATTTAAGCTAAGAAATTAAAATTACATATTCTCTGTTTGAGAGTGTTTGATTCGGGCCTTCCTTTTCTCTCTGTCTTCTCTTCCTTTTTATATTCCCTTGATGATTTCCTCGTGGCAAACCGCTTGAAAACTGCTTGATTGCATTATAACTACCCACTTTCTTTATGGTGGCTAACTTGTCGTGGAATTGCCGTCTCTAACTACTGTCATTACTCTTTGTCGTTCAACCGTCTTCAACTGGGCTCCTTGAATTGTGGAATGTGATAAGATTACTCAATAACTGCTTCAATAACTGCTATTCTGGATAATCATAATATTTTATGTTTGCTAAGATCCTAGGCAATTCGAAGGTTTGGGCGAGAACGGGGTCATCGCTCTGGGCAACTGTAAAGCACTCCATTCGTTCAGATTCTGAGCGTCTTGCAAGTTTGGGCGATGATGTTACTATGTTCGTGGGCTTTCACTGAATTCATCAATAATCCTGTTTGGACCTTTATCCTGAACTCCCCAATTGGGCTTTACTCTTTAGGCTATTTGATTTGGGCTGCACTTTTAGTGTGTCAATAGAAGGCAAATACCACCTCATATAGGATTGCACTTTAGAATGTTGTGATTATGTATAGCATAGAGACTCTCTAAATGTGTGCGCACAGGGGGACGACAAATCGAACCAAAATAGGCTTTCGACCTTGAAAAGTCGGCTTTTGGGATGGTCTACATTTGGCCAAATTTTCCTCCTTCTAATCTTTTAAATTCCAAAACTGTCGAAACTACAATAGTTATTATCATTATATGGCATACTAATGAACAACATGAACTCATCATTCATGGGGTTAAGTCTATATATGCAACCCATTTTCCACTATTCCACACGAGAAAGAAAAAAGAAGAAACAATACAGTTTCTGCATAATTTTTTGGTCTACATAATTATACAGTTCCTTGTCATGTTCGGATTTATTTTGGTGATATTGTTCTAAAAAATGTTCTGTTCATTTGAGTAGTATTTGAAGTGATCAAATTCTATCGTTTTTCCGTTGTATCCTGAGAGACAAACGTACGAATTAAATCTCAAGTACCAATAGTGAGGGGGCATATCTGTTTTAAGGAAATTGTATTCACACCTGCCTCGATTTCAAAGTTTATTTAAATTTCTTATGCAATTCAAATTACTTCTGTTTTTATTGTACTTAATTAAATTATTTAATCTAAATTACTTTGGCTAACATTCGGTTAGTCAGTTGTTCAACCAGTAGTTGCATATATGGTATGCATCAATCCAATAAGTTGCATAAATTAGATAAGTTGCACATACCATATGTATCAATCCAATAAGTTTCATATCCAGTATATATTCGTCCAATATTTGTTAATCCGGTATTCATTCTCGAATATTTAGTCTAACAAAGCTCACGTGCCAACCTAGCTCAGCTCGTAGGCCAAACGGAGCTTATGAAGTTCTTGTTCAACAAATCGAATTCCCTTTAACTTGCTGACCAACAAATTGAGCCAAACTTAAGTGGCATGTTTATTGGACAACTCAGCTAATTGTCAATCCAAATCGATTGGAGAGGTTTGATCTTCATTGTTATAAAATCCATAGAATTATCAGAGCAAACCTAAACTAACTACCTAATCCACGCAATATATAACCTATGTCGATGCCACACAACATGAAACTTCAGATGAAACACATCATTTGGAAATGGCTTTAAATTCTCAATCTACATTTCTAGTACACGTGATTTTTTTCGATTCTTTTCATGTTTGTGCAGTTCACATGGTACATTACTGAGTCTATTTCGTAGGATTTGTATTCGCGAAAATATTTTTCGAATTAAATCAATGTAATTGTATGGTTCATTAACAAGTAATAAAGTTCCCATAGAGATTGATTTAGTTCGATTTTAATTATCGGAACTTTAATCGAAACAAGAATAAGAAGATGTGTTTGTTTGTGACAGACTTAAATCTAAAAGAAGCTACGTATGCAATTATGAGTAAATTTAACTACCTAAATGCAAATTATGTTAAATAAAAGTTGGTGTGCTCTAATAAATGACAAAAGCACTAGGATCACGAATTCTCATTTAATAATCCTTTATAATTTTAGCTTTACATTTTGACAATATGATTGAATTTTGACTAAGAAATGTTCATATTTATTCAATAATCTATCTTGAGTAATGTCAAACCTACTCTCATTTATGACCCCGACTATATTTTTATAATAGATGTTTACATACAAGATGGCATGAATTTTTATGAGCACTTAAAAAATTCACATAAAGTATAGTGATATATTTCTATTCTTTATCGGACCCTATGACGATTTACACCATGTCGAGCATATTTTTCTTCTTTCAAATGCATAAAATAAGCCATTAAATTCATATAACTATCGTGCACAGTTACAATGTTACGAAGAAGAAAATGGAAGAAATATTGAGTAGACACCGCTCCAATTATTAATCATGATTGGATCTTGATGCTATGGAATCTCTCCTCTTGTTCTTTACTGTCTTCTATGCTCTCCAATGTATTGTAATGCGTGATAACTACTTCTGGACGGCCCTAGGTCTTTAAAAGACGTCCCAAATATTATTTCCATAAGAGTTGGAGTCATACAAGGAAACTGAAATTTTTCCTTCAAAAATGTACTATGCTATAGCATAGTACAATATCATGCTATAGTATAGTTCAATCAATTTCAACCTTGAAATTCCCTGAAGCATGACCATCCGATCACATAGTATAGAAGAAAATTTAATTTTTCGCTTTAGTCTTCAAACTCCGTTTTATCGTTTCTTGATCTTTTTTCTCACTTTTTCTTCTTTCAATACTTCATTCCTTCACTCAATTGATTTTTGAATCTTTCACATCTTCTTTTCTTCTCGCCGGATATCTTTTGGCTACTTTCACTTTGGTCCCTGAATTTTAATTTTCTTCCATTTTAGTCCATTTTTGCTTGTTTCTTTTAAACTCCACCATATTAATCAATGTTATCCTGCAAAACATAATTTATATAGAATTAATCTAAATCTCAATATATTTGTCAATAATTATTTATGTTTTGTGGCCTAAATAATTGTGTAAAATGCACTTATCAATTTGTATGATCAGATAAAGTTGTTTCGTATGATTTCTACATTACTACTTTTACTGGTTTTACATTTTCTTTCTTCCTTGCAAGGTTAATTTTGTTTTCCCTTTCCTGGAGCAATAGGCTATGGAAGCCCATGGGAAATTGGTTTTCTGCTTGTACGTCAAATCTTTTTTACTAATACTAGTCTCATGCTCGTGCAATGCACGGGCTGTGTTTTTTTTTTCTTAAGGTAATGTTAGTGTATGCCAAAATGAAAAATGAATGGTCTTACTTTTGAAAATGAAACAAGAGATATCTATAATAAACCAATGTTAACCTTACAACATAAATTCTAAAGAAGAATCAATACTTTAGTCATGAGAAGTGGAAAAATTAATTCAATACTTCACAAAACACTAGAAAATGAGAAAAGGGAAAATAAAGGATATCATAAGGACTGTGACACTGTATATTAATTAATTAACAAATTATTTTAATTTTTCAAAACATGAAATGGTTTTTGAAGCAGACAAGAGAATGGTGAAATTTAGCCTTACCAAACAAATAGGGAGTCCAATACAATTTCAAGATTGGGAAGCAAACCGGCAATAAGAATAATAAATCTAAAAGTACCAAGTCTCCAGGCAAAGTATAATTTTTTCCTTTGGATCCCCAATGAGTACTTGTGTTTTTCTTTTAACCTATTACAAAAGCATCAAAATCCCTGATCAAAAATGGGAAAATAGTATTGTAAAAGATGCACAATATCATGGAAAAAACCTGCAAAGCACTTTCTTATGAAAAGTACGAAATTAAGCACTTAAGTTCTACACAAAACATAGACAAACAGAAAGAAGAATATCGTTTGATATTTAAAAAAACTCAACAATAAAATTAGATTTTTATATCTTCAAAACAGTAAAAACAGAGAAAAAATAAGTCACCTTATAGATGACCTAGCCATTCATAGAAACGAGGCTCGAGCGAATGCTGGACTGAACTCTAGCTCTGCTAACACCGTTAAGATTGAATTCTTCGAATATCACTGTTCGTTTCCCAAAAAGAGCAGGTTTAGGAAATCTGCTTCAAACATATGAACATATACAAAATTACACTTAAAAACGTCAAATTATAGAGATAAACCCATCGTGTCAAAATTATCGGAAAAAAACATAATATCCTAAAATTCGATAAATTTCAAAAATATGGGTTAAAAAATTTCCTAGATTATAGAAAAGACTAACCAGGTATGACCATCAGGAAGAAAAACGTTGGCTTTGATCACTTGTTCACTATTGACGATTTGGCCAAAAAAATAGGAGAGGCGACGTGAAATGTGATTGTGGCGTGAGAGAAAGAGAGAGATGGAAGATATTAGGTTTGGATCTTGTGACTCATAAAGTTGCGTGATGAGGAAAATAAAAACGAAAAAAATTCTTTGAGAAGCCAGAAAGGAAAAAAAAAATAAAAGACGAAAAAAAAAATTTGCTCCGTGCACGGAGCTTTAAAAGAGAGAATGTGAGATTTACTGTTCATTTTTGTCACATTGCTTTTCACACTGAACTGGTTTTGAAACTGATTTGGTCCTTTGAATCTGACACACAATATCTTTCTCCATTTTCTCACGTTATCAACTATTAGCCATGTCCTATAATTTAAAAGTAGAAATATTTTGTCACACTGTAGCTTTTTTTTAATTGGTGGAGCAAAACCGACTTCGTTTTCTATTTACCTGCAACTTAAATGCTTTAAATCGGACACAAAGTACTCTTTCTCCATTTTCTCATGCTATCAACTGTCGATTATATTCTATAATTTTATTAATAATAATATTCATTTAAATAATTTTTTACATAAAAGTTATTCTTTATTTCTAAAATGTAAAAAGTTACTTATAACTAAAAAATCATTTCAAATTATTTAAAAGTAAAACGAACTTATAATTGCAAAAGCTACTTATAAGTAAAAAATATTAACTTAAATTTTTAAGTATAAATATTTAGATATATTTAATTTTTTAAATTAAATATTAATAAAAAGATTACAATAGCTAGAATGTAAAAAGTTACTTTTAAGTAAAAAAGCACTTCAAATTATATTAAAAGTAATAAAAAATTGTAATTGTAAAAGTTACTTGTAGGTAAAAAATATTAATCTCTCATTCTTTTATAATTGCAAAAGCTGTTTATAAGTAAAAAAATATAAACTTAAATATTTTTAAGTATTAATATTTAGATATATTTAGTTTTTTAAATTAAATTTTAATAAAAAAGATTACACTATCTAGAATGTAAAATGTTACTTATAAGTAAAAAAATCACTTCAAGAGTTTAAAAGTTTATAAAGAAAGCAAAAAAAAAAAAATTTTAAATAAAAAAAAAAAAAAAATAAAAAAAAAAAAAAAAAAAAAAAAAAAAAAAAAAAAAACTTATAATTATAAAAGCTACTTATAGATAGAAAAAAAAAATTAACTTCAACATTTTTACGCAAATATTTAGATATCTTTAATTTTTTAAAATTAAATATTAATAAAAAATTACTATAAAAAAATTTAAAAAAATTATTTGTATGTAGTGTTTACACTCCATGCACCCTCCACATCCACTCCATGCGCAGAGTGTTACTCCTTCGTAGCACTCCGTGCACGGAATGAAAATACTTTTTTTTTTTTTAACTTATAGTAATTTTTTTATCAATATTTAATTTTAAAAAAATTAAATATATCTAAATATTTACTTAAAAAATGTTGAAGTTAATATCTTTTTATCTATACGTAGCTTTTACAATTATAAATTTTTTTATTACTTTTAAATAACTTGAAGTGATTTTTTTACTTATAAGTGACTTTTTACATTCTAGATAGTGTAATTTTTTATTAATATTTAATTTAAAAAAGTAAATATATCTAAATATTTATACATAAAAAAATTTAAATTAATATTTTTTTTTACCTAGAAATAGCTTTTGCAATAAAAGAGGAGTGATTAATATTTCTTTTACCTATAAGTAGCTTTTAGAAATATAAGTTTTTTATTACTTTTAAATAATTTGAAGTGCTTTTTTTTATTTATAAGTAACTTTTTACATTCTAGATATTGTAATCTTTTTATTAATATTTAATCTAAAAAATTAAATATATCTAAATATTGATACTTAAAAAAATTTAAATTAATATTTTTTTACTTATAAGTAGCTTTTACAATTATAAGTTCGTTTTACTTTTAAATAACTTGAAGTGATCTTTTTAGTTATAAGTAACTTTTTGTATTTTAGATTTAGAAATAAAGAATAGATTTTATGTAAAAAATGATTTAAAAAATATTATTACTAATAAAATTATAAGATATGGTCGATAGTTGATAGCGAGAAAAAATGGAGAAAGAAGTATTGTGTCAGATTCAAAGCATATAAGCTACCGGTAAAATAGAAAACGACGTCGTTTCTGCTCCACCAATTCAAAAAATAAAAGCTTTAGTATGACAAAATATTATTTAAAAAAAATATTACTACTAATAAAATTATAGGATATGGTCCATATGGCTGATAGTTGATAGCGTAAGAAAATGGAGAAAGATATTGTGTGTCAGATTCAAATAACCAAACCAGTTTCAAACAAGTTCAATATGAAAATCAATGTGACAAAAATGAATAATAAACCTCACATTCTCTCTTTTAATGTAAGGAGGGAAGTGTATTTTACACGTTTATCCTTACTTATAAATTTGATATATATTTACAAATTCAACGATTGTACTTAATTTGTGAATAATGCCATCGAAGGTAAAATTCAAATTTAGAGGTTCTAGGAGGAAAAAAAAAAAAGGAAGACTTTTAACATAATTGGAAGGATAATGCCATATGTTCACCAATTTTTGTACATGATGCTTGACATCATCATTGTTGGCAATAAGTGATTAGGTGAAAAAACTACTTTTTTAAACCGTTCAATGGTGAATGACCACGTGACAAAGTGTAAAACTTGGGGTACACCAAGACACCTGACAAAGTGTAAAATTTAGTGTACACCATGATGTACACCAATCATGATTATAATTAGAAATGGCTTGATAAAATTTAAAAAGTATTAAGAGAGAATTGGAGGAAAATCACAAATTTTGAAAGTGATATTAACTTATGGAAAGTTTGGGAGACTGATTTGCACATTTTTAAGAGGAGGATCAACCATACATGATTATGGTGATTAGGAAAGCAATGTGCATACTTTTTAAAGTTGCGAGATTAGTATTGACAATTTGGATATAAAAAAAAATGAAAAAATTCGTACAAAATGTGGAGCTTGGTAGCCTCAGCAAGCAAACTGTGATCCCACAGCAGTTGAAATTATGATACGATTTTTGCTGTGGTACGGTAACTTTGGTCCAACCATGAGGAGTCTTTCGACAACTAATTTTATTTGAGATATTTTGATCCTTTTCTGCAAATGATCTTCAAGGCAAATTAAATATATGCTATATAAAGACCTAATTTAGGTCAAATAAAGGAGGGACAAGATAAGAAAAAGAGGACAACATATAAGAGAATACATGTTTGAAGACTTGTTTGGTACGAGATTGTCATCTTTTTTTTCGTTGTTTTTTTATACTTGGTGATTATTTCAATACCTTTTTGAATTTTTCTTATTCTACGTCATGTAATTAAACCATTAGTTGATACTTGATACGAATGATATATCCTATATTTAAATCTTTAATTTCAATTATCAAGATTTGCTTAATTAATTATTTTATATATTAAATTTATTTTCTTTTTCATTGCTTGAAGTACGTTATCACTAGTTCATTATTTGTGGGTTGTACATATTGAGAGGTCAATTATAAATTGAACTGGAGAGATGAAATTAAAGGCGATAACTATAGTGAGATCGAGAGTTGTAATGCTTTAACTATCCTTTTGAATTGTTTAATCTTATAATATAAAGAAAACATGTTCGTTATATTGCTTTTACTTTTCTTAGTTAATATTAGTTTAACTTTGCTTGAGATATTATTTTCGTCAAATAAGAGGTAGAGTTGTTTAAATCGATACTTAGATAAATTATTCTTCGTGGGATGCTAATTCAGTCTATTTAGGTCCACTTTAATACTTGTTTCATTTACATCGTACACTTGTGATTTTATGCAAACAAGTTTTTGGTGTCGTTCTCGAAAATTGAAAATATGACCATTTGAGAAGAGATAATACCATAGTGATAGTTGAGTTGGTGGGGAGTTAATTTAGATAGTTGTTGATTTCGTGCATGTTGAATATTTGTGTGAAGTATTTTTAATTAATTGGTGGAGTAGAGGTGTAAAAATGAGCAGGCCAGTTCGAATCAGCTCGTCCAAGTAAGGAACCGAGACGACACGCTCCTGTCTTGGGACCAGCCTGTGCCGATTAATGGGCTGATCCTTACTCGGCCCGTAAAAAATACATAGGAAAGAGGACCGGTCCATGAACCAATCAATATTAAAATAAAATAAATCAACACTAAATTTTAATCACAAAAAATTACAAAAATAACTATGAAATAACCTTATTTTAATTGAAAAGCTGTCTATCCTTATCTTAAGGTTTTTAGCCATAAGTGAAATTTTATTTATTTTTTAATATAAAATATATTTTTATTTTATTTTTTAAAATAAAAACGAGTTGGGCGGTTAACCAACAAGCTCAATTAATAAAATCGGCCCAAGTCAATATTTACATCTATGGGCTAGTGAACCAGCCTACTTGAACTACGTGCCAATTCACAAGCCATTTTAATCGGGCCAATCCCGACTGAGCCATGTTGGGCCCACTCGATTTGACACCATTGCGGTGGAATCTAGGTATTGACCATCCGCTAGGAGTTTGATCTTAACTACTCACCCCAATAAAGGCACTATCATGGCGAAAAGCAAAAGCTACCATGTCATCAATAAATATCCTAGAAAGAAAAGTTCTAAATATTGATAAAAGTATGTGCATCAAACAGAAGACGCACCGTAAACTTGATATGTATTGGACATTTAATTTGGGAATCAATATCTAGTGGGATTGACTTGCCTACAAGAATTTTGAAGGTTGGGATGCTAAACTCTCAAGACTCTCGAGCGGCAAATGAATGAGAGTTTTGAGAGAGACTTTAGAATCCAATACCTATTCTGTGATTTTCTTCTTCTATGATGTGAAATTAAACCGTTTGTGAATTTGATCAAGTGCAACTTTATGAATTGAACTCGAGAGACAATATTAAAGATGATAATTACCGTGAAATAGTAATTCACAATGCTTTAACCATCATGTTTAATAGTTTAATTATAATTTAAAGAAACCAAGTTCGTTTTATTGCTTTTATTTTTCTTACTAAATATTAGTTTAAATCTAAACTTCACTTGAAATATTGTTTTTTGTCAAATAAAGGGTAGGGTTGTTTAAATCGATATTCAGATAAACTAGTCATTGTAGGACGCTAATCCCGACTCCACTTTAATAATTATTTTAGATGATACTGTACATTTGCGATTATATTTATCAATCAAATCTACGACGGCATCTGGTCATTTTTAGCTTTGATGGTTGGCCAGTAATGAGATAGGAGTTGCAGAAACAATTTACATCCGACTTTGATACACAACACTTCACTTGTAAGTATTTATGTGTTGTCTTGTTCGATTTCTGAGACATGGAATTGGACTCCTTGTAAGCGCAGTGTACGGACAGCTCTTGTTCCCTGACCTGTTGGGACACATCTCGCGATTTACCTCCCTCACAAAAACTTTAAGGGCGGGGCGATGGGGGCTCTCAACGTTGGGGTTCAACCTTTATTTATGCGTTGTCTTGTGACATCGTATATAGAATAATTGGACTAATCCTCTTTGGTATAATGTCAACTATAGCATCATAACTCGCCCCTAAAGTAAATTATTGTACTTTAAGCATAATCAATTACTGATATAAAATTTATAAATTCATTTTTGGTAAATATTAATCTTTTTTAATGCAACATACAACTTGCCATAGATTCACCCCAACTCCAATGTTATTATTCGTGTCAGTTTTTTTGAGACTAGTAAAGTATCAAGGCCTAATGGCATATTGGACCACAAGGCCTTTAATTGCCTCATTGTATAATGTGGAAGTTACACTAAATCATACTTTAATTATTCAAAATTCCTAAATCAAGTTGGAAGTTTGATATTTCAAAAACCAATTTTTTTATTAATTATTTAAATAAACTAATTACCAAAAAATAAAAACCCTACCCACTACCCAATCATCACTACCCACCACCCATCTCTCTCTCTCTCTCTCTCTCTCTCTCCAGTGACGATGCAGCCTTCTCACCACAGTCTATGCTTCCACTGCAGCAGGAAGATGCGTTGTTGCCTTCCTCTTCCTCGATCAACCATCCATGCCGTTTTTGCTTCCCAAAGACACAACTCTGGCATGTTCTAGAGAGACATTCACAATCGAAAAAAGGAACCACTGCACAAGGTAAAACACTATACTAATAGCTCTCTCTCTCTCTCTCTCTCTCTCTCTCTCTCCAATGACGATGCAGCCTTCTCACCACAGTCTATGCTTCCGCTGCAACAGGAAGATGCGTTGTTGCCTTCCTCTTCCTCGATCAACCATCCTTGTCGTTTTTGCTTCCCAAAGACACAACTTCGGCATGTTCCAGCGAGACATTCACAATCGAAAAAAGGAACCACTGCACGAGGTAAAACACTATACTAATAGTTGCACACACTGGGCTCGCCATCTCCGTCCCCATATCTGATAGCAGTGTCAACCCCATTCTTGTCATAACCTTGCCAAAAATTAGTTAAATAGATATTTAGAACGCCATATCTGAAGGTTTGTTGGTGGTTGTGGTGGTGGCATTGATTTTGTTGGTGGTTAGGCTACGATTTTGGTGGTGTTTGGGTGATGGTGGTGGCGTAGCCACTAGTTTTGGTTTTGAAATTGGGTTTGTTGATGGTGTTTTGAATGGTGGAGATTTTGTGGTGGTGGCTGTGGTGTTTTGTGTGGTGGTGGTTATGGTATTTGTGAGGTGGCGGATTTGGGTGGTGTTTTGTGATGTGACGACTTTATAGTGGTTGATCTGGCCGTTGTGGTGCGGTGGTGGTATAGGTCAGTGTGCAGCGCCTCTGTCCGTGCGGCACGAGGTGGCATCGTTGGTGGTTGGCGGTGGTTCAGTGCTTTGGAGTGGTGGGATGAGGTATGGGTGCTTGCGATGATTTTATTCGTTGATTGAAAGTTGTGATCAATGTGGTGGTGGTTTTGGCAGTGACGGTGGTGGTGGTGGTGTTGTTTGAGGCAAGGTTGAAGTGGTGATTGTAAGTGGTGGTTATGGTCACAGATTATTTGGTTGATTGTGAGTGGTGAGTTGGTTAATCTATGACCAATAAACAATGTGTGACCAATGAAAAGGATAAATTGTGATAAAAAAAAAATAATGTGTGATCTAAAAAATTAATAATTTGTAACTTATATTTGTGATCTGTGACCTACAAATTATTTTATTTGTGATTGAAAAATAATATGTGGCTTATAAAACTTTTGATTTGTAATGGAAAAATAAGTTGTGACTAAAAATTAATCCGTGACTAATTAATTTTTTGATTTGTGATCGATGAACAAACAGTGACATACAAAATTCTTGAATTGTGATCGTGAAAAATTTTGTGACATAAAATTTCTGATTTGTGACAAAAAAAAATAATAAGCGACTAATTAAATTGTTAATTTGTGACCAAATTGTATAGATATGTGACCTAAATATATTTAATTAATTAATTAAATCATAAATAAATTTTAATAAAATTTTGATTTTTGAGTTTAAAATTTGTTTTCTTAATTTTAAAATATATCATACTTAATCTCTTACTTATGAAATTTTCTGAGGCCCCTACCCTTCTATAATTGTTCCCATAAATATCAGAATTTTTTTTTTTTTTATTGCTATCAATATACTATATATCAATAGTTTGAACTTGACATCAGAGTTGAAATCTAGCAAGAGTAGAAGACTTGAAATAGATAGAACGGAATTTTTTGAGACGGCATTTGATTGAGGGGAACACAAGCTCAAAACTTGGATTACAATATCGAAATTACAATTTAGATATATGCAAAATGGGGTCCTGTCTGTATACTTACACCCTCTTGACTATATTCTCGAACGAGCTCCCTAACTTTAACGGAATAACAATATTAAATCAAATTCTTGCTGTGCAAAGAAAAATATTCAGCCTCAATCGAGCAATCTTTCGAGCCAATTCACGTATTCCATTAGAATTATGAACTTGACCACCCCTAATAAAAAACATTAACATCAAACAAATTTCATATAAGTTATTGTTATCTAATGTCCATTTGATGATTGGATCTATCTTTTTGTCAAGTGCCAAACTTTCCCGAGCTTAATCGGTTTGTTATCTCTAGATAACTTTTATTTATTGAGAAACAACACTTGCACTCGACACTATGGACGACTTTCCTCGTTGCTCAATGAATGAATTTCAAAATCAAACTGCTTTATATCTCTGCAATCGACGACCAATCTCAGTTTGGTCGGAGGAAGCCTTTTGTTAACCTCAATTACATTTTGGTACGCTCATGCTCCATAGAATATACTGGCATGACACTATCCCTTGACCTATAGGTTATGATGTTTGTGTTGGAATGCAGTAGCGGAATTATTCAGAAGTTAATTTTTTTTTTAATTTAATAAACAAGATCGTTTAGATGTTTACGTCTGTGTTATATCAAAAATAAAGAATTTGAATTTTTACTTAAATTTGATTATCAATTCTTAAATTAATTCTGAACCACGAACTTCCAATTTTTTGGGTCACGAACTTTCGATATTTTTTTAATTTCAAGAACTTGATACTTCAAACCTCCAAATTTTCTATGGTATTCTCCAAAGTTAATACTATACCACATCAGTGGATGGGCACTTTCTTTAAATTAAATCAAGAAACTAATTCTTGAACTGAAGATTGAAAAATCAAGAAAATAATTTTTTTACTCCAAATTTGAAATATTGTACAATTCCATAGAATGTCTAGATTCCATCTAATATCTATTTATAGAGATGGAAGAATTTAAATCCTTATACAATAATAATTCCGCATTCAAATAGGGTTCTAATTAAAACTCCTACAAGTAGGAGTTTTAATTAAAGTTCAAATCCAATTAGTTTATATTTAATTACATGTGTAGTCCTTGAACTTCAATTACAATTATAATTAAGTTTACAACTTTCATAGCAATTACAATTAAGTACAAAACTTTATTGTAATAACAATTAAGCTCAAAACTATTATAATTACCGTAATTAAGTTCTAATACTTTATGGAGCTACCACAAGGACCTGATCGAACATTATTATCCAAGCTCCAAAATTAGATCATGTCTAGTCGACCCTAAACCACCCAATTTAATTATTAATCTTTATTTTTTCCACTAAAGACAAAAGATTAAACTCTTGGAATATATAAGATTACAGAAGTCAATAAATCTACAATACGTTCTTCAAACCTACTGTATATATATTTTATCCCCGTTCGATATCTGATAATTAGGTACGAGCAAAAATGACCGTTTTAATTATTCTCACTAAAATAAATATCATTTTCTTCAACAGTTCTATAAGTTAATCACAAATGTTAAAGTTTAGCCATCACTAAACATTGAGCTCAGATTTAAATCATTCAACAAAAAATATTTAAGTAGTCACTTTACCCATTTTTTAAGGTGACGGTTCCCGATATGAATTAATGTACTCTACTTCGCTCATTCTCAAGTTCCCAATTCATTGAGATATTTGACCAATCAACATAATCTCACACATTGATGAATCAAAGAATCATTAAAATCACAAAAAGATATACATAATCCTATCGAGAGATTTAAATGAAATACACAGTGGTCAAGTAAAATTTAATTTTCCACATGGTCATGCGATAGAATTAAACTTGACACGTGGTCCGTTCAATATACTTCAAGTGTACTAATGTTACCTTTAACTATTTCTGTAATAAGGACAAATCACAAATCTAAATAGTGAATTGGTCAATACTACAACCTTCTAGTATAAGGTGTTAACCTTTATACATTGTTTGTGAACAAATTATTTATGATTAAAATATAAGTTATGTCACACTGTACTTCTCAACACAAGTATCCAACCTATATTATTTCAAGTGATCATAAGCACTTTAATTTGCATACTCAATAATAATAAATAATGTAATAAATAAATAAAATCAGAACTTATTTATTATAAATGATTATTTAATCATAGTAAAATATACTACATTGGCACACAACCTAACAATTTGAATTATAACTTATTCTAAAGTGGTATCTCACCAGTAGCTCAACACCCCAGAAAGGAGGCATTCTCCACCTTTCACCTATATTACAAAGGTAAAATTATACTTGGTACATCAATTGGTTATCAAATTATTTATTTACTTGTAAAAAAATTCCCCCGAAAAGTATATTTAGTTGAGATGTATCTCAATAAAATGTAGTCCAATTCAATTTGAACCAAACAGTACTTTTTAAATTGGATTTGAACCAATTTCAAATTCGATACCAAAAGATTACTTCTCAAGAATAAAAGAAATGTAATCCTACTTATGCCTCAATATAATTAAATAAGATTTTGGACTTAGGTTGTCAATGCGTCACGTATTATTTCAACATAGGCATAGATTTTTTAACTTTTAGGAAAAACATTTGAACTTCTTGAAGGTAAGAAACGAATATCACCTAAGTCTGTTTCTATCATATCGTTGTGTTCAAAGTAAAACATATACTAACACTTAAATTACAATGCCAGAATGAGTTCACATATTCATCGAATTCTCTTGCTAAGCTTTTAAAAATTGATGATAATTATGATGTGGGTCTATATCAAACAAGCCCTAAGATAGATTGACCATATGAATACAACTAATTATGATTTATTTATTTGTTTGAATTATATATTATTGACAAAAACAGTCGATATAAAGAGGGACGAAAAAGACAATCCTTTGAGAGAATTCAAAGCTTCATTTTTATTGGCCTTTGTTAATTGCTTTTTCTTTTATCTACTAGTCATTGTCACGTGCGTTGAATGAGCTTTGTGTTTATTGTATTTTTATTAGTGTTAAAATTGTAGATTTTTCAAATCTTGTTATATATTCAAAGTGTTTGGTGAAGCCCGATCCGTTGGTTCATTGCAATTAAAAGACTTTTAATAACTTTTTTTTTTCACCTGTAATTTTTTTTTTTTTTTGGTTTTTTTATTTGTTAAACCATTTAGTTTTTATAATTTATAAGATATGACTTACAAGTATTGAGTTTTAATTTATATGTTATTTGAGAATTTGTCTATTGTGAATTGTGATATAAAAAATTAATTTGAATATCGTGAAATGTGAATATTTGATTCATGAAAATTAAAAATGAGAAATTGGGGAATTTATAATTTGTGATGAATTGGTGTTGAGAATTGAAAATTGAAGCTTTAATTTTTATATTTTTTTTTTTTTCCTTTATTTTTTTTTTTTTTTTTGTCTTTTTTTTGTTAAACCACTTAGTTTTTTTTTTTTTTTTATTGTGTTGGTGTAAAATGATAGCTATAACTAAATGATTTAATAAATTAGAGAACCAAAAAAAAAATTGATAAAAAGAAACAAAAAATAGTTGTTATAACATTTTTAAATTAAATTGAAATAATTAAAATAAAAAATAAATATTATTTAATTAAAATTGAAAAAAATGCGTTTTATTGTAAAATAAAAAGAATAAAAAAGATTTTTAAATCGAAAAAAATTATTTATAATATGAAGAAAAAAAAATTTAAAAATTTTTAAAAAATATAATAAAAACAAAATAAAAGAAAGTTACGAAAATTAAATAAATAATGTATAAATATTTTTTAATTAAAATTAAAAAAATTAAGTTTTATTGTCAAAAGAAAAGAATTAAAAAGAATTTTTTAAATCGAAAGAAATTATTTAAAATATGACCAAAACAAAATGAAACAAAATGTGTCCATCCACACACATTTAATGGAGGATTTCTCTCCATCCACGGAGAGAATTCTTTTTTTCCCTTTTTTTTTTTCTTTTTTTTCTTTCATTTACACTATAAATAATTTTTTTTTCAATTTCAATAAAATTTAATTTTTCAATTTCAACTAAATAATATTTATATATTCTTTATTTAATTTTCGTAACTTTCTTTTATTTTATTTTTATTATTTTTTTGAAATTTGTTTTAAAATTTCTTTTTTCTTCATATTATAAATATTTTTTTCGATTTAAAATTCTTTTCGTTTTATAATAAAACATCATTTTTTATTTTTAATAAATAATATTTATTTTTAATTTTAATTATTTCAATTTAATAAAAAAAATTTACAATAACTTCTTTTTTCTTTGCCTGTAATTTTTTTGTTCTTTAATTTGTTAAATTATTTATTTTTTTATTCGTGCAAGTGTAAAATGATAATTACAAACTAAATGATTTAACAAATTAGAGAACAAAAAAAATTGGAGAAAAAAATAGAAAAAAATTACAAGAAACAAAAAAAAAAAAAAACAAAAAATGTTATTATAAAGTTTTTAAATTAAATTGAAATAATGAAAATTAAAAATAAATATTATTTAATTAAAATTGTAAAAATTGAGTTTTATCGTATAACAAAAAGAATTTATAAGAATTTTAAATAAAAAAATTAATTATAATATGAAGAAAAAATAAATTTTAAAATAATTTTAAAAAAAATACAGTAAAAAAAATAAAAAAAAAGTTACGAAAATTAAATAAAGAATATATAAATATTATTTAGTTAAAAGAATGGACAATTTTTTTATTGAAAAGTACTCTCCCTATTTCCCCAAAAAAAAAAAATGAAAGAAAAAAAAATATTGATGGTGTCATAAGGTCTCCCCGTGCACGGAGACAATCCGTGCATAGAGAGAAGTAGACTTCTCTCTTCTCTTCGTAGATGGAGAGATTTCTCTTCATTCATGTTGGACTATTCAAGGCAATGTGCTAATCTTGACACCTTGAATAAGCTCCATGATTTAGCAGAGGTAAGCTAAAGTTGAACCATTATTTTTTGGTGGGAATATAGAATGTTGAAATTTGATTAATTATAATGGTGTGGTGATTCAGGCATCTCATCTCAAAGAAAAGATTAATCTGATGTTCAATGGAGAGCGTGTAAGTCAAGGTTTTATTTTGGTGACTTTTATCATATGTTTGTTAAATAGGTTGTGTCGTGTAAAAGAATGTCTGATGTAGATAGCTGGTATCAGGTGAGCGATTGTTATTAGTTACTGGCTGCTAAACTCGTTGCCAAAATTAAACAGAAAAATGAAAGAGTTTAAGGCTTTATTTGGTTAATAACCTTTCCTACAATATCTATCTTGAAAAAAGCTGGAGATCTCAGGATAAAATTCTTGGATTCAGTCTAGGGGCCGAGGTGCCCCGATGTAAAAGGGGCGGGCTCCGCATGTGTGAAGATCCAGGATCGAGATGCTGCCACCTCGACTCTGGAAAACCCGGATTCTGAAGCATCACTCATCTATCTTTTCATTGTTCCTCTGGCATTTGTCATCTAACCCCTACTCCTTTGGTTCTGTGGCTTCTTCAGATAAATGGTACAGAAAATAGGTCCGTCCTTCACATAGCACTCCGTGCTCCACGGGATTCAATTATGAATAATGATGTTGAGAATGTGGTCCCAGATGTTTGGCAAGTTCTAGATAAGATTCGAGATTTTTCTGAGAGTGTTCGAAGTGGTGCCTGTGTATTTCTCGCATCAAATATGATCTTTATCAGTTTCGGTTGTTTCGCGATGTCTTTATACTAAATTGTCTGGAAAAATGTTAGATCGGAGCCACTAGAAAAGTGTTGAAAGATGTAATTGATATAGGAATTGGTGGCAGTTTCCCTCCGTCCATGCAGAGATTTCCCTCTATCCACACACAGACGGATGGGGAGGGGAAATATCACTGTATCAATTAAATTAGAAAAAAACGGTATCATTCTTGCTCAAACATCGGGAAACAAAAGGAATGCTACAGTGCAATAAAAATGGAATCAATAAAATAAAAAACGCTAAAGTGAGATAAAATGAAACAATTCACTATTCACTTTTACAGTAACTCCACATTCTCCTTTTTATATAGTAGGGAAATAAAACTCTCCTACTTCAGAATATAATTGATTCCATTTCAACTCACCTCTCATTCCATTCTGCAATCCGCAAGTAACGTCGTCTACAAGACCAGCTCCAACCTTAGGCCAGACTAGCCCTTCGTGATGTGACGAATATTATTTTGGTCAATAATATTCGACAATCAATATTTGCAGTGTAATTTATGTGTATGTGCACAAGTTGTTTTGATTCACACTATTAAGTTCAGTGCTTTCATTATTCCCAAAATAATTATGCTTCAGTAACGTACTGCCCACTATTAATCTCTCATGCTTGTAGCTTTTGGTGTCGACAAAGCCATGTGATTTCCGAATTTCAACTATGTTTCTCACAATCAAAAGAAACAAATAAAAAAAGGGCATTTACGGAAGGAGAATAATGATGGAATAGGGTAAAAGCAATAGGGTAAAGATGGGGAAAAAAATACAAAGCAAAAGAGACCTCTTTTCCCAACATCTTTATTGCAGTGCCAGATAGTAATGTCACTTAAGGATAATTATTTCAACGTTTGCCAAAGAGAAGGAAAACACATATATTTTCTCCGAGGCTATACTACATGTACATTATAATGTACATGTGGAAATCCATGTAGAATTATCCTTCTCTGATACCAATTATCACGGGCTTGCAATGAAACTATTCTTCGTCCGTCCACCCCTCGCAATGATCAAGACTAGCAAGTGCTTTGATCCACAATTGTTATGTGCCAGTAGAAGATCCAGTAGCTACTGCATATCTGCTTCTTTCGGCAAACTCCAAGAATTATTGTTTACAACGTTAGAAAATTGAGTCTAAAACTTGAACTATTAACATGAAAAATTCCTTAAGTATATATTTATTTTCAATAAATAGGTCGAATTCTCTTTTATGGAAAAACTTGGTATAAGAAATTTGTACAAATGGAAAAGTTTCAAAAATGCTTTAGGATGATGACAAAAATGTTGAAACGACATAAAGATAGATACCTAGTTGTCATATCAAATCACATGATAATATTTCGCAAAATTACTCAATAGAATAAAGACCAGATAACACTATGAAATAATGACATCTTTTAGTTCTCTTATCTATTTTACTTTTATCAATTTCTCCTTTTCTGTATCATTTCGGCAATAAAAGCTTTTTCTTTACATAAAAAGTAGAGAAGCTTGTGAGCCCATTTATGCAGAAAGAGAAACTCAAGTCACAAAGCTCGAGTCTTTGTTACGACATGTTCAATACGTCGATAAGAACCCCCAAATATATGTATTCCTCTATCCTTGTCCTTCAAAATTCAGAGGTCCAAGTTGATTATTATGGACAGAAAATCTTAAGCAAGATCTTAGGGAACATGATTAAGACAGAATAATCAATCTAGTGTTTATTTGTTTCGTCATAAGCCATTGATGAGTAAATTATTCGACGTACATTCTGTAATATCAAAAGGAAAGACCAAATGTTGCAAGAACAAATTAAAGATAAGGCTGGAAAAAGCATGGATTATCAAAAGCAAAAGGGTACTAGTTTGTGTGTTTGAACGTGTGCTATTATGTGCAATGTCCAATAATATCCATGTTAGGCATTTCAAGATTAGAAGCTATGACAAATACTTTAGGATTGTTTATGGGTACAATTGTTACAAAATTAAATATGCATATCACCGTAGACAATGAATTGGATAAGACTTTAACCAAAAAACAATACATTATCCAGTCCACCATGTCAAACATATTCGTATTTACTTTTCAAGGGTTTAAAGTAAAACCATTCAATGCTTCAAGCTAAAGACAGATTGAATATTTAGATGAGATCATTCGACGTAACATTAGAGCATATAAGTATCAATCTGTTTACAAAAAGTATGCACGCTTCAAACATTTAATGAAAAAGTAAATCCGAATCAATCACTGAATAAGCATACCCCATTACATATATATCCAAGAACAAAATTGATTCCAAAAATCACCAATAGAAAAAGGATAAGAAAGACATGTCTATTCATTATTAATTATTTAGCTTTATCTTTATCTTTACTGCTTCTTTTGCTCAACCTGAAAACAGTCACTTTAGTTAGCTCTCTTTACCCCTATTTTATGCACACAACAAACATCCAAGAGTCCCTCCTTATCCACACACGTTCATCATCCTCTCTTTCCTTGTCTTCTCTTTATAAATAAATCCCAACAAATACAGGCAAAATCAAAATTTTACAAGTCAGAAACAAAACACTGGCAATTTGTAACAGTCTAACATGGAATTATTGACACAAATGTGGTCTTTTCTAGGCCTCCTCACAGTCCTCCAAAACATCTTGCCTACACAGCTTCTCTCATTTCTGCATTCTATCTACGAATCCGTTCAAGATGTATGTAGCCCATATTCTTACTTCGAAATCCCAGAATTCAATGGCTATGGCGCGATTGATGTAAATGATCTTTACCTCCATGTGAATCTCTACCTCAACTCCATCAACACCTCCACAACATGCCGCCACCTCACTCTTTCCCGCTCCAAATCTTCAAACAGAATTTCATATACAGTTGCACCCAACCAAACTGTCCATGACTCCTTCAAAGGCCACCACCTCTCTTGGACTCACCATGTCGAGACTGCCCAAGATTCCCTTGATGAAAAACGTAGCTTCACCCTCAAACTTCCCAAGCGCTACCACATGACTCTCCTTAATCCTTATTTGGAACATGTCACAACACGTGGAGAAGAATTTAAGAGAGTTTCAAGCGAACGCAGACTCTTCACCAACAATGGGCACGGATCTTTTGAGTCGGGGTGGTCCTCCGTGCCCTTTCGCCACCCTTCCACATTCGACACACTTGCACTTGAGCCAGAGTTGAAGAAACAGCTAACAGATGATCTCAAGGCATTTTCTGAAGGCAAAGAATTTTATAACAAAATTGGACGCGCATGGAAACGTGGATATTTGTTGCATGGACCTCCAGGGTCAGGAAAATCCAGTCTCATTGCTGCCATGGCTAATTTTCTGTCCTATAATGTGTATGATCTTGAGCTTAGTAAAGTCTCAGACAATTCTGAGCTAAGGGCTTTGCTCATACAAACTACAAGCCGTTCAATCATAGTGATTGAAGACATAGATTGTTCAATCGATTTAACAGGGGAAAGAATAACAAAGAACAGGAGATTACGACCAATGACTAAGAATTGCCAGCATGGAAGTGGCAATGGAGAGGATAATGGGCGGGTGACTTTATCAGGGCTGCTGAATTTCACTGATGGGCTATGGTCATGCTGTGGAGAAGAGAAAGTGATTGTTTTCACTACAAACCACAGGGACACAATCGACCCGGCACTGATTAGATGTGGGCGTATGGACGTGCATGTTAGCCTGGACACATGCGGTATGCATGCCTTCAAAACCTTGGTGAAGAACTACTTGGGGGTGGACTCACACGTACTGTTTGATGTGGTGGAGAGTTGCATAAGATCAGGTGGGGGCCTTACGCCAGCTCAGATTAGTGAGATCTTATTAAGGAACCGTCGAAATGCTGATGTGGCAGTCAAAGCAGTGATAACTGTCATGCAAGCAAAGATTTTGGGAGCTGACATGGCAAAGTCACCGGAGAGCCTAGACCGGGGTTTGACTGAGTCTTTACCAGAGAAAAAAAGGGAAGAGAGGTCTAATTCTTGGGAGAGTAAAGCTAAATTTCTTGTAAGACTCACATCTTTGACAAAATCTGACTCTGGAAGAAGGGGAATTTGAAGTTTGAACCTTTCCGGAGCTTTAATGTAATTTTTGAGTATAACCTATGAAATTTTTGTGATTCAGCTCATATTGGAGCCATTAAGCGCTCAACAATTTATTTAGACTGGTAAAAGTCTTACAATGTTTGAAGTAGTAATTCTGAGAATTTTATAAAAACTTTTAATGAGTTGAATCCTGACTTGGATACGGCTTTATGAAAACATTCATAGTCCCATAAAAAAACCTCTGGACAAAACATAGCAAAAGATAGTGTTTCCAAGAATTTTTCAATTATGTTAATGGTATTGGATAAAAGATTTATATAGACTAAAATGAATAATTTTCAGGCTGTAAAGAATGCAATCAAATTATAGAGGTCTTTAAAATTTATGAGTACTGAAATTGATAGTACAGCCCACAGAAATGAAGTGATGAAGTCTTGCAGTCTTATAAACTATATAATCAAGTGTCTATGATGACAATGAATTAAGTTTCTAAAGGGTAAAAGGCCTGTAAAAAAATGGGTAAGTAAATTGAAAAGTGTCAACATATGAGTTTGAACCCAAAGCTCAAGAAATGGTTTTTCAGGGGCACATGTAATAGAGTAGACCTGTAGAAGAGAAACTGCATACACTTTTGGGAACTAAATACATTACGAGAGATTAGGAATATTTATGAGTTGGGTTGGACTGATGTTGCAATGTGTTCCATGGTGCCTTGGATATGAGGAAAACCTTGTTGCCGTCACTGATTGCTATTATGTTTAATAGTACGATCATTTATTTCAATCTGTTTTGTTGCTGCTAAGTAGTATATTAGTGGGTTATGGTTTTCTAAATTGAAAAGTCAAAGGTATATGTATCAACTCTTGGGAAGATCCCCCCCCCCCCCCCCCCCCCCCCCACAAAAAACCCCACCCNNNNCCCCCCCCCCCCCCCCGGGCCAAAAAAAACCCCATTGCTTTAATCTTGAAACTGTGAAAACATTTTATTCAGTCATAAGAAAAACAAATAGGAAAAACACAGATTAACTAGAGAAAAGTGATTATCTGATAAACTTCGATCTAGTCATGTTTTTTCTGATTTATTGTGTGGACACATTCGTGACTATAAGTTATTTCATGGAAAATGTTAGCTTCCAAGAATTCAACATAAGTTTCTACATTCCAGCCAGCTAATTATCCATCTGTTTAATCTCCCAAATTGAATCATAACACAAAAATTATGCATATCAAAAGAAAGTAATTTGGAATTCCCAGCATCAGTTATGGACACAGGCCATAATCACAACATGAACATACAAAAGATAGGAGAATTATCTGCAATGTGAAGTTCAGGAATCAACTCAATTCAATACTTATGACACATATTTATTGATTTGTAGAAGAATAAGCGCAAAAAGACGCATGAAATTAGTTTCTTTCTAAACAATAACCTGCAATAAGAAACTGAAACTGTCCCTAAAATCATGGACTCAATGAAGCTCAAAAACATATGAATATATTTAAGCTAAATTTAAATTGCACAGATACCATCAATGACCTCCCTCAATTTGTGAAATAATGCAGGAATGGAAAATCTATTAAAATGTAACTCTATTTTTCGGTTGAATTCAACAAAATCCAGATGACTCACCAGAACTTGAAGACGTTGCAACCACATCATCTTCCATCCGCCGCCGCCACATCCTCCTTCCTGATGACTATTTCCCCTTTTCCAAATCCCTGGCATCTCTAAAGCGAAGGTGTTCGTGGATTTTGGGTAATCTGAAATCATTCATTTATAATAATTGTCAATACAGCTATTGCCAACGTCGCTTTGGCCGAGTGGTTAAGGCGTGTGCCTGCTAAGTACATGGGGTTTCCCCGCGAGAGTTCGAATCTCTCAGGCGACGTTTGTGTTATGGTTTTTTCTCTTCGTTCAAGTTTAAAATACTTCCAGTTTCCTACAAATAAGAATGTGCACAAGTGACTATAATAAAGAATATATTATATTAACAATTATAAGTAATTTTCTTTTAGTGCGTCCTTCACAAAGTCTTATTCTTATTTGTGTAATTTTATGGGGAAACAAAGTTTTATATCCAAAAGAGTATAGTAATGTTATTTGTATATTAAGATTTACAGATTGATATATAGAATGATTATATGAATTATATTAACTAACTTCTAATTGATTTCTTTTTTATTTCTGTCTATTCCTCTCTCTTGCATGTCATTATTCTATACATGAACTTGTAAATCATGACGTACAAATAGCATTCTCTAGATTATAAGGTAAAATTTGCATGCAGTCAACGCCTAATGTGATTTTCTATGGTTTTGATGGTTGCTTGAAGGTTGAAATTTAGGAATAACGAAGAAATTTGTCAAACCCCGATACTCGAGATAGAGATTGCTCGCTTAATCAAGTATTCAGGTCGGGGTCGAGGTTGAGGATGGGGCGGGGGACTTCACCCCGAGCAAGTACGGGTAACAAAAGCCCCAACCTATTTAACTTTTTATTTTCTTTTGAAGAATTCAATACATTAATGGAAAACTCCATGAAATTTAATTAGTTCTAATAGAAGATGACAACTAAAATTATTTAAGAAATATGATAAACAAAAAAAGTCTTAGTTTATCAAATATATTTGAATAATTTAACTTTTAAAAATAAATTAATTAATTAAAAATTTATTAAATATATTATTGTCCCACTTTAATGAATGGGGGCAATAAAATGAATTATAAAAAATAAAAATAAAAAAAAACTAAAAAAAAAATTTAAACGGGTAGCAAATGCGGCAAGGGCCCACCTCGCCTTAAATGAGTAACGATGCAGGTACAGAATGGAAAATTACCATGCAACCTCCCTCGCCCCAATCTTGCCGGTTGCCATCCCTATTCAAATTAGAGCTAGTTTGTGGTTGGGATTAGATTCATCCACATGTATTCAACTCAATAAGAAGAGATAGATAGTGTGTTTGGCAAGATGATGTAGGGCGAAAATGAAGAATCGATGAATGAACACACTATCAAATTTCTGTAAATAAATATCACAACACGATCAACATCTAGTTGCTATTTTTTCCTTAAGAATAAAAGAAATCAAATTATAAAAACTTATAAATTCACGCAGGTATACAAAAAATTTGGACTCATTGATTTTATATATTAAATATCAAGAATTTCAGAGAGAGAAAAATTTCAAAGTGTACAATATCTATTCCAAAACAACTTATTCCCATGAAGACTTACAACTATTATTTTAAAAAATAACTAAAATTTATATAATTATACAAAATTCAGATAAATACTAAAATTAAAAGTTTAGGATGAAAATTAAAAGTTCTAATACTTAAAATCATTTCAAAATAAATGAAATTAAAATTTGATTAGTCTTCAATTGTTCGAACCAAGTTTGATTTAACTCAAAATCCTCTGCTTTTGCTTCAAATGTTCCAAGTCAAAAATTTATCTAAAATTATAATATTTAAACTTAATTAAGTAAAATTATGTTCAAAATTACATATATAAATCAAGGGAACAATACAAAATTAAGGTGGTTAGAAAATACAATTTTGAAAATTAACAAATATGTTTTAAATATTCAAAAATCATGTTATAATTAAATTTAATTAATTAAATAAATTATTAAATATATTAAAGTCACAGTCCTATACAATTTATTATCACAATTACTTAGTAATCATAGTCAGAAAATTTCACAATCACAAATTACAAATTTCATATGTCACGACTTATTTATTAATTACAAATTATTAAATAATCACACAATATTTCTCGATCACAAATTATTTATCTGTCACAAATTATTAAATTAATATGTCACGTATTATTTCTTGATTATAAATTACAAATTTTATATGTCCCAACTTAGTTTACAATCACAAATCACTAATTTTATAAATCAAAATTTATTTATCGATCACAAATTATTAAATTAATAGATCACAAATTATTCTGAGTCACAAATCACAACTTATTTTACGATCACAAATTATCAAATTAATTGATCCCAAATTATTTCTCGATTACAAATTATTAAATCAATTGATCACGACTTAACATATTATGAGTCACGGTTATAAATTTAGTCACAATCTCATACTTTATTCTCCAAAGCTCCAACAAAGCAGATCTCCAAAACCACCACCAAAACCCCTAAAAACCCAACACATGAAAACTACCACCGCCTTCACACCACCAAACAACTGTTTTATTTTCCATCGACAGCCACAAATAAAAACAATCACCAAACTCCCATTGTAGTCATCATTGTGGCCAATTGAGAAAAAGTCACTGCAAAACAATAATTGAGAAGGATAGCATAGATCGTAGCCAGATTGATGATCGACAGCTAGATTGTAGTCACTCCATCGTACTCAAGGGTGACATTGAACAGTTAGAAGGGCAAAGTTTGTACCATCGTCATTACCGGAGAAGTGAAAATATTGACTTCAAATTGGTAATGTAACCAATGTCCCTAAGTTATAGGAGTGTTAGCCTTCAACATTTTCTTGGCAAATACCTCTTCGACCATATTAGGTCACTGTTTGACGCTAGTTTTCAGCAACATAGTTAAAATTGAAGAAGTGTGTATTTGTAAACAAAAAGATTTTTTAAGAGTGCATTAGGTTTATTTTTTTCAATTTTACAAAATACCCAAAACATGTTTGATACGATGTTTCTGAAAATGCATTTTCGAGAATAATTTTAAATTTATAATATTAAACTCAAAACTCATTTTTGGCATTTTGATTATTTTCAACCGTTGTTTGGCCCTATTATAATGATAATGTGGGAAATACGAAGAAAAATGAATTTATAATTTTAATGGGGCTCAAACACGAAGAACAATAAAATTCTAAAAACTTAAAATTCAAAAAAATTGAATATTAAATTTTAAAAAATAAAATTTTAAAAAGATGAATTAAAAAAATAAAAATGATAAATTCTAAAAAAAGTAAAATTTTTAAAATATAGAATCAATACTATTAGAAAATTAGAATTCTAATAAAAAATAAAAAAATAAAAACAAAATTATAAAAAATCTAGAAATATAAAAATAAAAGAGTTCAAGCTCTTAATTATTATTTAAATAAGAATTTAAGAAAAATATATTTAAATGAATATAAATAAAAATATTTTCAATCCATGTTACCAATTTTAATTTTTATATTCTATATTTAGTCAACTAGTTTATTTATTTATCTATTTATTGTTTTGTCCTTTTGTAGCGAGAAAAATGAATTTTAAGATTTACCAACTTTAAAATGTATATATCACTTGATAATATATTAACATAAAATTATTTTATTGATCAATCAAACAGTACGGCCATTTACATCCATAATTTTTATCTATTATTAAAATTATAAAAAATTAGTATTGTCATTCACGTCACATTCTAATATTTTCCTTATTAAATTTATTCAATTAAAGACTATATATCCACACAAATTTTATATATTCTCACCCGAAATACATCCATAATACAATCTCAAAATTTTAAAAAATCACTATATTCACCCCCATTACATATAACATCAACATTTTTACAATTCAATAATTAATTTTAGGGATAGTTGTAGCAATGGTCCCTAACCATTCACATTTCTGTAGACTTTATCGTAACATTCAATTTATACCAATGAAGATTCCAAACCTTTGAAAATTAGCAATGGGGGTCCAAATAGATGAAAATTCATCCATTAGACCTTTAGTTGATCAGAAAAGTTGATTTTGTCTAAATTTGAAAAGGGTATAATGGTAACTAAATCAATCTCATATTATTAAAAACCAACAAATTAGAAAAATAAATAAATAAATAACCAAACCCACCTCCTTTCCCACACCCCACCCACACTATTGGCACTTGTTGACCTATGGTTGATTTCATCCTCAATGTTTTGATCATAACAAACAAAATTAATATTATTTCTAACAAATTATTTTAAGTGGTATTAAAAATCTATCAAGCATTATATATCAGACTTGAAATGAAGATCAAATTAGAAGTTACTTATGCATTAAAGTCAAATCATTCGAGACGAGAGCTTAAAAGATAAACGCCAAGAAAAGTCAAAATCGAAGTTAAGCATTGAAGATCAATGACAAGAAAGAAAAATATCAAAAGATCAAGAGCCAAACATGGAAGAAACTTCAAAGCAAGCTCAAAGACTAGAATTTCTAGATCATATGTAAAGGTATAATACTTTGATCTTTAGTAATGAATGACAATGACTCAAAAATCATTTTGTGCACGAAAAGTTGTTTTTCATTACCACTTGCAAAAAATGTTTTTATCAAAAGTAAGGTTGATTTTTTAAAGTCATACTTGAACTTGGATCACAATTCTTTAAAAAAAAAAATTTCAACAGTCAATGGTCAACCGGACGTCGGTTCGCCAACAGTCAATTTTTTTTGTTACCGTTGCACAACGGCTAATTTGGTCGTCCGATTGCTAGGGGACATTTGGTAGGGTCGTCCGATTGAACAAAAAAAATCGTTTTGATTTCTATAAATACCACTTCACTTCAATTCTTCACAATAACAATGAAGAGAGTTTTCTTGTGAGATATATTTGTGAAAAATCTTCTTTGAGTTTGACTTTTATTTTTATTTTTATTTCATTTATTTCTTCATAGCGAAAACTTTGATTGTTGAAATCAAATTTCTTGAATCAATTTCATTCATCAAAGTTTTTCATCTCTTCTTGCTCTTAGCTTATTTATTTCAATTTTGAAAGAGAGATATATTATTGAATAAGTTCTTTGTACTTACATTGCATAAACTTTTCTACTTCTTCATATTGAAAACTTTGATTGTTGAATCAAACTTCTTGAATCATTTCTCTCATCAAAGTTTTCTTCTTTCCTTGTGCTTAATTTATTTATATCCATCTTAAGAGATAGATAGATTTTTGAAGAAGTTCTTTGTGCTTAGATTACACAAGCTTCTCTACTTTGTCATTGTAAAATCATCAAGGTTTCTTGTTTCTCTCTTTGTGCATAACTTATTATCTCCACTCATTAAAAGAGAGATTTTTTTGAGAAGATATTTTTGAACTTACGTAGTATTTATTTCATCTTAATCTTCTCATAAAAAAACTTTGATTGATTGAATTAAACTTGTAAAATCATTATATTCATCAAGGTTTCTCATTTCTCTCTTAGCACTTGATTTGTTACAATTATTCATTAAAAGATAGATATTTCTTGAAGAAGATTATTTGAATTTAAATTGCATTTCTTTCTTCATAACTTCTCATTGACACTCTTTGATTGATTGAATCTAACTTTTAATTATCATATTCATCAAAGTTTTTCATCCAACACTTGAGCTATCATTTGTTACTATTTATTGAAGTGTTGAACCTACTTCTCTCTTGATAGTTAATTGTGTTCATATTATTTATGAAGAGAGAAGTTTTCACTTGTAATATTTCTTTTTCTTGTTTTTTTAATTGTGGGTCGTGTTAAGATCCCGAAAAGCTCAACAGTGTAAAAGGATCGGTGCTCCTTGTTTGTAAGTCACGGGAAGCATTGTAAGAATGTTGGATTGCACCATAAGTCAATCAATATAGTGAAAAATGTCTTACTCGTGATGGAAAACTTGGTAATAGGGTACGTAGATCATTCCATTAGATCGAACCTCCATATCATATCGTTTGACTTCTCTTCCCTTTTACTTATCTTTGCTTTTATTTATTACTTGTGGTTCCTTGCTCTTTTTCATATTTATGAATATCTTATTAATTGCTACATTTAAGTGAGCAGTAGTTGTATACTTAAAACTATTTTTTGAAAAAGTAGCTATAACCAATTAACCCCCTCTTAGTTAGCTAGTCTTGGGCTTTCAGCACTAAGCCCTAAGCCCCGTTTGGGAAGAATTTATAAACGATTTAACTTATAAATAGATAAAAATAGTAATGACTAAGTGATTAGTACTTGTGGGTCAAATATAATATGTGATTGAAAATGAAATTTGACCATTAAAAATAGCAAACAAATTTTGTTAGTTGGAAGCTAAATGTTTTATTAAATTGATCTATTTTTTAAGTAGCGCACGTGTGTATGTATACGAAAATGATCTCCTAAATATCGATGCTTAATTTATGTTAAGTACCGATGACATGACACGTTATTTAATTGATAAATAAGTTAATGGCAGATCTTATAGATTTAATGATTCACCAATTAAATGATGTGACATGTTACCGATACTTAATATAAGCTAAACACCGATATTCAGGAGATTATTCACATATATATCTTTTACGACGGATGTATGTCCCCCGCCCATAATAAACACACACAAATAAAAGGTAGGTCTTGGTGCATTCAGTAGAATGAAAAATAATTTATTTGTCTCACTGCTGTAAATTTTGCTTTCAGAATATTTGTTCCATTTTTCAACAGTACAATAAATTCTGTCACGTGTATGTCAATTTAATTTTAATCAAAAGTTCTATGGACCCGTTTGGGGTGGTTTTTGAGATACAAAAGTTGATTTTGGATCGTTTGACTAATTTTATAAAAATATTTCATTATTTAAAGTGGAAATTACACCACACCCGACTTTGAAAATTTAGAATTCTAAAATTAGATTGGATGTTACCATTGTTCAAAAATAAGATGTTTTTATTTAAATATTAAATATTATATTACAAATTTTATCACAAATCCTAATTAATTTCTCATCTCGTTCATCTCTCTTTATACCTCTCCAATCTCGTTGCTCTCTCTATCCCTCACTTACTCTTCTTCGACGAAGATGCAATCACAATCACCACCGTCGATGTCGCTGTAAAGATGTCACCACCATCGCGCTCAACACGCGACCACCGAGTGACGTTGCTCTGAATCAATAGCCCCACTACAAATCTTCTTTACTATTGTGTTGGTGCGATTTGGGTGGTGGGGATGGTTCTTGGTGCGGGTGATTACGGTGCAGTGGTGGTGACGATGGTTGTAGGTACAGGTGGTGAAGGGTGCGATCTCTGGTGTATGTTTGTTGATCTGTGTGAGTTTTGTGTATGAAAGTCGATTATGTGTGGTTGTGGTGGTATTGGTAGTTCGTTGGAATAGTGGGGTGCTTGTGAAGATGGTAAGGTGGGGGTGGTGCAGGTGGCGGTTCGTTGGAATAGTGGTGATGCTCTTCATTGTCACTCGTCATTGCTAGTGCACAACTCTAATTTTAGATTTGGAGCTGTTATTTTTTTATTTTTTGTGGTGCTTGGATAGGGGTGGTTGATGTTGGCTGAGGTGGTAGTGCAGTGGTTTGTGGTGGTATGTGGTTCGAAAATCACAATTTTTTGGGTGTGTTTTCAGTTGGTGGGTATGGATTGTTGTGGTGGTGGCGATGGTGGTAGTGCTCGTGGCGATGGTATTTGCGTGATGGTAGGTTTTTGGATCCAATGATGGCAAAGGTATGTTGGATTTGGTGGTAGATGTGGGTTTAATGGTGGAGGTAGGTGGTAGATCTTGTTGGTGCTCATGGCGGAGATAGTGGCGGTGGTTTGTTGGTGGTTGGGCGATTGTTTTAAGGGAAAAAAAATTTGTAACATTTTTGTTGGTGTTTGTACGACGATTGTGGTTTTGCAAGGTCTGGTAGTGGTAATGGTGATAGCGATGGTGGTTTTGGTGGTCGTGGCGGTGGTTTTGGTGGTCGTGGGTGGGATGAGATGTGGTTGGATGCTTTTGACCAATTGTTTGGTTGATTGTGACTAATAATTGGTTAATTTATATAATATGTGACCTAAAAACCGTGTCTGTGATACAATTGATTAAGTTGTGATTGAAAAATTAATCATGACTAATTAATCTAATAATTTGCAATGAATAAAATGAGTTGTGACTAATAAAATTTTTGATTTTAATGACTGGTGAATAATCTGTGACTTATAAATTTTTTGGTTCGTGATTGAAAAATAATCTATGACCTATAAAATTTTTAATTTGTAATCGAGAAATAATTTGTGAGCAATAATTTGATAAGTTGTAACTAAAAATTAATCCGTGACTAATTAGTTAGATAACTATGACCTCAATATATTTAATTAGTAAAATATATGTTTAAGAAATTAATTTATAAATAAAATTCTAAAACATCTTATTTTTGAAATCTAAAACAAAATGTGTCGTATTTAATCTGTTATTTATGAATTTTTTCCTTAATTAAAAGAATTTTTAGAGAAAACTGATCTAATGTAACTTCCTCCAGATGTACTTTCAAAATAAAAAAACTCTTTAGAAACAATAAATCTGTGTATACAGATTTTATTGTTCACAGAATAGGCACAGATACTCACATGAAGGGTGGGTGGGTGGATATTTTTTTCAATTTTTTACTCACATGGGACCTACCCCATGTGAGTATTCTGTAGAGAATCTGTAAATCTCCTTCTGTACAGCAAGAAGGGTTCCTTTAGAAATTAGTTTTAACATAAGAGATAAAACAATTTTCTCAAAAAGTTCTTTTATTGGAAATAAAAGTAAAAGCAAAAGTTAAACCAATTAAGCCTTATACATGGGGTAAAACTTAAATTCAAAGCCTTTATTTAGTTCAATATTATAGACATTGTAATTTTACTCATCTAAAAAGTGAAAATATGTTTATTACGTACTCTTGATTGAACAAAAAAAGGCAAGATTTTATCTTTTTTCTTGGTCAATTTCTCTTTTCTAATTCATATTTATAATTTTAATTCTATCAATATTACCAAATATTACTATCACAAAAAAAAAAAAAAAAAAATGGCCTCCACAAACAAGTAGTGTTACATTATTTATTATTTGATTTTTGGCAAGCACAAGTAACATGTTAAAGTGCGTAAGCCCTTTGACATCAGCACAACATTTTGGCCATTTTGGATCTTACTTGCATTATTCTATTTCTCATTAATGTGCAAGTGCGATGCACTTTCTATTATAATGATTAAGGAGTAATTAATTCTATTATTTCCTATAATAGTAATGATTATCCCTTCAATTTATTATTAGGAATAGGGGACACAACTCTTTTGACTTCAATTTAATTCAAGGAATAATGTTTGTGGATAACATGCCATTAATTTATGAGTGGTGTGTTTGGTTTATTATATACATGGTTTCAACCTTGATCTCCCAAAATAAAAGATTTTGGGTATAGGTCCGATACGTGTTCAAAACTATATACATGTTTGGATGGCTTAATTATAAGTTAGTCAAACATGCTTATAAGTTCAGAAAGCTTTACACATGTTTGATTCCGCTTAAAGCATGCCTTCTCAAACTTTTTTGGGTTAATTTTCATCTAACGTAGATAAGTAAATATTCAATTAAAGATAAATGATCTTCAAAGTACATGTGTTGAGAATCAGTAACATGACATATCAATTAATTTATAAATCATTTAGTTTTTGGACGTCTCGTGAATTTATTCACAAATTAATTGATGTGTCAGATCACGACTACTTAAAAGATCATTTATCTCAAATTGAATATCTAAGAAAGTGTTTGCAAGCAGGGCTAAATGTTATTTATTTAATTGTGCAAGAATATATCTATTAAAGCACTAAACAAACATATTATTAAGTTTAATGTATTTTTTAAAAGAAAATTATTAAGTATTAAGTTAGTGTTCGATCGGTTTCATTGTAAGTTGGAATTATAATGTGATAGAAATGAGTAGTGAATGAATGAGCAATTATTATGGATCTTACAAGTGAATTTTAAATTAAAGATTGATTTTTAAATTATATGGAGCTTATAATGAAATAGAAATAGGCTCTTATTTTGTATGAAGTAACTTATAAGTTTACCCAAACATGTAGTCACGCCTCCATCAGTTTTCATTCTTGGATCCATCCATAAATGTGCTTATTATGTATGGAAGAAATGAACAACTGTGTGATAACTCAAATTTGTTATTCATCAAATTCTGTATGTGTCCATTCTGAGAAACTAATGCACTACCTGAAAAGAAAATCTTAAACCTAATAATTGATTAGAGGGTTTTGTAACTTTAATTTGTTTACTTCGTGCGTGATTATTTCCCTGTTCCTCTAAATAGAGACGAGTCCTGATTTTCAACTTTCTGTGCAACATATTTCTATAAATTATGATATATTAAAAAACGGAATTTGATAGTTATACACCGAGCTTGACAACCCCCTCACAAAAGAGGAGCCCGCATCCAATAAAAAAATCGCGGGCCCTCCTTTTGTGAGAGGGGCTGTACAAAACCTTAAAAAAATACGTAAACAAGAATTTTTTTTATCACACACTTGAATTTTTAAATTCAAAATTTATCAAGATTATCAATAACAAAGCCAATAATATTTAAGTATTAGCAGCTTGTTTGGCCAAAGCTGGAAAAACTTTGCCAAATGACAGCCATTATCACGAGTAGCCTATTCTTAAAACGATTTGACTTTCATGAAAGAGACAAAGAGAGATGCCATGTAAGAGGAGGTTCAAGTAAAGTCAAATTATTCAAATCCAAGTCCACCAGTGGCCCTAGCTAGCTAGTTACATATGAAGTACTTATTCCGATATAGAATTCAAGACATGTTTGTTGTTCATTTGATCGGATTAAAGCAGAGAAATATATTACTTACATTTAAAAGAGTTTTGAAAACGAACAGTTAATTTTTGCACGAAAATCTTGTGCAGAAAAAAACTCTATAAGGGGCGGAGTCAGGGGGATGAAAAATATTTTCCGTCTCTGAACCTTACTATGCAATTTTTCCAATCGTACACGTAGAAATTTATCTTATTCGCAATGGTATGAACAAACTTGTTGAATTAAATGTTAGTTTTCGGTACGCAACAAGGGTTGACCAATTAGTTTATCGACCTCAGCAAGTAAACATGCGTACGTCAATGTCATGACAGATTAAACTATTCTGAAATTAGAATAAGTTAAAAATTAAGACAATAATGCAAAGAACAGACAAGGATCCATCTAATCAAGGCTTCCAAAGGGCAAACTCCATATGTTTTTTCTTCTCAATTTCCACCATATATATCAACCTCCACCTTCTGCAATTTAACACCAAATTACATAAATTCTCTATCTCTAAATCTTGTTCTATCTGTTACCACAAGACTAAAAATGAAGCCACCTTCTTTTGACACCTTCTTATCTCCATCTAAGTTGTCTATGTACAAGGACTCCCACACAATAACCAAGCCGAAGCTGAAGATTCGCATAATTCACATTGTTGAACCAGAAATCATAAAAACCGATGTCGAAAATTTTCAGGAGCTTGTGCAGAAACTTACAGGTAAACCTGCTGCAGAAGTTGAAGTTACTACAAAGAAGGAGAAGCATGAAGTTAAGGGAAGTATACAGAAGGAAAGTAATGTTCAATCAAAATCTTTAAGCGCTTCCAGCAAGCCAAAGAAGAACATGGAATCAGCTGGTATTATGAAGGAGAGTGAAAAAGAAATAAATGAGGACTATCCAAATGGCTTTTTGAGGTTTCTTGCAGATGTTGATGACTTTTTCAATTATGAACACGATAATGAATTTTCTATACCCGCGTTTAAATCTTCTCAATTTGAGGAAATACAGCTTTGTTAGAATAAATTTGTCATCAATTACGGATTTTTCTTCAGAAACATTGCATTCTCGCTCCAATTTGATTGCTTAAGGGCGTGTTTGTCTCTATAAGAAAAGTACGTGCTAACAAAAGGTGGAGTATTTTTATTGATTGGTCGTGAGGGCTCTACATCTTTTGGTTTATTGATTTTCTTTCCTGGGGCACGTCTTTGCTTCTAGTGAGAGGTGGATTAGCATTCTTTCAGCTATAGATCTCAGTTAACTCATACTGTATTCGGTTAGGATTGAAAAGTGCTTATAACTTCGTAGTGTTGTTTAATGTTTGCATTGTCTTTTTGACAGGATTTCATTAATTAACTTGAGTTGTTCATTATTACTGCATTAAATGTTTGAGTACACATATTGTAATGGTTTTGTTTGTTTGATTATATTAATTATGAAGTTATGATACTTAAGAAGAATAAGTTAAGGCCCGTTTGTTTTGCTTTTCAATTTTCAGATTTGAGTTTTAAATTTATTTTCCTTATTATTATTATTAATTTTTTTTTTTTGAGGGTCTATTTTAATATTGCAGCACATATGCTTGTCATTTAAAAAAATCGTTTTTCAAAGCAAAAATTTGGAATGCATGTTTGGTTTGAAATCTATAGAAATTGTTTTACAGTGGCAGACACAAACTTTTTGAGTTAGTGGAGCACAATCAAGTTTAAAAAAAAAGTTGTGAAAATTATAAAAGCATATTATAAATATCTAGACAACAAGCAAACCGTATTTTAACTGAATATCGAGGCAACAATTTATTTTACAGTCTAGAGAGAAATATATGACGGAAAGCTATATTAATTCAAGCCATTGATAGTTTCAAACCAATGATTAACTAAATGAGTTGTAATATCATCAACGTGTAATATTTCCTCAATGTTTTTCATTTGTGAATTATTTTCTATATTTTCTTAATCTACAAATTGAATAATTAGATCATTATTATTCACCATTATAACTTCATACTTCATCCTAAGTGTTTCATTTTTCTGTTTCTAACGTCCTACCAATTATTCTCCATCCAGCTAATTTCCAACTCCTAAATTTTATAAAAGACTCAAACTTGATCCTAAACAAGTATGTAGAAACAAATTGGATCAAGAAATGAAAAATCTTACCGATCAAAAATCGTACCTCCAGTCATTGATGTACCTTAGAGAGCTTCTTTGCTCTAGGTAATGGTTCTTTCAGGCTCTCAACACACTTTATTTGATGGTGTATAGTGTATTTCGGGTGTGTGGAGCTTGGGGACCAAAACGGAAATTTATAGCCGAGTTTTCATCAAACTCTCTATGGCTAGACCTTTAATGTCGCTAGAAAATTAGGACAATAAATGAAACAGGGCGAGAATGGTTCAACGCGGACCATCAATCTTGGAGTTCCCAAAATTTTTTCCAGAGGATTTGGGATTCTCTTAACTGGAAATTCCAATATTCTCCCACTTGGTCCACATGTTTAATCCAATCTCTTAACTTAATCCCATTCAATATAATCTTTAAGAAACAAATACTTGAATCATGACGATAAGTTCTAAAATAATGATTATTACCTTCCATGTATTGCAATGTATCTAATTTTAGAAGTATTATTCTTTATGTGGCAACTTTTACTTAATGAATAAACTTTATGTTTATTCTTGGTCCTATAAAGATATATTTTCTCAAATAAATTAAAGCGCGCATGAATATGAGAAAATATCACAATAAATAAGAATTTCATTAAAATAACATTGTTCAAATAATGAAAAATTACATAATGGACCAAGTCCCATCGACACTACATGATCCTTGAATTTCAATGGTGGCATGACCTTAGTCAAAGGATCAGTGATCATCAAATCAATACTGACCTACACAATGATCACTTTCTTTTTTTTAATACGTTCCCTTATAGCAAAATACTTGACGTCGAAGTGCTTACTTCGACTTCAACTTTTGTTATTCTTAGCCATAAGATAGCAGCTGGATTGTCACAATATATTTTCAATGACCTTGAAATAAAATTCATGATTCTAAGCCCAGTTATGAAACTTTTTAACTATACACCATGCAAAAGTAGCCTCAAAACGAGAAATGAACCAGCTTCCATATTGGAAGTAGAAGTCAAGGTCTACTTAGCACTCTTCCGAGATACAGCCCCATTGGCCATCATAAAGATATATCCTGATGTTGATTTTTGTGAATCAACCCAGCCAGTAAAGTTAAAATCTGAGTAGCCAATTACTTCCAAATTGTTCGTTCGTCAATACATAAGCTTGTAGTCCTTTGTTCCTTGAAGGTACCTTATTACTTAATATCGTCCCAACATTCCCACAAAAAATGCAATGTCAGGTCTTTATGCAGATTTAAGCATACATCAGGCTTCCAACAGTAGAAGCATATGGAATGTTCTTCATTTGTTCCATTTCAAAATCATTTTTCGGGCATTAATTTAAATTGAATCTACCACTTTTTAATAATGGCAACTGCACTTGGTGAATACTCTTTCATCCAAAATTTCTCTAAAACTTTATTAATATAGATTTCTTAAGACAAACCTAAAATGCCTTTAAATATGTCTCTATGGATCTTAATGCCAATGACATAAGATGTCACTCCTATATCTTTCATGTCAAAATTTTTAGAAAGAAATTGTTTCACTTCTATATGTCATCTACATATAAAACAAGAAAATATATCTTATTCCCACTGACCTTCTAGTATATACATTGATCCATTATGTTTTCTACAAATCTGAATGAAGAAATTACATCATGAAATTTGAAATACCATTGACGGGACGCTTGTTTTAAATTGTACATAGATTTCTTGAATTTGCAGACCAAATGCTCACCACTATTAGAGTGGAATCCTTCAAGTTGTTTTCTGTAAACCTCTTCCTCTAAATCTCCATTGAGAAATGTTGTTTTCACATCCATTTGTTTCAATTCTAAGTCAAAATGGGCTATTAATGCCAAAATGATACGCAAGGAATCTTTCTTAGATACAAAAGAGAAAGTCTCCGTGTAATCAATTTCTTCTTTTTTAGTGAATCCCTTAGCAACGAGTCTCAACTCGTATCTCTCAATAAAGACCCATTTGCATCCAATTGCTCTTGCACCATCAGGCAACTCATCAAGACTCCGTACTTCATTATTCTTCATAGAATATATCTCTTCCTTCATGGCATTGTACCATAATTCTAATTCTTTGCAACTTATGGCTTGCGAAAAGGACTCATGATCATTTATGGCTCCAATATTGTAGACAGATTCTTGTAGATATACAACATAATCACTAGGAATTACTAATCTCTTTTTGTAGTAGATCTTCTTAATGTCATTCCATTATCTTCCTGAGGAAAACATGGTTCAACCAGTTGTTCAAAAGTCCTTGGCAACTCTTGAATTGCCTGATATACTGGGATGTTGTTAGCAGCTTGTGGAATTTTAATGATACTTGAGGGGTGTTGTGAACAATAACCAATCTATCACTTGAGGTGGAGGGTTGAGATCCTAATTGATCATTCTTAGAAGCTATGTTCCCGATTTGATCGCTCCCACTGATCAAGTCATTCTCAAGAAATTTTGCATTTCTTGATTCTACGATCCTAGTGTTGTGAGATGGACAATAAAATTTGTACCCTTTGGACCTTTCAGCTTATCCAATGAAATATCCACTAATTGTCCTTGGTTTCAGCTTCGTTTCTTATTGATTATAAATTTTTACTTTAGACGGGCATCCCCAAACGCGCATATGTTGCAAACTTGGTTTCGAACCTTTCAGTGATTCAAATGGTGTATTTGGGATAGCCTTAGTTAGAACTCAGTTTAATATATACACAGTCGTCTTAAGTGCTTTAGTCCACAAGGATCTAGGAAGATTGGAGCTACTAAGCATGCTCCGCACTATGTCCAATAATGTTCTATTTTTTCTTTCTACTATACCATTTTGGTCTGGTAAACTAGGCATCGTGTATTGGGAAACTATCTCATTTTCTTGAAGAAACTTTGCAAACGAACCATGTGCTTGTCCATCCTCTGTGTATCTACTATAATATTCTCCATCTCTATCTGATGTCACAATCTTAATCTGCTTTCCGCATTGTTTATCTACTTCATCCTTAAAAATCCTAAAGACATCTAGTACTTCATTCTTGTCATGAAGAAATTAGAGATATATGTATCGTGAGTAGTCATCTATAAAAGAGACGAAGTATCTCTAACCATGTGAATCCATGCTTGAACTACATATATCACTATGTATGATCTCTAATATGTTCGAACTCCTATGTCACCTTTCTTTAATTTGTTGTCTGCTTTCTCTTAATGTGGTCCACCCAAGTTTCAAAATTAGTAAATTCAAGAGTATTAAGTACCCCATCATTTACTAATCTTTTAATCCGCTCTATGGAGATATGTCCCAATCTTCGGTGCCATAATTTAGAGGAATCCTCATTCATAACACTTCATTTAATGCCAGTGTGCATAGCATTCTAAGTGATGTTGTTTTGCAAAATGAGAGAGAAAAGACCAACAGACAATGTACTACGCCCGACAAGATCAGATTTATAAAATAAACTGAAAGGTGATTCTGCAAAATTAAAGGAATAACACAAAGGTACAAGTCTTGATATTGAAATCAAATTTCTGGAGTAACTTGGAATATAAAATGTCTTTTCCAAATCTAAAATAAAACTACTACTTAAAGTTAAACTACATGTTCCAATAGACTACACATGTAAACACATCTTGTTTTCTAAATAGATGCATTGCTCACTTCCCACTAGCTTCCTTAGGTTTCGCATACTCTGCAAGGTATTCGAAATATGGATTGTAGAACCAGAATCAATTCGAAATGGGCAAAACTTCTGTCTATCCGGATGAGGCATCCGAACGTCCGGACTCAATTGGACAAGGTAAAAACTCATTTGAGTCAGAGTCAGAACGATTAGTCAGTTGACCATCTGGACGTCCGGTTGGGCAGAAATGCCCTCGGACAGTTTTCGTTCGTGATGATTTTGATCCATGTATGTTATTGAAGGATTTTCTCGCTTATTTTGTAAAGATAAGTATATTTGTAAATATTCGATTATGAAATCAAATACTTATTTTTTTCACAATTAATTCTAATGCAATTATTCTTTTGTAACGTGATTTTGTTCTCGTGCATAAAAATTCTTTTGAGCTATAATCGATGCTAAGAATTAAGGTGTTTTACCTTTACATATAAATTTACGTCGTCTATATCTGATGTCTTCATGGTTAGTGATTCATCTTTTCTTCAAAGTGTTTCTTGACGTCAATGCTTGATTTCCATCTTTATGTTTGTCAATAGTTAGAATCATTTGTCCATGTGTATGTTTCTTGATCTTGATTTTGCAATAATCACTATCAACACTTGAATTCAATTTACTCAATTTGTTTGTGATAATCAAAATATTAATGATGAAGTCAACCATAGGTCAATAAATGGTGTATACTGTATTTCGGGTGTGTGGAGCTTAGGGACCAAAATGGGAATTTATAGCCGAGTTTCCATCAAACTCTCTATGGCTAGACCTTTAATGATGCCGGAAAATCAGGACAAGAAATGGAACGGGCTGAGATTGTTTCAAAGTGGACCATCAATCTTGGTGTTTCCAAATTTGTTCCCGAAGGATTTGTGATTCTCTTAACTGGAAATTCCAACTTTTAAAGTTTTAGACTAAAAGTGCTAAAATCCTTGCTCAATAGCACTGCCAATTTTCCAATCATCCAAAGAATTTCTGATCTAAAACAAAATAAAAAACACATTTTAGTTTTTTTTTTTTTTTTTAAATCCACAAACAAATAGGAAAAGTCATATCCACTGAAAATCAAGATAATGGAAAACTAAAATTTCAAAATAAACTAAATTCGATTATAGAGTTTATGAATATTATTCGATTGGATCTAAATCTAAGAAACTCATAAGTGGCATTATGAGTTTATCTAATCATCAAACGAGAATTTCGTATCGACCATGTAACATACACACTTATATATCATCACATACATACATGTATTAAATTGTAGAGACGAATTGACTAGTTTCAGGGCTAACAGGGTGATTCCACAGAGCTTGAAATTTCGAGGATGCCTTAAATCTCTCTTCACCCACACTTTCTCTCTTCTTGTATTTTTGTAGCCGCGTCAAAAGAATACCGCTTCAATAATAATTATCTAATTATTCAATTTGGATCAATTTGTATTCTAAATCATAGGATAATGCCGTAACAGGAGCTGTGTGCATTGCAACACAATAGAATTGGAATAGAGTGGGTTTTGAATCTCTAATTTTCCAAGGGAAGGGAAGAGTTTTCATAAATTAATGCCTTGAACGGAATCTTCTGCAATCCGCCTTTTGAAAGTTGGTGGGTCATGTTACCCACTAGGACCCATTGTGGGTCCACCCCTATTGTTTTATGACGTTTTATTCAATGAGTTTGATTTTTGAATTTTCAGAAAGCAATAGTGTTTTACGAGGTGCCTTGTCCACAATACTTAGTTGGCAATCAAATAACTAAGCATTAGTATATCTCTAGTAACTAAGCACAAGTTTCAATATTGATAGCCTTGGCCTTGAACATTTTTGGTAACCCATCATCTCATAATTTTAGAATGTTCATTTAAAATTTTATTCATCATCTCAACTATACTATTTTGTTGAGGAGTTCCTAGAATGGTCTTCTTAATCTTGATTCCATTATTGGTATAGTACTTCTTGAAATCATCATCTACATACTCTCTCCCATTATCTGACTGCAAATATTTCACCTTCAAATCTGTCTCATTTTCAGCCATTGCTTCCATCTCTTGAAGGCATAAAAAATATTAGATTTATCCTTCAAAAAATAAACCCATATGTTTTATTTGTGTCATCAATAGATGTTACATAATTGAAACTTCCACAGGAAGTAACTGTTGAAGGTTCCCATACATCAGTACGAGTCAACTCCAATTTTGTAGCTTTTGGCTTTCTTAAAATTTTAGAGAAACTAACATTTTCTACTCGTTGAAAATACAGCCTTAATACAAGCTGTGCTCAAAATATTTCAATCCCAATAGCTTCCCTTTAGACTAAAGTGCTTTTATGTCATGTGTCCCAAAATATAAAGAGTTCCAAATTTATTTTCTCAAGAAACAACCATAGCTCCCTTAGTAACTTTTCAAGCAATTAGCACAGAAAGTTACATTATGACCTTCATCATCAAGATGTTGAACTTGTAAGTGTTATACCCTAGATTCAATCGATTTAGGTTGTAAACGCTTTTAATATATTTAATGCATTTGATTTTGACGAGATCTATTATTTATTTAAATTAATTTTGTAATAAATAATATTAAATAATAGAATCCGAAGATCCAATTTTAGGTAATCTGTTGATCACAAGGAGTTGTGATTGTGAGATACAAATTACATATAATTGAATCTTGAATAAACCATGGTCGTAAGTAATAACGAGATACGGATATCGTTAATACAATTAGACCATCACGTGTGGCATTTCTTACTTGTGAAGTAAGTAGCTGACCTCACGAGCTAAAGTGTGGTGAAACTTAAATGAACACGTGGATGTTTTGTTATAGAACAAAACATTGGAGACCCGCTAAGAGATTCCACATGGATAACTATCTGAGTGTCAGTGGCTAATCTCTAACGTTCGGTAGTGGAATTGGTCCTTTGACTTGAGGTCGTCATGATACCTTATATGAGGACAGTCATACTTTGGTAGTGTTGGATGTTGCTCTGAAAGGGGCCGCTAATACGACATCGTTCGAGTGCGTCAAGAATCGTATGAAGGTTGTGATTGATCAATAAAGGATTCGTCACTCTTAGATAGTAGGAGATTATGATCTGCGTTTCATTCAATTAAGTCGATGATGAAATCCTTGGCCAAGGTGTACTCATAAGTCGAAAAGGAGTTTTCGATTTATATTGACTTAATAGTGGAATGAAAGATATGATCGATGATCGAGATTGACACAATTTCATATCTCGTAATTGATCGGATCGTATTGACGAAGGGATAATAGTTCCACGGTAAACGAACGAATTTGGTTTTGTCATACCACGTGACATTTCCCGTCACATGTATTGCCCTGACACATTGTTAGATGTCAATCAGGGACGGCGAATGTGAATTGACGATAAATTAAAAGGGCGTATTAATTTATCAATTTTGATTAGATCAAAATAATATTTCACGACGTTAGGCATCGTGGTCGGGAACCTAATGGGTCGCACACAAAAGAGAATTGGAAGACTGCAAATTGTCAATTGATTAATTTAACAATCGTTGGATAAATTAATTAATTGAATTTGTTATTTATAATCCCGAATTAATTAATTGGATTAATTAATTCACGGACCGGGTTTGATTAATTGGATTAATTAAATATTGGATCGGACCGGGCCGGGTCCGTTTGGGTTTATATATATATGCAGCTAGGGTTTGAGGTCCATATATTATTCATTATTCTTGCTAGTACAAGAAAGAAACCCTAACAGTTGCTGTCTACTCTATGTGTGGATTCCATTGGAGGCTGGATAATTGGACAGCTGTGGGAGGCAGATTCAAGCTGCTGGAAAGGAATAACGCGAACGAGTTTGCAAATCACAAGTAAAGGTATATTTCTCATCACAGTTTTTATCTAAATACAAAGCTGAATCCTGAATGGGAATTAAAATTTGTTAAATTTCGCTGTGCATGTTTAAGTAAATTCCCAACAGTGGTATCAGAGCCGACTTTGTATTTGTTAAGAACTGTTTAACGTGTTGATTAAATTAAATGTTAGTTTAATAGCGTTCATTCTTAAATCTAGCAAATATAGTTTAAAAAAAAATTTTTTTGTCTTTTTGGATCTGTTCTTGAAAAAAAAAAAATTTTTGGTCGAGGGGCGGCGCGGCAGGCGCTGCTGTGCGCGCTCGCAGCAGCGCCTCCGCGCTGCTGGTTGTTTCTAACGGGCGGCGCCGCACAAAGAAAAGAAAAAAAAAACTTTTTTTTTTAGGTTTAGGGTTTTTGGTGGGGACGGGGGGCTCTGTTGCAATTAATGTAATTTGGGACCCCTGGTTGCAATTACACAAAAGGGGTCAATTTGCAAATTTTAAATCAGGGATCTATTTTGTAAATTCCGATTTTAGAGGGGTCTGCTGTTAATTTCATTTTGGGTAACTTTTGTAAAATTTCAAAAAGGGTTTTAATTTTGAATTTTGAATTATTTTAAAATGAGTTTTAAACTGGGTTTGACCCATACCCTAATTTTGACCCAGAATTAAAAATTTTATTTAAAAATTTGACGACTTTTATATTTTTGTTAAAATTAGATTTTAACTTAAATATTTAGTTTGACCCTTAATTGAATTTTTATTATGTTTGAGAATTTTGTCCTAAATTAAAATATTAATTCAATTTTATTAGAGTTGGACTCTAATATTAAATTAATTAAATTTTGTTTTGAATTAGCACCACTTCCCTATGCAAATTAGCACTTAGAGTATGACTCTAATTTAATAGTTAATTAAAATTCGATTTTGATTAAATTACTTCGCCCAATAGTTATGGATTTAGAGTTGGACTCTAATTCGATATTTAGTTAAAATTATATTTTAATTAAATTGGCCCGTCAATTAAATTAATTAATTAATTGTTTAATTATCTCGATCCCAAAATGTTGATTTAATTTTGACGACTATAATTGCTAGATTTATGAGACATTGCATATAATATTAGATATTATACATAGGAAACATTTATGTGATGAATGTTTATGGATGATTATGGACTCGACCATATGAATGTGTTGAATGGTTGATTTACTTGTTATTATTATTGTTGTGGGCCTGCGAACTCCTTATTAAATAATTGGGTCTGCGAGTCCGTTGTTATTATTATTATTGTGGGCCTGCGAGTCCGTTTCTTTTAGACCTGCGTGCCAACTAGTATAGGATACATGTTGCAAGTTGGGCTAATTGGAGGCGCAAGAAGAGGTGGACACCATGAAGATGGTGTATTGGTATTGGTCCAATACTGTACCCCTTAGGAATTGACCAACTAGTTTTCCTTTTGGCTCGGGAAAACTAGATAGAACAAGTCCATAATTATCCATACTATTGTTATATATATATATATATATGTATGTATGTATGTATGTATGTATGTATGTATGTATGTATGTATGTATGTATGTATGTATTTATTCACATAGTAGATGTATGTTTAAATATATGTATGTATATGTAGTTGCTTGATAAAACCATCGCACATTAAATCCCTCGTTAAAAATTATTAAGTTAGTATTATTTGCCTTCCATCATTATAGTGAAAAACGAGAATCCTAAATCGACCTTAACTTGTTGAGTACACTCAAGGCTGGTCTATTATGGACATGTTTGACACTATGAAATATTTGATAGTTCTGAATGATGGGTTTAACTTAACTAAAATTTATCTTTTGTTGAGTACACTCAAGGAGATAAATTTTTGAGGCATGTTAAGCTAACACATAAGATGTGTGAAGACAAAGAAGTTGTCGGCTTAATGATCTGGGAGTTGTATGGAGATACAATTGATAATAACATCTACCCAAATATTTTATTAGGATTTGTTGAGTACACTCAAGATCTCGATACAACGAATGGGATCCCAGCCCACTGTGAATCAAGTATGGATTCAAATAATTTATGTATGAGGGTCATGAATTTATTTTAGAAAGTGGGAGCACGTTTAATTAAAGTCCATATTAAATTTATGCACATGCATTATAATACATATTAATTCTATTTTTTTTCCGGATCCCAGCCCACTGTGAATCAAGTATGGATTCAAATAATTTATGTATGAGGGTCATGAATTTATTTTAGAAAGTGGGAGCACGTTTAATTAAAGTCCATATTAAATTTATGCACATGCATTATAATACATATTAATTCTATTTTTTTTCCCGTCATTTACAGTATTTGAATCATGAGTAATCATATGAATTTGAGAGGCATACTGGATGCCAACAAATTGACCGGACCAAATTTTCTCGATTGGCACCGCAATTTGAGAATCATTCTCAAGCATGAGAAAATTGGATAAGTC
>NC_036239.1:14079789-14079949 GCF_002742605.1 Olea europaea var. sylvestris
GCCAGATAGTTATTCACAGTTCATTATGAATTTTAACATGAATAAGATCGAATGCACACTCCCTGAGTTGCTTAATATGCTTAAAACTGTGGAGCCCAATGTCAAGGCTAGCACTGGGCATGTCTTAGCTATTCATTCCTCAAAGGGAACTAAGAGGAAA
>NC_036239.1:14082969-14083655 GCF_002742605.1 Olea europaea var. sylvestris
AGGATGAAAGGAGTCGCATGGACAAGATTCCTTATGCTTCGGCGATAGGATCTATCATGTATGCTATGCTATGTACGAGATGTTTCATATGCTCTAAGTGTTACGAGCAGGTTTCAAGCAAACTCTGGTGAGAAACATTGGATAGCGGTTAAAAACATTCTTAAGTACTTGAGAAGGACTAAAGATGTATTCTTGATCTATAGAGGAGTGAACTAAAGGTTCAAGGGTATACTGATGTCAGCTTTCAATCTGACAATGATGATAACAAGTCTTAATCGGGTTATATGTTTACTCTCAACAATGGAGTGGTTAGTTGGAAAAGTTCCAAACAGGAAACAACCGCTGATTCAACAACAGAAGCCGAGTACATAGCTGCTTCTGAAGCAGCAAAGGAAGCTGTATGGATTAAGAAGTTCATTAATGAACTTGGAGTCGTTCCTAACATTTTTGATCTCATACCTTTGTATTGTGATAACAATGGAGCCATCGCGCAAGCGAAGGAACCGAGGTCTCATCAACGATCCAAACATGTGCTAAGGCGATATCATCTCATCAGGGAGATTATACAAAGAAATGACGTAAAGATATAGCGAGTTCCCACAAATGACAATATTGCAAATCCATTGACAAAGCCGTTGTCATAACAGAAGCATGATCATCATGTGGATGCTTATGGTATTAGATAC
>NC_036239.1:14084403-14182499 GCF_002742605.1 Olea europaea var. sylvestris
TCATAAGTCGAAAAGGAGTTTTTGATTTATATTGATTTAATAGTGGAATGAAAGATATGATCGATGATCGAGATTGACACAATTTCATATCTCGTAATTGATCGGATCGTATTGACGAAGGGATAATAGTTCCACGGTAAACGAACGAATTTGGTTTTGTCATACCACGTGACATTTCCCGTCACATGTATTGCCCTGACACATTGTTAGATGTCAATCAGGGACGGCGAATGTGAATTGACGATAAATTAAAAGGGCGTATTAATTTATCAATTTTGATTAGATCAAAATAATATTTCACGATGTTAGGCATCGTGGTCGGGAACCTAATGGGTCGCACACAAAAGAGAATTGGAAGACTGCAAATTGTCAATCGATTAATTTAACAATCGTTGGATAAATTAATTAATTGAATTTGTTATTTATAATCCCGAATTAATTAATTGGATTAATTAATTCACGGACCGGGTTTGATTAATTGGATTAATTAAATATTGGACCGAACCGGGCCGGGTCCGTTTGGGTTTATATATATATGCAGCTAGGGTTTGAGATCCATATATTATTCATTATTCTTGCTAGTACAAGAAAGAAACCCTAACAGTTGCTGTCTACTCTCTGTGTGGATTTCATTGGAGGCTGGATAATTGGACAGCTGTGGGAGGCAGATTCAAGCTGCTGGAAAGGAATAACGCGAAGGAGTTTGCAAATCACAAGTAAAGGTATATTTCTCATCACAGTTTTTATCTAAATACAAAGTTGAATTCTGAATGGGAATTGAAATTTGTTAAATTTCGTGCATGTTTAAGTAAATTCCCAACAGAACTAAGATTAGAATACACATCAGCTTATGTACATTCTTCATCTTATGAATTTTCCTTATAGACCAGCTTGATGTCCTCAAACTGACTTTACCAATACTAACAATAATCGTAAGTTCTCCATTAGCATATAATACATTTCCATAATTTTCAGCAACATAATCTTCTATAATCTCATATGTATAGTGATATGAAAAGTAGCTCTTGAACCCATCACCTAAAAATCAATAGGACTGCCAACCAACAAGAACAAAGTATCTTGTACTTCTTTAGTCATCGCATTAGCACCGTCGTTATTCATTTCTTCCTTTTTATTTGGTGCTCTGCAATTCTTCTTCATGTGGCCATTCTTGCCACAACTTTGACATTCCACACTATTTCCAAACCTGGACCTTCTTCTACCATTTCCATAGTTCCCGCTGTCACTTTTATTGGATTTTTTCTTGAAATTCCTTCCCTTATTCTCGACATTAAGGGCAGGACTCGATATTGGTACTTCTTCAAAATCTCTTCTACAAACTTTTTTAGTAAGAATAGTATCATGATCATTTATGGTTTCTATTTCGTGTTGCTTATAGAGTTACTGATCGTAGCTCTCACATGCTCCTAACTATTCTATAGTGATGCCAATAGGATTAGGGCACAAATCTCATCATCGTATTTAAATAAAATTGATTGATAATTTATTGAGATGTACTACTCCTGGAGTACATTCAACAATCTTTAATTAAATAATTTTTTTTATCAAATGTACTTTGTTAAATGCAAATGACTTCTTATACATCGAATAATACTTCATCAAAGCCGCCATGTCGCGACCAACCTTCTTCGATATTGTCAATCAGAAAACACCCAATATCAGATGATCAAGTAGTTTTGTTCATCGTCCTTCATTCAATTTGGGTTTTAATTAAGAAGGAAATGGTGCAATGTTTTACCGTAGAGATAACCCTCGAGAACATAAAATTCATACCATCAAACTTACAGATTTCCAACGATGTTCCTTCTTCGCCAGTCATTGCTCCCTATCAAAATCAAAAACTCTAATACCAACCGTTGAGAATTATGAACCCTAATTCTATTCTACCGAGAGCAATTAATTTGGAAAAAAAGAAAAATAAACACTCAAGAACTTACAAAAGTTACAGAGGTTCATCTCAAATTCATGTTACATCATGTCTCATCGCTGCAATAATTCACTATGAAGAAAAAAGATTTACAAGAAAAAATTGCACACCTTCTCTAACCTCTATTTCTCTCATTTTTTATGATAATAATAAAGTATAAGGACGGCCCCCTATTTGTAAAACAATTAAGACAAAATTGAATTTTGCAAACTTTCCAATTCTTTATTAAAATTTTATAAGAATACAAATTTTTAGACAGTCCTTAACGTGATTTTGGTTGGGAAAATAGCAATAATTATGATCGAGAATAATTAGGTTCCACAACTTAACAAAATGATATCAACACTCAATGAGATGTTGTGGAAGAGGGGGTATAGTGGATTATGGAAGGAAAAATCAAGCATACAATCATATAACAATGAGTTGCTCTTGACTGGTACAAAACGAGAAGCTAGCACAGTTAATTTCAATGCCATTTTCAGTAATAGTAGGCAAAGGGCATGATCTGGTACCATGGACAAAGCTCATAAGGTCATATCCTATAAGCAAAGTATTATTCCATGAGGTATATTTCGTGGTGGTTAATTTTAGAAGAGTTTAAGCGACACTATCAATTAATATGAGGGCAAGTTTGCTTTCGGTGTTCGCCGGGGTGGTGATGATAGTAGCTAGAGCGATTGTTAGAGTAGTTTTGGGGTTGATCGTGTCGAAAGAAGAATATAGTTGGTGTGGAAGAAGAATAGTTTGGTTATACGTAAATTAAATTTCCTCATTTGAACTTGTCCCAGTTCCTATGCAAGAGGTAAATGCAAACCATTTTATTGAACTTCAACTCCATTTCATTTGATTCATTTACACATATTTATAGTTGTATAAGCTGACTTATCTTAATAATAGATAGACTAAAATATTTGATTGAGCCTATCTCAACTATATTTCGAATACAATCTTTTAATTGGTTACAAAGGATATGTACAATAAGCCTAACAACAATTATGGATTATCTCAAGTCTATTATTAGTAATGAATGATTATCTCTAAGGGTCCGTTTGATTGCAAAGATGAAATTTGGGTGGAAATAAAACAAATTTCTGAGAATTGAATTGTCTAGAAGTTATTTTTCTAGAGAATTGTAAATTATTGTATTTGATTGGTATAATTTTTTACGTGGAAAATGTTGAAATGAAAGTATTTTTTGGTGTTCGTTTGATTTTATTTTACATGAAAAATGTTAATTAAAGTGATAGAATTTACTGGTATTGGGGATGAAATTTGTTTCCATTGTAAAAAAAAATTCAAGAAAATCATCTACCTTTTGGTGTTCGTTTGACTTTATTTTACATGAAAATTGTCAATTAAAGGGATAGAATTTTTTACAATAATTCTTAGAATTTGTTTCCATTACAAAAAAAATTATAAAATGAAAAAATAAAAAAATCGCTACAGTAACCCGAAATATGAATTCTCGTCAATATGATGAGAATTCGAATTCAAGAAAAAGATGAAAAATACTGATGTGGCAGTCAAAGGTGGAAAACGAATTCTTTGGAAAATTTTGTCAATCAAATAAACCAAAAGTGAAAGTTAGAATTCATTTTCCATTTTCCCTAGAAAATAAAGGGTTATGAAATAGTCCCTAAGATAAGAGAAGTTTGCAAGCTACAAGATGATCTCATCATAACAAGGTATACAATTATAAACCCTAGTCACAAATATGTTTGCTTGTCTCTCCCATACCCAATTTTCCCATATATTCTCTCATATTAACAATTGACTTGACCATAAAAGTACCACAAGTCACCAGTATTTTTTTCTTCAAATGGTGATCTTGCTGCCTAATGGTGAATCTGAGTGTTCAGGTAACTTACCCATGGAGAGGGAGGTGGAAAGAATACGATGACGGCTTAATAGAATGACCCTACTTTTTTTTTCTTTTTTTTTTTTTTGTGAGTAACTATATATTATTTTCGTTAGTGGAAGAAGCATGTGCAACGCCACCAAACAAGTAGAGCTGCCACCTGAGCTGTCATAAATAGACCTTCAAGAGAATTGAACTTCAGTTTCAACATTGATGGAAGTTCATCCTCTAAATTGGGTTACTATGAGAGTTTTTTATCCTCGAATGAGGAAGTCCTCCAACCCCACGAGACCCTAAAACTTAGAAAGGTGACATCCTAATTCTTTGTGCTCAGAAGAGCCAAGACATAATCCTACTTTCGATAAGGAATGAGTCAAGTTGTAAATGGATAGAGTCGTGTGAACTTCATGTCAAGAGAGGAGCAGATACACTGAAAGTATACTAGAAACGTTCCAAGACATTGTCACAAGACTGTGCCAAAAGTAACATATATCACATAAGAAATTTAAATGTACAGTGAGATTCTGAAAAAACTCGATTCCTAACTTTAAAAAAATACATTTCAAGTATGACGTAATTTAAAAATAATAGGATGGAGGGAGAAAAGAAAATCTTCTGAAAAACTTTTGAAATATAATTGAGTCATTACATGGAAAATATTAAGACTTGATATTCCATCTTAAAATATCAACCTTGTTAAGAGGAGTAGTCCAAAATCTTATAAATTGGTCTATGTTTCTATTTTTATTCAATGTCAGATGCTCATTTATTGAGTTTTAATTGGATCGAATTGCTCGTTGGAGTTTAATAGACTCTGATACCATATTAAGATTTAGGGTTTCATTTTAAAATATCAACATTGTTAAGAGGAGTAGCCCAAAACCTTATATATTGATCTATGTTTTTATTTTTATTCGATGTGATATTTTATCCTTTAACAGAAAATGCATAGGCTTCAACAATGTGGCCCATATACAATTTTATACTTGAAAAGAAAAACACGTTCTATTAAAAAATTAAGCTTTATCTCGCAATTGGATTTTGAGGTAAAACTATTATTTTCTCAAAATTTACACTTACAAATAAGAAGAGGTCAAAAAAAAAAAAAAAAAAAAAGAAAAAAAAAAAAGAGAAAGAAAAAAAAAAAAAAAAAAGGAAAAAAAAAAAAAAAAAAAAAAAGGAAAAATAAAAAGAGTAATGTTGTTTATAGTCATCGATTGTAGTAATCATTTTACGTGACATCTTGTTATTTGATACTTTAATTGCTAAACAAATATATTCGTTTGAGATACTTTTCCTACTCATGCACCATGATTTTTGTTAATAGAAACAAATAAAAGTTTAAAGACTATTAAACTCTATTTGTCACATTTAACAAATTGGACAAGATCGTCTAAAATATGTTGTACTATTCAATTTAAGTTAGTAAATATATTTGATTTTTAATGATTAAAAAATATTTTTCATTTTAATTTTATATTTTTTCTTGTTTGTAATTTAGATGTTTATCATTGGCATAATCATGTTTGAGTTAAAACTAAAGATACTATTCAATTGAGACTTTTAAAGACTTTTGGAGATTTTTTAAAGTGGGTGACTTTTTGTGGACTTTGTAAAATTTTAAGTGATTTCTATGGATTTTGTGGGAATTAGTAAAAAAAATTTCTGGATTTGTGGAGACTTTTACTAAAGACTTTTGAAGACTTTTTTTTTTTTTTTTTTTTTTTCCAATTTTTAAGAAAAGTTTTTTTTTTTTTTTTTGGAAAGAAAATATTAAACGTATATAATGTAATATGTTTAACAACTTCTTATATATTCAAATCGTCCACAACTCATATAATTGAAAACGTAAAGTAATAAATTGTATTTTTCATGTCAAATTTTTTTCCAATAAAAAAAGAAGAAGAGTTTTCGCCAATCGTATGAGAGAAAGAATTAAGATATTTAGGAAATGACAGAGAAAAATTCCTAAATTATATAAATCCTAGATCAAATTCCTACCACTGTCGACTCTATGGACGGCTCTCGATCAATCTCAAGTGGCATCCCCTTTCTTCAAATTTTTCAATTTTTTCATAAGCCTCGAATCCTTTGCTCGCATTGCTAAATAACCAAATATTTTTCCAAAAAAAAAAAAACAGAAAATAAAATTTATAACAATTTTGCAGGTGGGTTTATCCATAAATCAAATAGAAAACTCATAGAGGGATAGATAGAGATTACTTTTTAAAAGAAAAAACAGAGCTCAAAGTGAGAAAAAAGAATACAGCTTGTGAGATTTACCTGTTAATAAAGAAAACTCTATAGAGGAAAATGAATACGGCTCGTGCGAGAAATCTCTCGATGGATATGAGATTTTCTTTTGAGATTGCCATGTGTATTTTCTATCAAAAAGTCTCCCAAAGTCCAATAAATTAGAAATTCTCTGAAAGTCATTCTCAATTAAATACTTCGAAACTTGTAGAGACTTCTAAAAAATTTAAATTGAATACCCCGTAATTTGTAGAGACTTTTAAAAAGCCTATAAAAGTCTCTATTGAATACACCCAAACTTTTAGAGAATCTCTAAAAGTCTCAATTGAATACACTGAAACTTTTTAAATCTCCAAAAATCTTTAAAAGTCTCAATTGAATACACTCCCTTAAGTTCCTGTTTGATATATATTAAAATAAGATTATAAACTAAAGTCAAAATCAACAATCAATTTTAATCAAACTTTTTATGAGATCCACAAACTTTTCAACAATAAATTTCATCAATTTTTATTAAAATTTATTAAAAATGAAATTTTAATCTATACCAAACAATGCGAATCAAATTGGTCAATTTAAAAAAAAAAAAAATGTTTTTGCTACCTAGATCTGCACGTCAAATAGCTGCAAAACTAGAAACGGTCCGCCGTGGAACTTTCTTCTGTTTCAGAACCACTAACCATTTCAGACTAGAGATGTAAATTTGGTTTGTTAGCTCGAGGGACGGAGCCCTATTTTGGGTGTCAGCTTGAGCCAGAGACTAGCCTTAGGATAGAAAAAATAATAATAAAATAAAATAAAATAAAATAATAAAATAAAGGCAGCCTTGCTGCCTTAAGCTTGCTTAACTAGCGATTCCGATTAAGGCTTTATGTCCGCCGAAAAATTTGAATTACAAAATTAGTTGAAAGTTTTATTTTTTTGGCTATATATATGAATTAAATTTTTGAGTTTCATTACAATTTTCTTCAGTCAATTTTAACTTGCAGCATTCTAAATGATATTGTAAGTTTTTTAAATTGATTAATTTTAAAAAATACATAAATTTTAAATTTATTTGTTTAAAAAAAAAATTGTACACGAAATATTTTATTGTGTACAATTTTAATTTTGCCTATTTTGATTGCAACCTGTTCCAATCCCCCTAAAAGGAAGAGGGTTGTAACTTTTATTTAATTTATAATTCGTATAAATTGTACAAATTTTAAATTCTTTAACATATATTAGAATTTTCACGAATCTAGACCAAAAAAAGAGCTGGCTCAACTTGCTATGGCCCTAGCCGAAAGCTCGAGTTGAGCATAGATTTTTTGCTAAGCAAAAGCTCGGCTTGGCTCGAGCCAAAAAAAAAAAAAAAAAATCGAATCATTTTTATTCGAGTTGAACCCAAGCTTCAAGTTTCAGCAGCTTGCGAGTGAGCCGACTTGGCTCGACTCGTTAAAAATTAAATTTTAATTTATACCAAGCAAGAGTTAATTAAATTGGTCAATTTAAAAAAAAAAAAAAAAAAAAAAAGTGTTTTTGCTACATGGTTCTGCACGTCAAATAGCCTACCAAAACTAGAAATGGTCCGCAGTGGAACTTTCTTCTATTCCAGATTCCCCAACCATTTCAGACTGTGATGGTGATTCCTCAATCTTTCACTTTCAGTACTCACGTGCCCAATATGTTAAAACCGTGCGATATTGATCCCCACAAGACAGAATTCCAAATTTGTTGAAATGAAAATTATACCATTATTTTATTAAAAAAAGAAAAAAAGGAATAAAGAGTAAAAGAATAGAAAAAGCCACACCCCGACTTACAACCATCCACGTCTCACTTAGCCCCTGTTTGGTATCCTCTAATTTATCGCATATTATTTTTCATGCTCATTTCAGTTGCACATTCACGTAATAAAATATTCTATATATAAGTTCGAAACTTTTGTTTGCTTTTTAACCATACAATCTTTAAAAAATACTGTTGCGTGTTGTCATACTTGGCCAATCCACTTGGGCCAATGGCCCACTCAGGCCGAACCACGTGGCACCCCAGCCGAGGTGGCATATATTGCTGAGGTAGGCAATGGCCGAAGCCCTTCAAGCTGAAGTCCACTAGCCGATGCGCCTTTTTACCGAGGCCTGTGAACGTACCCGAGGTCCACATGCAGAGGCCCATGAACCGAAGCCATGATGCTAAAACTAGTCGAAGATAGCCGAAGCCCTCAAGCGGAAGTATTGTGTGAAATGGCCAAAACCCCGAAGTTGATGCAGGAGCCTCCAAAGAGATCGTCTGCATAAAGATCTTATTCGAATGATTGATGGAACGTTTGTCATAAGCATAAAGGTCAAGTCTTGTCACTAGTATGAGGGCTCTGCACAAGCAATAAATGCGCTGCAAGCTATCAAGTCAAACCTCATGCCTGATAAGGTGTTTAAATCAAAGAGATGAGGCCACGTGCCATCTCATCCAAGGGCTCCTATTTCACATGTACCACTATAAATACTTCCCTTGTGTAATATCAAAAGGCTAATGCAAGAATCAATACAAAGAACTACACTTTATTCAACTCTCTATCATTTTACTTGCAATACACAAATCGAGTTTATGCACATTTACATATATATTTACGAACACCGGTTGGTAATTATTGTACAATCGGATCACGAACAACCCGCTGGATTTCGTACGTCACAGTCCCGCGTCGTTGGGCTACTCCCACACCCTTTGAACCGCCCATTTTAGACCGTCCACGTGTCTTAGCATGTTGGACATTCGCCCACGTGTGCGTGGGTAGGATTGACATCTGTTGGCAACACTTTTTGGGGTCAACAGATTGGCGCCGTTTGTGGGAAACCATACCGTAACCACGAGCAACCTTGGGGTAAAAGCTTACTGAAAAAAAATATTTGGGCAACCCTCCTTGAAAAAGGATTTGTTCTTGAAAAAGAACAGGAGGAAGCCACATTACTTAGCAAAATCTGAAGTCTGACAAAAGAAAATGAGTTCCAATGAAGATACTCCCCCCAGGAGGGTACGAGAAAACACGAACGTGCCTCCTGAGCCCGCTGCCCCAGCAGCTCGGCAAAGACTCCACCACCACCAAAGAAGAGGTAGGATGCGTGCGACGACACGACTATCAAGAGAAATGACCGCCATGGCAGCCAACATGAGGGATATTGCTAGCCAAAACTTGGCTATGAGGGAGCTTATGGCCCAAATGTAGGGCCAGGGAGGCTTCCTCATTCTTCCATACGCCCCCCAAGGGCACTACCAGCAAGAGAATGAAGTTCAAAGTCATAGAGCTGTCTCGCCAGACTATGGCCGAGGTAGAAGCCCATCTGAAAGGGAAGTGAAAGTTGATGTTTCTTCCAACTACGCTTTTGGCTGACCCACCAAGGTCCAAATGAGCCATGATAATTTCCCACCTCCATATGAGCAAGATCCAAGACATAGGAGGGCAGGAAGTGTTTTTGACAGAATCAGCCCCGCTGAACCGAGGCTCAAGCAACAACAGGCTCAACAGCCTTGGACAAGGTCACTTCCTTCACCTCCAATGCCCCAGCAGCCGGAGAGAAGGCATGAAAATGACCCCCGTGTTGCTCCGCCTAGAAATAGGCAGCAAAGGAGGGAGGAAGAGGCTAGGGACCGCCCCGGAACCTCTCACCAACAACCAAGGTATGAGGCTGATGAGTACGACTCTGATGAACAGCAAAGGTCCTGCGACTTGGACGATGATGATGAGAATCTACTATTCTCAAGGGAACTAAGGAATGCGCAGGTCCCGAGCCACTATGTTATGCCAAAAATACCAAAGTATGACGGAAGAGGCGACCCGGAGAAGCACCTGAATGCTTGTAAAACTCACATGAGCCTAAGGGGTGCCATCCCAGCCGTGAAGTGCAGAGCCTTCCATTTAACACTTAGTAGAGCAGTTGAAATTTGGTATAGCAGATTGCCACCTGGGTGCATTAGAAACTGGCCCGAGTTCAAGACAACATTCTTGAAGAGGTTCGCGGTGAGCAAAGAAGGAGAGGCCCCCATCCAACGTCTCCAAGACATGAGACAAGCACATGGGGAGTCTCTAAAAAGCTTCTTATCACGCTTCACCGATGAGATGACGTACTGCGTACAAGTCACTGACCGAGAGGCACTATCCGCATTGAGAGGAGGTCTGAATATGAATACCCTATTCTGGAGGGACGTGCAGAATCAAGACCCCACCACCTATGACGTGATACTAGAAATGATGAGAAGGGAGATCATTAATGAAGAATTGATTGAGCATAGGAACAGCGCAAGTAGAGCCCTCCCACCTCCTCAAAGACAGTGCGGTAGAGGCCCGACCTCCCACCTGATGGGCTACCAAAGGAACCAGGCCGGAAATGAGAACTCTGGCCAAGCACTTGCCACCACCACTTTGAATGCGGTTCCTACCTTGGTATATGAAGATGTCAACCCGATGAATGACCCCCATCAGATGGAGGCCCAGCAGGGATCCCATTGGGGGAGAGGCCGAGGCCGAGGTCGAGGTTCAAGACCTAGAAATAGATCAAATCCGAACCCCCCAGGATACTGTGTCCACCACAGGTCCTACGGGCATAACACAGCGGATTGCAGAGACTATGCACACCGCTCCCGACAGGAACCTGCTAGAGACAGACATGATTCGTCCCAAGCGAACAGGCCCGCGCCCAGGCATGACAACCGACGTGGGCGTGAAGAGGCCGCTCCTCGTCAAAGGGATGTATCCCCACGACGAAGGGAGCATGATGCAGAGAGGCCCAGGGAAGGGCGTAGGCACCGAAGAAATCGGCAAGCTCAAGATGAGGCCCCTATCCACGAGGTGAATACCATATTTGGAGGCCCGTATATTGGCGGTGAAACACGAAACGCTAAAAGGAATTACGCTCGGGAGGCTAAACACCCCCTTTTGACAAGCTACATTGTGGATAGTAGCTCCCGAAGAAACTAAGCTCCACCCATTGTCTTCACCCAGGAAAACACTGAAGGAGTTCATTACCCCCATTGCGATGCACTTGTGGTGAGGGCTGTCGTAGCCCGTAATGGGCTCAAACGAATGTTGGTTGACAACGGAAGCTCCATCAACATTCTATTCGGATCCACCTTTGACAAGATGATATTGGATCATCAGTTGAGGCCCACCACCACTCCATTGTACGGATTTACCGGAGAGAACATCACTCCGAGGGGAAAGATAACACTTGCAGTGGAGATGGGAGAATCCCCACAAACAACGATGAATTTCATGGAGTTCCTCATTGTCGACAGCCGGTCGGCTTACCATGGAGTGTTGGGCAGACCAACCCTAAAGGAATTGGAAGCAGTCACCTCCATCCACCACCCATGCATGAAATTCTTGACAGAAAATGGGGTGACAACGGTGAGAGGCGACCAAAGAGGCTTGAGAGAGTACTATCTAAGCTCCATCAAGAAGGTAGAGCCCCGGGACGTCCATGTAATCATAGCTGATGTGGTCATGGATGATGTCCCAGGTGATGCTCCCACTGAACAAGAAGATGTTGATATGATCGATATACCACCTAATCCGAAGGTGCTGGTCATTGATGAGATTGACCTTCGCATAATGGAATACGAGCATCAAGCATCCCCACTAGAGGAACTTGAGAGCTTCTCGGTAGACCCCCGAGACCCATCAAAGGTGCTGAAGATAGGCAAATGCCTATCCAACATTCTGAAGGAAAAGATTAAAGATTTCCTAGGCAGGAACCTTGATATCTTTGCTTGGAGGCATGAGGACATGGTAGGCATAGACCCCAAGGTCAGCTGTCACCACCTGAAAATCAATCCTAAGGTTGCCCCGCACAGACAAAAAAGGAGAGCCCTCAACCCCGAGAGGTATGAGGCCCTGAAGGAAGAGGTTCAGAAGCTCATCCAAAACGGCTTCATCAGGGAGGCAACCTACCCGAATTGGGTCTCCAACCTGGTTTTAATTAAGAAACGCAACGACAAATGGAGGATGTGCATCGACTTTACCAACCTCAATAGAGCTTGCCCGAAAGACAGCTTTCCACTCCCCAAGATCAACCAATTGGTAGATTCCACGGCCGGGCACGAGTTGTTGAGCTTTATGGATGCATACTCCGGCTACAACCAAATCTCCATGCACCCGGCCAATGAAGAGCACACCTCCTTCATCACGGACCGAGGCCTCTATTGTTATAGAATGATGTCCTTCGGTTGAAGCGACCTACCAAAGACTTGTAAACAAGATGTTTATGGACCTCATTGGCAAAACAATGAAGGTTTACGTGGACGACATGCTAGTAAAAAGTTTGGAGGTTGAGGACCACATAACGCACCTTAACAACACTTCCAAATCCTAAGAAGGTATAGGATGAGGCTCAACCCCCTCAAGTGCGCCTTTGGGGTAGCCTCCAGCAAGTTCTTGGGGTACATGGTCAACCAACAAGGAATTGAGGCCAACACCGAGAAGATTGAGGCTCTATGCAAGATAAGGTCCCTCCCAAAAGCCAAAGGAAGTGCAAAGTCTTACCGGGCGAGTGGCCACACTTAGCCGCTTCGTCTCCAAAGCTACAGACAAATGCCTCCCATTTTTCAAAGTGCTGAAGGCTGGGAAGAAATTCCAGTGGACTGAGGAATGTGAAGAGACCTTCCAATGCCTCAAAAGGCACTTAGGGCAGGCCCCTCTCTTCTCCAAATCGAAGCCTGGTGATATCCTACAACTATATTTGGCCGTCTCCAATGAGGCCATCAACTTAGTTCTGATACGGGAAGAAATGTCCCCCCAACTTCCCGTATACTACACAAGTAAAGCGCTCCTATCGCCAGAAACCCGTTAACTCGATATGAAGAAACTTGCTTTGGCCTTGATCAGGGCCTCTAGAAAATTGAGACCCCACTTCCAAGCTCACACCATCCATATCCTGACGAACTTTCCCCTGAGGCAGGTACTCCAAAAGCCCGATGCCTCAGGAAGGTTATTGAAATGGACGGTGGAACTAAGTGAATTTGACATTGTGGTCAAGGCTAGGGTAGCTATCAAAGGGCAAGCCTTGGCTGACTTTGTGGCTGAATTCGCTAACCTACCCGAGGTGGATGAAATCATGGAACCCGTCAAGCCCCCCACGTGGAACCTCTTCATCGATGGGTCAGCTAGGGATGTCGGCTCAGGTGTCGGGGTTGTCCTCATCAGCCATGAAGGTCACAAATTCACCTCGGCGGTGAGGTTCAGATTCAAAGCTACCAATAATGCAGCTGAATATGAGGCACTTCTTGTGGGCCTTAGGCTAGCCACAGAAATGCAAGTAAAGAGGCTACTCATCAGTAGTAACTCCCAGCTAGTTGTTAGCCAAGTCAATGGTAACTTCTCAACCAAAGACAAAATGATGGCCTCCTATCTGAAAATGGTGAAGAACCTCATCCCATCCTTCGAAAAGTTTGAGTTGATCCAGATCCCCGCATCAAAAATGCACATGTGGATGCACTATCGAAGCTAGCTAGTAGCAAGGACTCAGAGCTACTCACAGTAGTACCTATTGAGCACCTCTTCCTGCCTTCGACCGAGGCCCCTACTGTAATGTGGGTCGCTGGAACTCCCACCTGGATGCAGCCAATCATAGCATACCTCAAAGACCAGGTACTGCCCACTAACAAGAATGATGCTTACAAGCTAAGGAGGAGGTCAGCCCACTTCCTCTTCATTGATGACATTCTCTATAAGAGGAGCTTCTCCTCTCCACTTTTACGGTGCGTCGGAGAAGAAAAGGCTACCTACATATTAAGAGAAGTCCACGAGGGCGTGTGCGGCAACCACTCCGGAGGTCTATCTCTGGTACAAAAAATATTGAGGCAGGGGTACTACTGGCCTATCCTAAAGCGGGACGCCCTCGAGTTTGTATGAAAATGCGATAAATGCCAGCGCTTCTCTCCTATGCAAAGACAACCATCGCAGGATTTGACCGCCGTCTCCAGCCCCTTGCCTTTCTCAAAATGGGGTGTGGACCTCATAGGTCCCCTACCTAAAGGTAGAGGAGGTGCAAGTTTTGCAATTGTGGCCATTGATTACTTCACAAAGTGGGTCGAAGCTGAACCACTGGCAAAAATAACTGAAGTCAACACCTCCAAGTTCTTATAGAAAAATATTATTTGCCTGTTCGAAATTCCCTACTCAATTGTCTCAGACAATGTCTGACAGTTTGACAACAAGAAGGTTAAAGAATTATGCGAAGAGCTCCGCATAAAGAAGCACTTCTCCACACCTCACCACCCACAAGCAAATGGCCAAGTTGAGGCCGTGAACAAGACAATCAAGCACGTCCTGAAAAGGAAGCTTGATGTATTAAAAGGGGCCTGGGTTGATGAGTTGCCCCAAGTCCTTTGGGCGATCCGAACCACCACCAGGACCCCAACAGGGGAAACGCTCTTCCTCATGGCATATGGAACTGAGGCGATGAGCCCCGTGGAGGTCGGACTTCCATCTCCAAGATGTCTACACTTCAGCGAGATAACCAACGATGAGCTTTGGAGGTGTGACCTCGACTTCATCGAAGAAAGAAGAGATAACTCCCAATTGAAGTTCGGCACATATCAGAGAAAGATGACAAGGTACTTCAACTCGAAAGTTAAGAAGAGGTCATTCCGAATCAATGACCTTGTACTCAGGAAGGTCTTCCTGTCCTCAAAAGAACCTGGTTCTAGTTCCCTAGGCCTTAACTAGGAAGGTCCATACAAAATCAGAGAAGAGGTTCGACCTGGGACTTACTAGATTGAAGACATGAACGGCAAGACACAACCCCGTCCATGGACCATTGAACACCTCAGAATCTATTACCAATAAATGTACTATCTTGCTGGATGACCTTTCCCAGCCTTTGTGACATTTCTATGGTTTAATAAAATTCAGTGATTAAATTAACGTGTTGTACTACCTCGACACCTCAGAGGAGAGGCTCGCGTCCCATCTCTGGGTCACCTCGCTTGAACTCCGAGGCGCTAGCACATGCCTCCCTTTGGCCAGGCTGAACCTTAAGGGGAGAAACCTCACATGGCTGTACCATCCACCATGTCTGGGATGCGTCGTCACCTCGGAGGAGAGGCTCGAGCCCCACCTCTGGGCCACCTCGCTTGAACTCTGAGGCGCTAGCACATACCTCCCTTTGACCAGGCTGAATGCCAAGGGAAGAAGCCTCAACATGGCTGCACCATTCACCATGTCTGGGATGCGTCGTCACCTCGGAGGAGAGGCTCGTGCCCCAACTCTGGGCCACCTCGCTTGAACTCCGAGATGCTAGCACATGCCTCTCTTTGGTCAGGCTGAACGCCAAGGGGAAAAGCCTCAACATGGCTGCACCATCCACCATGTCTGGGATGCATCGTCACCTCGGAGGAGAGGCTCGCGCCCCACCTCTGGGCCACCTCGCTTGAACTCCGAGGTGCTAGCACATGCCTCTCTTTGGCCAGGCTAAACGCCAATGGGAGAAGCCACCTCACGTGCATTCCGAGGCCCATACAGTTATGCTTAAATAAAGTTCATTTGCTTAAATCCGAGGCTCGCTTAAGTTCGAAGCTCATACAGCTATTATGCTTAAATAAAGTTCATTTGCTTAAATCCGAGGCTCGCTTAAGTCCGAGGTTCATACAGTTATTATGCTTAAGTAAAGTTCATTTGCTTAAGTTCAAGGCTCATACAGCCGTTCAATCCAGTTGTTTAAAGTGATTGAAGTTAAGGTACCAAGTTAAAGTTATTTAGTTAGTGCTTCTGTCAACTTTTAAGTTCATTTGCTTAACGAGGTATATACACTCGGATAAAGAAACAACAATGAATCAAAAAGCCATCATATTGATCTTCAATAAAGATTACAAAGGTGGGCCTCAGGCCATTACATTCAAAAGACTGAAAAGAAAACTAATCTAAGCCTAGGTTGATGGCGGAGGTGCCTTAGTACTTGGGGCTTTGGCAGCTTGAGCATCAGTATTTGTCTCCTCTGCATCAGCTGCTTCATCACCCAGCACCTCCTCAGCAGGGGTCTGAGGTACCTCGTCCACGAATTCAGACCTGAGTTGAGTCAGATCTAAATTGGGATACAGTTCCTCTGCCCGGTCCATCACCTCAGCGTAGGCAAAGTTTCTCCATTAAACACTGAAGCTCTTATATTCCTCTGTATTATGGAAGTTGGTGACGTACTCCTTCACCGCCTCCTTCCTTGCCTGTTGGGCCTCCTCTCTTGCAAGGGAGGCATCATCTACTTACCACTTGATTTGGCCCTCCAAGAACTAGTAAGCCTCTTGGGATGACACCAAGGAGGCATTTGCTTTCTCCAGGGCCTCGGCGGTTACTTTCTGGTGCTCATTGGAGACCTCTACCTTCTTTGTCAGGGAGGCCACCTCGCACTGTGACTCGTACACTTCCTTTTTCAAGGCCTCAATCTGAGCCAAGGCATACTCAAGTTTGGCCAATTCATCAACTTTCTGGGCCCTGGCTTCTTCCGCCTCGGCCTTAGCTGCCTTCAACTCCTCTGCGAGGAAGGCCGTCTTCTTCTCCGAAAACTGGGTCCTTGTCTGAAATTCACTCAGGGCCTCCCTGCATTCAAGTGCAAGGCCAAAGGTTTTGACGCTTTGGCTCACCAAAGCCCTCGTCAGGTCGGTGGCATCGCAGGAGGAGGCATGCAGCTACCACTTGTCCGTTCAGAACCGGTAAAAGCTTTCTGTGGCGCTCCGGACCTCTTGGGGAAGAGCCTCCACTAAAGCTGGGGCCAAGGTCTCCTCCCTTCCAGCTAGGAAGCTTGGAGACTTCCCCTTATCTCGAATAGGCTTCTGTTTTGCTGCCTCCTCCTCAGCAGCCTCTGCAGCTCTCCTCGCGGCCTCTTCTCTGGCCTCCTCAGCCTTGGCCTCTTTGACCATCTCTATTTTGATGGGTTTGGAGGCAGATGCGAGCAGCTTCGGCTTGCTTGTTGATTTAGCCTCGTGGGACACTGAGGTCCCAAATTTCCCTGACGAGCTGGTGACGTGCAGCAGCTTCCTCCTTTTCGCCTCCTCAGGAACTTTTTCCTTACCCCAAGGCTCCTTAGGCTTCTTCTGCCTCTGGGGAATTCCTTCTTCCGAAGCCCTTGGGGTGCTGTCCTTGGACAGGCGTTCCACCCTACCTCGGACCTCCTTGGGCCCACTGGACGTCGGCTTCAAGGGCTTTGCCTTCACAGTAGATATGGCCTTTAGAATAGAAGCCATGTCCAGAGCTGGGTACTCCTTCTTCTTAAATTTATCTGCATAGTACATCAGGTCAGCACATCAGTATCAAAACAAAAGAACAAGAAAATTTACAACTGTGGGAGCTTCGTACCTCTAGAAGCCATCAGTCCAAAATCCAGGAAGTAGTGACTCCTGTCGATCAGGTGGTCAGAGTGGCGGAGCTTCAGAGACCTCTTGTAGATGTCCTCTATCACCTCGAACTCTTCCCCTGCTGAGCTCGAACCTCGTACTACTATCTGCAATGGAAGCCCCAACAATTAGAAAAGTTCAAGTATTCAATTCAGAAGTACAAGCAGGGGCTGGGAGACTCACGAGCTTCGCAGTACTGGGTCAGCACTGTGCAAGAAAGGGCCTTGTCCCCCTCCACTGCCTGCCACTTTCCTTGCACCCAGAACCAGGACTCCTTCCACCCCTTGATGGAGTAAGACAATCCTACCACAAAGGGTGCGTGAGCCCCCCAAGGTGTAAGGTAATACCACCCCTTGGACTCCTTCCATGTGACCCGGGGCTGGAAAAGGGTCGTGAATACATGGAGAGGCATGTCCTCCCCAAGTGACACCTCCTTCCACAGGAAATACGAGCCGACCAGCTGGCTCCATCCATTTGGCAGAACCTGGGTCGGTGACAACATGAAATTCCTCAGCATCACCCTAAAGAAGGGGTGCAGAGGAAGACGCATACCTGCCTTAAACAGGTATTCACTGACTGCCACACAATCGGGCCTCGGATAGCAGGCCCGCTCGTTCAGCTTGGGAACTAACATTTCTATAGTATGGGGGACACTGTATCTCTCCCTAATCTTCCCCAACCTCTTCCACGTCATACTTGAAGGCACCCTAGATGCCCTCCACTCTTCGGTATAATTTACTGGCTCCTTATTCATGGCGTACCTATCAGCCTCGGCATTCCCCCTCTGACTGACCCCATAATCAAACGACGCTACAGTTACCATCTCCCTACCCGAAGTGGACTCCATTTCACAATATTAACATAACAAAAAGGACTTTTCTACGAATAATACCTAAGGGAAGAACTACGCGAACGGAGATAGGCCGAAAAATCAAAAAGCAGGCAGCCTCGACGCCGAAAAGTTCAAGATTTTGAGAGAGAATCAGATTGCAAGTGTTCAAAAATCCTGAAAAATAGAATTTTCTTACCTTTTATAGAGGTCTAGGACAAACCCCAACCGTCAGGTCGAATCTCAGTCAATCTGAGCCCTTCATTGTAGATCAAATCCGAGGCGTTGAATTCAAACGATTTTTCAAACCTACGCCTCAGATTCAAGCGTGCCTTCCACGCGCCCCATCCAACGCGTCTGCTTCTAGAAGCTCCAGCTGCCATCATAATTGTGTTTTTAATTCGACGGCAGCAGGCGCCTTGGAAGTCGTAACGATTCAGCCACTTTTCCTCGAAAACAAGCACAAAACATCAAATCATTGGCATAGCTATCGAGGCACAATCATTACCATTGAACCCCGGCTTCAGCTTCAACATTCAGCCATCAAGCCTCGTAGGTTCGATTTTCCAACCACCTCGGCTTCAACTTCAACGTTCAGCCAACAAGCCTCGCACGTTCGGGTTCCCAACCACCTCGGCTTCACCTTCAACATTCAGCCAACAAGCCTCGCAGGTTCGTTTCCCAACCACCTCGGCTTCACCTTCAACATTCAGCCAACAAGCCTCGCAGGTTCGTTTTCCAACCACCTCGGCTTCAACTTCAACATTCAGCCAACAAGCCTTGCAGGTTCTTTTTCAACCACCTCGGCTGCAACTTCAACATTCACCCAACAAATCTCGCAGGTTCAGTTTCCCAACCACCTCGACTTTTTCTTCAACATTCAGCCATCAAGTCTCGCAAGTTCGGTTTCTCAACCACCTCGACTTCAGCTTCAACATTCAGCCAACAAGTCAGGTTCGATTTTATAATCACCTCAGTTTCGTCTTCAACATCAACACAGCCTCGATCTCTTCATCGTTCACCCACGGCAACACATTTCTAATTCCAACTCTGATATAAATATCTACACTTGGACTTCGGGGACTATTATTTGAGGTTCAAAAAATTCTTTCAAATTTTACTTCATTAAAGTCCACGCATTACATGAATGATCATACTTGGACTTGGGGGACTATTATTGCGTGTTGTCATACTTGGCCAATCCACCTGGGCCATTGGCCCACTCAGGCCGAACCACGTGGCACTCCAGTCGAGGTGGCATATATTGCCGAGGTGGGCAATGGCCGAAACCCTTCAAGCCGAAGTCCACTAGCCGATGCGCCTTTTTATCGAGGCCAGTGAACGTACCCGAGGTCCACATGCCGAGGCCCATGAACCGAAGCCATGATACTAAAGCTAGTGGAAGATTGCTGAAGCCCTCAAGCGAAAGTATTGTGTGAAATAGTTGAAGCCCTGAAACTGATGCAGGAGCCTCCGAACCACAAGGGAGTGTCCTCCATGTTCACTTCTCCCAAGAGATTGTCTGCATAAAGATCTTATTCGAATGACTGATGGAACGTTTGTCATAAGCATAAAGGTCAAGTCTTGTCACTAGTATGGGGACTCTGCACAAGCAATAAATGCGCTGCAAGCTAGCAAGTCAAACCTCATGCCTGATAAGATGTTTAAATCAAAGAGATGAGGCCACGTGCCACCTCATCCAAGGGCTCCCATTTCACATGTACCACTATAAATACTTCCCCTGTGTAACATCAAAAGACTAATGTAAGAATCAATACAAAGAACTACACTTTACTCAACTCTCTCTCATTTTACTTGCAATACACAAATCGAATTTATATACATTTACATATATATTTACGAACACCGGTTGGTAATTAATGTACAATCAGATCACGAATAACCCGCTGGATTCTGAACGTCACCGTCCCGTGTCGTTGGACTACTCCCACGCCCTTTGAACCGTCCGTTTTAGACCGTCCACGTGTCTTAGCGTGTTGGACATTCGTCCACGTATGCGCGGGTGAGACTGACATCTGTTGACAACACTTTTTGGGATCAACAAATACTATTCAAAACGTAGTTTTTTACAAATAAAGACCACAAAACAGAAGCATAATCAGAATTTGGTTCCATATTTTCCAAACCAACAATGAAAATCATCCATTTTCATGACTTCGGAGAAGGATTTGAAAGAGAGAGATTGAAAAACGATTGATTTAGGATTTCTTTGGTGAGTTTAATAACAATATTTGCATCATATTTTGAATTTCATTTTTTTCCCCTATTTGTTGTTACTTTTCTTTTCTTTTATTAAATTAAAATTAAAAACGAGGGTATAATAGTCATTGAGTGCCACAAATTTTTATTTAATTAAAAACAAATCATTTTAAGCATTTCCGTTTACATCTCTTACTTTTTCTTCTTGTCCTTATTTTTAGGTCTCGGCCTAACTTTTTATTACAGAAACTCATAAATAGTAATTGGATATTGTTACTTTTCTCTGTAAGCATCAATGAAACTTTTGTTTAGCCCCGATTTTAAGAATTAATTTTTTGACTGTTAGAAGAAAAGTAGGGTCCACATGTGAGAGAAGAAGTCAAAAATTACGACTTGAATAGTAAAATAACGGTCAAAAAATCAATTTTTTGGGGCAAAAAATCCCGGGGCCTTAAACTTCATATTTTTTTTTTTTGTTGATCTGCTGAATAATTAATAACTCATTTTGGAACTGTTTGGCTCAATACTACAGTAGATTGTGCATCGAATAAATATCTGATTCGATTGAAATATTTGAGTTGGTGCAGTGAACAATGGTTTTCTTTAAGGGCGGCGTTTCTCTATTATCCAAGCTTCGGTCGCGCGCTGTAAGTATTTTCTGTTAATCGGTCGCTGTCTATTCGTTGCAACAAATTTAGTTATTTTAATGTAGAATGAATGCGGTAAACAGCTAAAAGTTGATTTGATGTGATTTAATTGGAACTTTTTGATTTCATTTACCTGATCGATCTGTTGTCAATTTTTAGTTGGTTATTTTTTATCTTGTATTTATTTTGTATAATAGGTTCAACATCCTAGCCTCCGAGATTCAGTACGCTGGCTTCAAGTCCAGACCTTCTCTGATCTTGTAAGCCTTTGTACAATTTTGGTGTATCTTATGCAATTTCCTTGTGGATCAATGTGCGTTAATTGGTCTGGCTAGCATTCTGGTTTTTGCAAACTTAATTCTTAGTTGGCATGCCGGAATAGAGGGCCGGGAGTTACAATTTGTGTCTTTCAGGCCTCTGTTGTACCAATAAAGCAAGAGGAAAGGAAATTGAAAAAAAATACATTTAAAATATCTTTCTAATTTCTGCTATGCCCAATATAATTGGAAGATTCTGTAAATCTGGGATTAATGGAAGGGAAGAAAGGAATGCTTAGAAACAGTATTCTCTGTTTAATTACAATAGTAGAAGGGAAAGACTAAGAAAATCAGATATTCCAATTTTTTAAATTGTTTATTAGCTTAAAGCCAGTAGTTTGTCTTCCCAGTCTCATCCTCAAAATAGTGAAAATATGAGATGCTTTTATCTTCTACTTTCTTCTCTTGTTTTTCTTGTGTAAAAACTGCCAATTTAGTGGGGATAGGAGGAAGATCCTTAAGTTGAGAGTAGCAAAAACTGGGTATAAGGAAAAATATATAGTTAAAAGACAGTCCTGCTGCTTATGAAATTGGTGAATCAGTCGCGAAAATGCTTGGAAGGACGGTGTGGCAATTTTAATGATTATTGTCATTGTAGAAATGCTTATTAGATGCTGAAATTAGCTTTACAAGTGATAAAATGTGTACATCTGACAATTTGGAGGCTCAATGTCATATCGTGATTATAATAATTTTGTGGTGTGGAAATGTTAATAGAAGTGGGATCATTGGGTTGGAGAATTGCAGAATGTTGGAACCCTAGATTACAATCTCATGATTAAGATTTCTAATTCTGTTTTCTTTTATCTTTATGACTGTTGCTTGTGTTGTGGAAGTGGAACAACTTAATAAGAAATTTTTAATTTATATCACTATTGCCTCACTTGCAGGACCTTCATTCTCAGCTGAAAGAATTGATTCCAGAGCAGCAGGTACTTCTATTAGGCCCCAAAGTTTTGATTTTTAGTGACTATACTTCTTTCACTTGACATTTGTCTTAACTTTCCAAATAATAGTCCATTGCAAGTTAAAACTCCAACAAACTCATATTTACTACCTTCATTTAAAACCCTGTACTTTAACAAGGCTAAGCCCATGTTTATACACTGCTTATAATAGGTCAAATCACCTTTTATTTGTGTGGGACCCATAAGTACTACTCAATTATCTCTCACTCCTTTATATCTATTTATAATTTAGACCGTTTATAAACACTTACAAACATGCTTTAAGTGACAAAATTCTGTTTCTGGGAATGTTTTTATCGATTTCTTTCCATTTGAACTTGTTGCAAATTCCAATTTAGCCTTTGTTTGGGAAGAATTTGTAAATTGTTTAATTTATAAATAAATAGAAATTAATGGTGGGCACTACGTATGGGTTTATTGAAATGTGTGGTTGAAATTTAAGTTTGATAATTTATAAATGATTTATAAATTTTGCCAAACGGATGCTTGTCATTGGGATTGTTATTTTTAATAAATCCTTAATTGATTGTCTATGGAGTTTGGTATATTCTCTTCTTGATTTATGACACGACCTATCCCAAATCATCTTAATGGATTCGACACGTGCCGTGTGTCGATGATAGATATCAGCTAAGTGTCGGACCTACTTTCAATGCAACTTTGTCTTGCTTTGATTGTGACGAATTTTTAACAGAATTTTAACAGAGTTTCTTCTGAAATATGGACTAAAATCACCTGAGTAATAATCAATTATCTCAAATCTATGCATATAATTTAAAATAGGGTACGTCAGCCCCTCAAAACACAAACTATTCAAAATGACGTGCACTGGAATGAAATTTACGCTTTTACACAGATTAGAAGACTCCAAATGTATAACATATACAAAAATGTAGCGAGCCCTTGATATTGATACATTTTTCGACAAAAGATTCATGTATCACAAAAATATGAACTATATAGACTGACAGATTGACTCATACAACTGATGACAATGTTTGGCTCAACTCGGTAGATCAATAGGCTCCAATGCTGCTCAACTTAGTTACTATCTGATAAAAAAAGGGTAACAAAATATATAAGCTTATAACTTAGTGAATGGATATTTCACAAATAAGTATAATTTTCCTTTTATCCAAACTTTTTGAAGACGCTTATGCTATTACAACTTTAAGAAAGTCTGAAATTTCGTAATAACCTTTAAAACTGAAACATGATTGAATGTTGACAACTTTTGTTCTTTATTCTAAACAAACATATGTATAGTGAATATAAATAATCTTGTATACATGAAATACTGTCATTACTTAACATTGTAAGCTGAAATCTTTATTCTATGAATGGAATCAACAAAGTTCCGTAATCTGAAATGTGATAAGCTATATAATTATTGAAAAATCATACAAAAAAGATACTCGAAATAATCTTACTCATGTATCGATAATATCGATATACATGGTAAAACTATTAAATTCTGAGATTTTGAAATTTTGGTCATATGCGCACAGAGCTGCACAAAGGCTATAATCTGATCATACACTATGGAAATACATTCACAAAAAATTACCATAACTGATCATATATTGTGGAAACACATTCACGCCAGTACAGAGTGGGGTAAAATAACCATGTGGGGTCATATATTGTGGAAACACATTCACCTAATTTCTTCCTCCTTTCTTCTTTCTTTTTCTCCTTTTCTTTCTCCTTTCTTTCTCTGCTCTTTCCCTTCTTTTTCGGTTTTCAGCCTCTCTGCCCCGTTTCATGAAGCTTTTTGTGGTTATGAAAATGAAAAATGGATTTTAAATGGCCAATAACTTAGTTTTTGCAAAGGGAGTCCCTCTTCTTCCATTTAATATAACATTTAGTCCTTTAACTTTCAATAATATATAAGTAGATTCCCAAAATCTTATTTTATTCATCTTAAACCTTCAAATATTGTCAATTTTGTAAAATAAACCCCAATAAAATAATTTATTTCATTTTAGTCCCTATTTGACTTAGACTTTGACAAGTCAACTTTTAATTTTTGGCTAATTGAGATGGGTTATAACAATTCATGCCTTCAGTTCTAACTTAAAAATAATACTAAAAAAAGAGGTTGATCACATTACCCCTATTTTTGTCACAGGAGCGTCTAAAGAAAATCAAATCAGAGCATGGAAAGGTTCAGCTAGGGAACATAACTGTTGATATGGTATCCTCTCTTTTGTTTCCACTCTACTCTGGCTAATAAAATGGATAATTGGAATACATCTACTACTTTTGTCATGTATTTAAGAAAAATAGATAATAGAGGAATTGATTGCTCTCCGTCTGTGCTTTTTGAAAGGTTCTTGGTGGGATGAGAGGAATGACAGGATTGTTATGGGAAACCTCATTACTTGATCCAGAAGAGGTACGCATCCCTTGTGTCACTTTGAGCTTTTAATGAGATAATCGTGCAGTGGGTGGATACAGGGGCATGTAGAATTGTCACTAGTGTCTAAAACCTAAGATGGTGTAATATTTACTTTCTAATTTTTTGTTGTTTCCTCAAACTTTTCTTAGGGAATTCGCTTCCGAGGTTTGTCTATTCCTGAATGCCAGAAGGTATTACCTGCAGCAAAGCCTGGTGGAGAACCAATGCCTGAGGGCCTCCTTTGGCTTCTTTTAACGGGAAAGGTGGGATTTCATTGATATTTATAATGATGTCTGAAATACTGAATCCTTTAGGATCGCACTTTTTTTTTTCTTGAGTAATCTTGACTGTATAGGTAAAAGCTGCTTTTGAAGGTCGTGATTTGTTATTGAACCACCTTTTCAGCCTTTTTGCTTTCATGTTCCTCTATGCCCGATAACTGGCTTGATGTTAATCTTGTGTTATCTATTCAAAATTTATTTAGGTACCAACAAAAGAGCAAGTAGATTCGTTATCAAAGGAATTGAGAAGTCGTGCTACCGTCCCAGGTTCTTCTAACTCTTTATACTATCTTTACCGCTTAGAATTGATCACGTGATGGTTCTTCAATGATTTCTGTCTAATGTCTATTTGTCCAACTCTAACTATGCCAACCTGTTCATTTGGGTTATATCTGAAGACACTGAAATTTCTGTCTTGCCACTGTAGTCGATGATACTTTCATTTCATTATTGTTAGTTAATTTACAACGCCAACTAATTTGTTGATTGTTTTTGTGTTTTAATTTTCTATTTTTCATAGTGTGCTTTTCTTTTATCTTGTAGCCAGTCCTGAGCTCAGGTAAAGTAGGATTGCAGTAGGTTGATAGCCAACGTAGAACTTTGTCAAATGTTGTGACATAAGATCATAATACGCAGTTGTGCTTTTCTTTTTCCTCCTGGATTTTTAGTATTTATGTGTGGTATATGTCTGTTTGACAGGCTAAAGCTGTAGTCCGAAGCTTTTGTCACCTATTCAAACGTCTTCATCTGTAAATTCACATTTGTTATTGCAGATCATGTATACAAAACCATCAACGCCTTACCTGTTAATGCTCATCCAATGACTCAATTTGCTACTGGTGTGATGGCCCTTCAGGTAGACTGATTTACTATTTTCTCTGGCTGTAATATTCATTGATGAGTTTTGGTTCTACAACCTGGTTTTGATGTATTTGGTCATCCTAAAATGTTCATTGATCGTTCATCTCTTTATATGCATTTTCAAGTGTTTTCTTGCTCTGTTCGAAGTTGCATATTTATCATAGTTGTTTCGAAAATACTGAAGTACAAGTAGGTGTTAAGAAAAGGTGTCAATACAAAGTGCAAGTAGAAGGTGTTAGTCAAAAAAAGATGTTAAAGGTATTGACAGTAAAGATCGTTTTCCTGGCAACCAATAAAAATGATACATTGCTATTCTGATTCATCTCATCTCCACCATTTTTGGAAGCTGACATAGTGAAATGGAAACAAGAGGCTTCATATATTTGCACAACGAATCTGAGTTACTATATCTGGGTTGGAGATGCATCCAGTGGGACTAATCCCATATATTAAATTTCCTTGGTTTTAGTTTCGTGGCTTTGCCTTTCATGTTTTATATTTTCAGGAATAACTGAGTCCTGTCTTTGTTCCTGAGTCTTATTATGGCTGCTTGATGGCTATCCATGAAAAGTAGAATGTTCAAAGATTTTCGACATTGGCTCGTATTGATGGCGCAGGTTATAGGACTTTAGGCTCTTAGCCTAGAAGGACAGAAAAATAATAGGACGTTAGGCTCTTTAGCCTAAAGGTTGTGTCCCCTACGGATTATGTGGATGAAAAATAGAGTAGGAAAATTATGTAGATTTTGAACAAATTAACTTTATTTATGTTTCCCAATTTACACGGTCAACCTTAGTTCAAATCAATTATATTGGGAATTAGGTCCATGAAAAGAATGTGAAGATATTAAGAGAAAGAAATTCTGTCTCCTTCCATTTGAAGAAAACTATAGAAACATTATATTGTACACAGAATTGACTTAATAGAATCTAGACATGGAAACAAATCAGTCTTCCCGGAAATATTATGTAACTGTAAAATCTATCTACAATTACGAAATCATTTTAGATTTTCTAACAAATTGTAAATAGAAAAAGTAAAGTATGAATGACAACTATTGAATTTGTATTGTTCAAAAATAAAATAAAAAATAGAAGTCCGAAGTTCGAAGAATAGAAGTCAAAGAGTGTAAAGAACATGACAAGACGCCAAAGACAAAGGAAGCATGTTAATTATTGGTTTCTTCTTTTCTTTTTTTTTGGGGAAGGATGCAAGTTTGCGCACCACACGAATTATTAAAGGAGAAACAAGCTTCGGCTAATAAGCCCCCCCCACAAACCCCCCCCCCCCCCCCCCCTTCCTTCTTTTCCAATACAGCTTTTACAGATGACTGTTATAGGTTTAACAATTATAATTGGTAGCAATCCATGTCTTGTTCCGGTAAGAAATTCATGGTAAAAATGTCACTTCTCATTTAAAAGGAAACTTTCTCAGACTTGCAGACAATAAAAAGGACTTTAGTTGGAGCCATTGATCATGATTAAATTTGTCATTGTGGAATTTATTATCATTGTCCTTAGTTGTTAATTCCTTTCCTAAATTTGTTGGCCGATTAACTAGTTGCTGTGCTGGATGAACTGTGCTCATAACTTGTGACTATATCATACAAAATGATCAGCCATGGCACAGTTTTTAGTCAATGGCCTTGCCTCTTTGTTTTATTATTATCTTCTTGTATATTTTGAATTTTTCTGCAGTTGTTATAATTTTTGGCTAAAGATTGTTCCAGTTTGGTACACCAGTTTATGTTTCTTGTTTTTATGAGGAATTCATTGTTCTTAGTTTTATGTAAGAGATGTCAACTGAAAAATTCCTATTATTTCTTGCGTTTCAGGTTCAAAGTGAATTCCAAATGGCATATGAAAAGGGGATCCACAAATCAAAGTGATCTTTGACGATGTTTTGTATTCTGAATAAAAGTTATTTCTATTTTTTAATGCAAAAGCTTGAGGTTTCATCCCATTTAGGTACTGGGAACCAACGTATGAGGACTCCCTAAGTTTGATTGCTCAAGTTCCAGTTGTAGCTGCTTATGTCTATAGAAGGTTTGATAACTGCATCATATCTTTTTGTGTTGAAATCTAAGCACATATATGTGGACATCCTTTATTGAGTTCTGTTTAATGTCCTCGTATAAATTGGTACAGAATCTATTGTGTTTCAATTTACATTTCTTTCAACTTGTGAAGGATGTACAAGAACGAACAAGTTATACCAATGGATGATTCCCTAGACTATGGTGGAAATTTTGCACACATGCTGGGATTTGATAGTCCCGACATGCTAGAGCTTATGAGGCTTTATGTGACCATCCACAGGTGGGTTTTAGTGTCATGACAAGATAGATTGTCAATATTCGTAATATAAAAAGGAATTAGTTCTACTTAATTGTTTAATCAGATGATAATGTCCTTTGACATTTATATGCTGTGATGCAGTGATCATGAAGGCGGGAATGTTAGTGCTCATACTGGTCACTTAGTAAGTGATGGGTCTTTATATGATCTTTTTGTAAATGTTGTAATGTCAATGGCTTGCTAATGCTTGCATCTGGTTGAAGTTGCCTATATGAACTTATAGTGTCTCTTTTGACACTCTTGACACAATATGGAAATTTGTTCAGGGCTTATCTACTGCTTCGCTAACTGTTTTATACCTTCCAGGTCGCCAGTGCACTTTCAGATCCTTATCTCTCCTTTGCTGCTGCATTAAATGGTTTAGCCGGTCCACTTCATGGTTTGGCTAATCAGGTGCATGAATGTTTTACCATTATCTGTAGTTCTTTGAAAATGTGATGCTGATAATTTCTAAATATAATTGTTGATGTCTTGATGCTGATGTCATCATCTACCTTTACGCTAAACTCCACCTACACTATAATTTGCGAAGAAGTTCTCAATGCTTTGCTTGTGTTATTGAGAAGTCCTAGTTTTCCTCGATAGATAATATGGCCTTTTGTATTTCTACTGGAGCATGCAACAATTGTAGTTATCATCAAATTATTTTTCTCGACAATGGGAAAATTTAATCCTTTGGGGCTGCAAAATAGTCCTCTTGGGAGCTCCTATTCATACAGCCATAGTTCCTAAGCAGCTAACCTGGTTGCTGTTTGGATTTTAAGTTGTCAGACTTCATATTATTCTTGAATCAGCTCAAACTTACTTGATCCGTCTGCTGCATCCAAAGCTTATTGTAAAGATGTGGCTGTGAAATGCCAAAAGATTGTGGCTGGTTCTATATTTGATTAAGTATTAGCTACTATTCCCGTTTTATCATGATCCATAACCAGACTTGAAGCCAAACCCGATGGCCGGGAGACAGAAATCCCATTAGTGAAATTTCTCTAAGTGGATCACCCAAAGCCGAAAAGAAAACTGTGATCAATTCCTGTCATTCTGAGTTCTCTTTGCAAATTGGATTCTCATTAAAATAATATCCCTTCATCTATGATGAGCAAACCGATAAAATTACTTCTCCTGTGCTTGTGTTTTATATATTATTACAGGAAGTCTTACTATGGATTAAATCTGTGGTAGAGGAGTGTGGAGAGAATGTTACCAAAGAAAACTTGAAAGACTATGTCTGGAAAACATTGAACAGCGGCAAGGTAGTATTGTTGAATTTTTCCATTTCCCTCTGTTTTTTGTCTCACAATTTTGTTTTATGTTAAACAACTTTGTGTACAACTTTTTCACCCATTTCTCCAAATTGCAGGTTGTTCCTGGATTTGGACATGGAGTTCTGCGCAAGACAGATCCAAGATACACGTGCCAGAGAGAGTTTGCACTGAAGCACTTGCCCGATGATCCGCTATTCAAACTGGTTTGCACTTGAACCTTGATATTGTAATGTGGCTGTATCTTTATATGGTGTAGCATGTTGATTATGAGGTGTTAAAATTTCTTCTCTTGATTGAATTTATGTGCAGGTTTCAAATCTTTATGAAGTAGTGCCTCCTATACTCTTAGAACTTGGCAAGGTAAATGATGCTGTGTTACTATTAGTTGTTATACCTTGAGAAATTTCTCTCGTACTCTGACCGAATTGTTTATATATGTTGAAAGTGATAAAAAGAGGAATATGAGATTAAATAATCTTCAATATGGAAATTTGGTTCGATTGATGTCTAGATTTACTTTTTACCTCTCTTGCAGTCTAAGGAATTCTATGGAGAATAGTTCAGGCATTTATTGTGATTATAAATATTTTAGATGAATCTCGATGATGATTTTTATATTTGCAGCACTCTTTAAAGAAATCATTCAAATGTCCTGTTAATGCAATCATTCTGCTGTGCTTGCTTTTGAATACATTTTGTGTGCCACATTCTGCTGTAGTAGAAATTTCATTGGTCAGTGATCTGAAGTTTCTCTTTTCAAACCTCACTTAATGAAGCATTGTTCCTGGGATCTGTCTCTTTGTAGGTTAAAAACCCTTGGCCCAATGTAGATGCCCACAGTGGAGTGTTGCTCAACCATTATGGATTAACTGAAGCAAGGTATATATTCTGTTCTCTTTTTCAGCGCTTGAATGTACATTCTCTCTCTCTCTCTCTGTGTGTGATGCCGGACTAACTGACACAATTAATGGAGAAAGAAAACAGATCTATGAAGAAGAGATTAAAGGAAGAATGATAGAATAATCAGCTAAAGAAATAGAAGAAAATAGAGAAGAGAGGAATTTCGCAACAAGCCACCAAACATTTATTCATTCATCAGCTGTTTCAATTACATGGCAAACTAAATTTAAATAACAAGACAAAACCCTAAAAAAAAAAAAAAGGAAACCCTAAAGAGAGGGCCAATCCCATTATATAAGTACACTAACAAAAATAATAGTCCAACTAAAATAAACAAAATAAATAAGAGTCCAAATAAAATAAAACAAATATGGGTGGATGTCCTCATCACTCTCTCTCTCTCTCGATTATGAGAACATGAAGATAATGACACTTTTATTTTCAATTTTGACAGATACTTCACTGTTCTCTTTGGTGTATCAAGGGCAATTGGTATTTGCTCGCAGGTTCTTTCTCCTATACTCTTTCTTCTTCCGGTATTTTAATTTCTATTTGTAATTTTTATTATGAGTTTGTACTAATCTAAGTTTCCATTGGTTTAGCTTATATGGGACCGGGCTCTAGGATTGCCACTTGAGAGGCCAAAGAGTGTTACAATGGAATGGCTTGAAAATTATTGCAAGAAAGCTGCTTAAGAGTGAAAGAAATGTTGCCGGGTTAGAGTACTGTTAACAATTTTTGTAATAATAATTGCTTGAGCATTTTCTTGTGTGGTAGAAACGATGTCATGGGGTCAAGTGGTATCTCACTTCATGTCCGTCTCTGCGTTAATCTATTTTCAAGTCGGGAAATTACATGAATTAAGAAGCTGTTTGTTCTTTTTCCCTCATTATTCATTGTTCGAGTTCAGCAGTTGCGATTTTCCAATTCATGGACCCATAAGTTGATTGGAGCATGTGCAGTGATAGGTTGATATCATAATGATTTTATCTTTGGCTTTTGCTGACATTATGAGGTAAATATCAGTTAATTTTTGTTCAACTCTTGACCATACACGCTGTTGGGTACATATTATCACATTTGAAGTGATGTACGGTAATTTTAATAAATTATGCAGTTGCTATCCAGTATGAATTGTACTAGATTTCTACTCATTTCTATCAACTTATAATTTTACAAAAGAAATTGAAATCCAAAACAAGGCAATATAATCAGTGATCGTGCTTCATGAATCACACTGTAACATAGTGCTTTTATCCTCATAAGGAGTATTGTATCAGTTTCAGTGTATAGAGGATGCTTATCAAGAACAAGAGTGTTAGGCAAAGATGTACACTGCACATGAAGATCAAAATCACAATATGCGAGGGCCTTCACTGTAGGATTAGAATGGGGGTGGAAGTGGCGCCAAGGAATGAGAAGGATGTTCAAGAGAATGAGCATTCATACAATGTAGAGGAGAGAGAATTTTCATGATATACGAATAATGTTATCAAAATCGGCCGATCCAGCTGGTTCAACCGGTAAAATGGGGAATTGGGCCCAAAATCAGGCCAATAATGTCCGATTAACCACTTATGACTAAACTGCTTAAAACTCATTGGACCAGCCAATTTAATTGTAAACCGGCAAACCGGTAACAATTTTGCACTTTTCCCAAATTTTTTATTTATTTTTTAAATTTCAATTTCATGAATGAGCTTTATAAACAGCAATTCAAAGACCCATAGAAAAATACTAGATGACAATCTCTTTTTATAAATGCACCACCCTCAAATGATTTCATAAACTTCTAATGTGGGATAGTGCATTTTATAAATGCATTTATTTCCAATGGTTTCATGAACTTTCAATATGGGATATTGATATAACAAAAATGTTAACAAATTATATAATAGTGAATTTAATTAACAAATTATTAATATGAAAATAAAAAAAATTATTGTTTTCATAGTATTTTATTATTTTTGTATGTATTTATTGCATTTTGTTTGATCCCGATTCGACTAGGGCCGAACCTTTTGACCTTTAACCCTTCCCCTTTTCCAGGTTGATGATCGGGTTGGTTTTCAAAACATTGTATACGACCATTAAATTTCTCACTTATAAGCTGGATGTAGGCTATGCAAATAATTTTATGAGCCTTCATCAAAGGTTAAGATGCTTTGGTGTATAAAATGTTTCTATCCTTGAGACCCCATGTTTTGTCCTCAATCAAATTTATTGGCTATTGTAAGGTCCTCACATATTATGATGTCCCTCTTTGAGTTGGGTACAAATTAGATTTAGTAAATTTTGATAAAGATTATGAATTGTGTGTTTGAAAAGTTTGTAAATTTATTAACTTTGACTTAAGTTATTATCATTTTTTTTAATTAAACTAAAAGTCAGACATTTACTAGTTTTTTGAAAGGATTTTGCTAATTTATACATTACTTTGTATCACTTTGTTGATTGAAGAGTGTGTTGTCAAAGATTGTTGGATGAAAAATAGGGTTTTTTTTTTTTTTTTTTTTTTTTGAAGTGGTCAAAAAGAATGTACACCAAGTATTAGAATGATCAATGCAAAATCATGTCTTTACTTTTATCTATAGAAAATTATTATTTTATGCATAGACCGGCTCGTATAAGTATATTTTACTTCTATCCAATCTCCATTGATTTTATATGCACTTTATAATACACAAATGCTCTTTCAGTTGCAGGCATAAGGGCTGCGGTAAGTTACTGTAAATTAACAAGAAGAAAAAAGCTTAAAACGATGCCAAGGCTCAATATATTTCTGGAGATAAATCAGAACAAATGAAAATTTGGAGGAAAGAAATTTCGTGTTTGATAAAGAGGCAACTAAAGTGATTTGGGGCTTAGGCAAAATTGTTGATCTCTTCGAATATAATAATTAAAATTTATGGAGAAAATAAATAACGAAAAATTTGCGGGGAATCGTCAACATTAAATGGTTGATGATTATGTCGTCACGTTTATCAACAACAATGTTGTTGAGATTACAATGGTTCTTCAACCACTTACGAGATGTCATTGATCGTTGACGGTGTGCTATTGATGTTTTGATTTAGCCATAATTATCGACAACGATATTATTTGTTGATCACCAATACACCTTTTTTCGAGATGTTTATGGGAATCATTGGCGATGCTTAGGCGTTGACAAGAAGCTGTCAATTTCACTCACAAAATTGTTTTTTTATATTCCTTTATATTTTTTATAAGATAATAAAATAATTATAAATATAATTGCTATTAATTTATTTAATTACGAAATTTTCTTTGACAATTAAATTTATTAAATTGTTTATGCGTTTAATAATTGAAAAAAAATTAAAAAAAAATAACTGCTAGACTATAAGAAAAGCATTTCATAACTAACAATCTTGAAAAATAATTTCAAAATTCAGGTGGCATACCATATAAAAATGTAATATAATATAGGAAATATAATCTAAATTAGGATAAATTAAACTATATAACGGATCCTTAAAATTAGTAATTATTTCATATAAATTTTTCTCACTCCAATTATAATCAAAACACTATCTTTTTCTCAATAAAGATACCGATTCCCAAATTCCCTCCTAAGTCACTATAATTTCTCCCCTAAATCATTGATAGGCCACAAAATTGATGAATCTGTTGGATATTGGTTAAATAAATCGAGAATTGAAAATCGATTAAAGTTCGTATCGACTTCGGCCAAATACTCAAAAGCTCGACTCAATCCGTTTAGGCAAAATTGTTTGCCATTTCACCGCTTCGGGGCGCACAAATGGGGATCGACCTGCCCGGTCAGGTCGCGGGGGTCGAGGGGGCAGCGCCCCTCGTGGGGGGTCGGGGGCAACGCCCCCGAAAGAGAATTTTGATTTCTCTGCATGTATTGAAGGGTATATTTGGCATTTCGAAAACCAATATCGGATGAATGAGAAATTACGAAAAAGGCCTCAACCATTAATGAATAGACACCTTTTCATAAAGATGCATTGTTTGGAAAGGGTGCATGGTTTGGTCTCAACCATTTCGTCCACACCCTTTCATGGTCTATAAATAGGACCCTTTGGGTGTCCTATTCCTCACAGTTTTGATATGCAAAAACGTCTCTCATCCTCTCTTCTATCCAAAATCAAAATCATTTCATTTATTTTGATTTTCTTTCATTTCATCCTTGGAGTACATAAGCCTACATTTGGTTCGTTGTACTTGTGTTTTGGAGTGCTACAAACACAAGTGTAACCGTTGTATCTTGGGAGTCGATTGCCGAAATCCGTAGGCACCGTTGCAGGGCAAATTCGACTTAAGGACAAAGAGTCCAACTCTTGCCTCGGCTTTGTCACCATCATTATACTTATTTCGACGTCACTATTCACAAAATTCTTCCAACAGAATCAAATCACATGAAATGGTTGACGTAGTAAAGCGATTGATACTCCATTTGTGCTCAAACAATATATATCAAGGTACGAGATATTGGTTGTGTCGGTAAGTTGAGTCCTTTCTTTGGTTTATGGCAGTTGATTAATGGGTTGACCTTTGGTTTGTTCTGATTTTTGAGTTAATACCGAGTACTGTAAAATGCTGTCAATTTTTTATTTGATTTTGTAGCAAAAATTCACTTATAAATGATTTTTAAGGTTTGAAATACTAATAAAATTATATGGGTCATGCTTGGTTTTGTGTTTACGTTTACAAGTTTGCTGTTATTCTGCTTGGATTAAGTGAGCAAATTATTATGATGGAGTGAATTGTGATATGTTGTGAGCAACAGTATGAATTTATTATTTTTAATTTCATAATTCTTAAATTGCTGATTTAAAAGTGTTTTTCTAAACATAGTCATGTAAAAAAAATCGTTCGTGACCATTTTTGTAGTAAATGCGACTATCTGTGATTAGGTCTGTGCTTCAATTATAATGAATTTGGGACATCTATTTTCAATGTTGTGACCCACTAGTATGACATTATTTTTAGCTTGAGAATTTTGAGCATGTTGTTCAAAAAGTGCTATTGTAAACATAATTATCTTGTAAAACAGTTTGTAACAATTTTTTGAGTTAAATGTGACTCTTTGTGACTATGTCTGTGTTGACAATTTATGAACATGTTAGATGTGAGCCGTAATGAATTGAATGTGACTTGCTATTATATATGTGTGAGTAGGAATGTGAGTTTGTACGTTTGTTTATTGTATAAAGGTCATATGTCCCTAATCAAAAGAGAAGTTTTCGACACCTTACTACAAATAGGAAGAAGTTAGCATGTGAGAAATCGCAAGTTATGAAATGTGGAAGATGAGTCACAATCAGAGGACATGCAACAATATGGTGCCATTTAACCAAAAGTAGGGAAAATTGAAACCAAAGAAATAGCTAAAACAATTCAAAATATTTTTTCACGTGATGATATTTTTTATAGTTACAAATTTATTTATTTATTTATTTTTTATTTTTTTCAAAAACAGGATATTATTGAATTATTTGAGTTGACAGGTATTGAACTAAGATTTTGATATTGGTATAAAATTTCGAATTTATTCAATTATGTATGAATTCAAGAGTTATGAACAAGTTTATTAAATTTGATCAATTAAATGTGTTATATGTGTTGTGTGTAATCATGTTTAATGTCTGTTTGAATTTTTTTTTTTTTTAATTGGAGAGAAAATGAGTTTCGAATAGTATTTTTAGGAGATTGTGTGGTTAAAAAATAGAAATTTTTTTTTGGAAGAATATGTGGAATATTTTATTATGTAAATGTATGGTTGAAAATAATCCTGTAGTAAATCCTAAAATAAATTAATGAGAATCAAAAAAGCACATAGGTTAGTAATACATCTTTGTGATCAAATTGGGACCCCTTAAATACTTTATGGACTCATGGTCTGTGTGAATCATAAATTCCTTTGACCAAAGATAGTGTTGCCATGTTTTTAACGTCCAAACAAGTTCATACAACTCTCTGTCATATGTAGGATAAATGAGATCCGCTTCACTTAGTTTTTTAACTAAAGTAAGTTATTGGCCTTCGTTCCTGCATCAAGATAGGTCCAATACCTATCCCTAAGGCATCACACTCAGCTCCTGTTTGTCCCCCATTTTTTGGAAATCAAACGGGTGGAATAGTATTTTCTTGAAAAACGAGTGATTGGAAAAGAAAGAAAAGTTTTCGATTTATGCATAATATTATTTTATGGAAGATTGTGTAGTTGAAAATATGTGAGAGAAAAATAGAATGTAATGGAATGAAAATTAATGGAGCCAAACGAGGGCTCAATCTCTAAAGTAGTACTAAAGTTAGGAAGTGATAAAACTTGTATCTTATACAACATATCTTTAATAGTATTAAATGCCCGTTCTTGTTCAACACCCTATTAAAATCCTACACTTTTCTTGACGATTTTCGTGAGTGGAGTGACAATTGTGCTAAAGTCTTATAAAAAAGCCTATAGAAGTTAGCTAGACCGTGAAAGCTTCTTACCTCCATTATGCTTTTAATTGTTGGCCACTCAATGATGGCCTCAATTTTCTCCTCATCCACTTCTATCCCTTTTGCAATAATGACATATCCAAGAAAAACAACTTTTTCAATACAAAATGTTCACTTTTTTAAAATCAGCGTAAAGTTATTTTTTTCATAAGATTACAAACACACATTTTAAATGTCCTAGATGCTTATTTAAGTCCTTACTATATACTAAGATATCATCGAAGTAAACTACTACAAATGTATCGATAAATGCACTCAAAATATGATTTATTAATTGCACAAATGTGTTAGGTGCATTAGTAAGTCCAAATGACATGACTAACTACTCATACAAGATTTAATTTTAAAGGTGGTTTTCCATTCATTTCCTTTCCTCATGCTAATTTGGCGATAATCACTTTTAAGATCTATTTTACTAAATATGCATGAATCATGTAATTCATCTAACATGTCATCTAACTTAGGAATATGATGATGATACTTTACCATTATATTGTTGATGGCCCGACAATCTATACATATCCTCCAAGTTCCATATTTCTTTGGTACATGTAGCATTAGCACGGCACATAGATTCATACTCTCATCACATACCCCTTGCTCATCAATTCCTCCACTTGCCTTCCTTGGTCTCATCAAGGACTACTTCAGTAAGTTGGCCTGTTTGAAATGACAACTCTAGCTACGAAATCAATTTGATGTTCAGTGCCTTGAATGGGTAGTAACCCACTAGGCATGTTTTCCGAAAACACGTCTTTGAATTCATGCAACAAAGAAGTAGCCCAACTAGGGATGTGTGTGTTACATTTCTCAAGATTGAGGAGTGACACCTTATGAACTAATAAGGTCATAGGTTGCTTCTCAACTGCTGCTCTCTTAAACTCACTCCATTTTGTAAAGAAATTCACTTTTTTTTTTTACTTTTCTATCCTGTTGGAAGACTCTTTTCTTTTCTCTCTTGTGGCTCTTTTATTTTTTCTCATTACTAGCCACCTTACAATCTTTTCGTTTGCTCTCTGTTTCTCTCAAATTTTTTCTTCCTCACTTTTCAGATTAATTTGATCTTCATACACTTGTGACGGTGTTAATAGCGTAAGAGTAATAAATTTTCGATCCTTAGTAAAGTTGTACCTATTTTTATGCCCATCATCCATCACCTTCCTATCATATTGTCATGGCCTTCCCAACAAAATGTGCCCAACATGCATAGGGACTACATTATACATCACTTCATCATGATATCTCCCAATTGAAAAACTCACCAAGGCTTTCCTGTTCACCTTAACTTTTCCACATTCATTCAACCGTTGCAATTTGTAAGGCTTAAGATTCTTTAACTTGGTTAATCACAATTTCTCATCAAGTAGGTACAACTACACCCATCAATAATTATGCTACATACCTTGTTGATATGGCACTTTGTATGAAATATGTTCTCTCTTTGTTGCTCCAAGTCATCCGTCTTAATTTGAGCACTAAGAGCTCGCCTCATAACTAATAGCTCACCCACTACACACTTTACCTTCTCACCATCACTAACTTCTTCCAATTCTGATGTACTCTTCATAGAAATCCTCACTATCCTTCACCAACTCTTCATTGCCTGGCAAAATCATTGCCTTTTGTTTGGACATTGAGAAACAATGTGTCCCAATCCCTAGTGCCTAAAGCATGTGATGTCTCGACTCCTAGATGGTTAGGATTCTACCTTGGATGCCCCCTTTCTAGCAATTTCTTATTTTTCCTTCGGTAGTTCAGTTCTGCTCTTCGAAGCAGCCACATCTCCCTTGTTGTTATCTCACTTCGATTTTCAAGAAAGATTAGAACCCGAATAACTTGATAGATATCTAGATGTCCCCTTCTCTTCGGCTGCCTTTCCACCTTTATAGTCCATTTAATGTTGTGATTCCACTACATTAGCTATTTCCTTATTCAAACCATTCAAAATTTGGGCCATAGTGACCTCCCTATTCTCCTCAACATTCGTTCTAATCACAGCAATCTCTATCTCCTTATGATAATACTCCGCACTCCTAGAACCTTGATAGAGGCTTTGCAATTTTTTATAAAGCTCCATATAGTAATGATTAGGCAAAAACCTCTTCCTCATAATAGGTTTCAATTCTTCCCATGTATTAATAGGCCTCTCACGATTCCTCCTCTTAGATGTCATTACTTCTAGCAATCAAATATCAATTCTATCTTTTTCTCCCAATGCAAATATGCTTCTGGATCACTTTTTCCCTTGAACGAATGAATTGTCATTTTAATATTGTCCATACTTCTATTAACTCTATCTCCAACAAGATCTCTACCCCTCATTTCATGCTTAATTCCTCTATCCCTCATTCTTTCTAACTCGGCATCCATTGATGCATCCTCATCGATGTCATTACTCACTTCACATTCCCCACGAATCTCCATCCTAGGCAAGAGGCTTTCGCCTACCTTGTCTCATTGTATTGGGAACTCCTCTAAGTTGTTTCCCATGTAAATTAGCAAACAATGGTTCTTGTCTCTCCACCCACACCTCTTGCTTATCTAACCTATCTCTCACATCTTCAAACAACCTCTCGAACCGTCGTATCAACTCATTCGATATGTTGACTTGATTATTATTCCAGCTTGAAGTAGTTGTCTCTGTTAGACATCCTAAATCTAAAGTAATATTTGCCTCACATTTATACACTCGTGTGCCCCTCGAATTTGAATTTTCCTTCTATTAGTGTTACCACTCTTGCATTTTTTCACTCAATGCTTTCACCTAACTAAAGAATTAGTTAGACCTCAACCAAGTTTTATTCTTAAAGAATTAAAACTAGAATGTGAGTGAGAAATTGTAACATAGAAGACTCAAGGAAAAAAAGAAAAGAAGCAAAGCAATTTTAACACTTTCAATGGGAACTAATATTGAAGAAAGTGTTTCTTGAATTTTTTTGATTGGATGCTCTTTTTTTACTCAAAAAAAGATGAAATTGTATACTGTTGGCAGTTTCCAATTTTTTTGCTCGAAAATTCAACTACAATACCAACAAAAAAAGAAACAATTTTGGGTGCTAAAATTAGCGTACAAACAATTTTGAATTTTTTGGGGAGTTTTTTGGGTTAAATATTCAAAAGATGAAGAATGCGAAGAACCTGAAGAATGAAAGAAAAGAGAACAAAAGACTAAAACAAAAAAGTTAAAGGACATGACCTTGATTTTTTGGAACCTAAGCTCTGGTACCAATTGATGGCAACCCACGCAGCAGTAGTAGCTATGAAACCCACAAAAGATTAATTAAAACCCAAGCAAGTCACGAATCAACTTTTAGAGTTTAATCCAAAAATATTGAACCACTAAACTAACATAATCGTCGACAATATGTTCAACCCATGATCACAAGACTAAAAAAATCTCACTTGGATTATTTGAACGTTATAAGAAACCAATCTTGATAATTCCGGAGTTAGTTCAACAAAGAATAAAGATTGAAAGAATTATGCCTCTCAATAAATCTCTCAAAAATTAATAGGGGATTTTTGCGAAAGTTGAAGAATTTGAGTACCGAAGTGTACTATGCAACCTTATAGAACATTGCAACCCAGCCACTAAATTTTCTGCCTCCATGCATGCGATCGCATGTCTCGTTGCACTATGCAGTCGTATAGTGTAATTTCGCATCCTCTTCGTCCGTGACTTGAATTAAGTTGATCCAAAATTTTTTTTTCGAGACCAGCATGAAATTTGTCCCTTTGATTGTTATGATCAATGTTTTGTCTACTGTGGTTTGAGCAATTAGTCTTATCACTTCTTTAACCATCTTCAATCGCGACCTAGTCTTAGGCCTTTCTTCAACCATCAACTGATCTTTGCCCAAACTTGCTGTCGTGCCATGAATCACATTATTGTTAATTTGGTCATATCCAGTCACAATCAACACATACTTGATCATAATCGGTTATAATTAACACAGACTTAATCAGAGAGTGTTACAGTTAACATATAAATGGTCATCACCACCACAACACCTGTACCAATACCAACACTATTTAATTCATATGACGTACTTCCAATTTTTCATTTCTTTGCTCTCCAACTAGATCCACCACCACCACCATGTTTGTGCACCTTGCAATGACGCAGCGAGAGGCATCAATGAGCACAATCACTCGACGTCATTGTGCACCTTACGTGTCACTGCTCTACGCAATGCCTCGTAGTGGTATTGTTGCGCATCGAGATCGATCGAGAAAGCATCGATGAGTAAATGACTTGATGACGGTGGAGATAATGGAAGGTGTCGGTCAGCACTTGAAGACAATGGAGATGATGGCACTATGTAATTCGGGATTTTTTATGATTGGAGATTTAGGTGGGTATAATTTAGAGAGACAATAGAAAGGATAGAGAGAAAGAAAGAAGAGAATAATGATTAAATTAAAAAATGATATTTTTAATTTTTATTAATTAATTTAATCGATTTTTGTTATAACCTAATTTGTGAAATTAAAATGAGACAACCTTATTTTTGAATTATATAGTTTACGTATGGTTTGGGATAATTTTTACTAGAAAGGATTTTCATCCATGTTTTTGTTTCGTTCTACCATTAATATGGTACTACTGCTTTCTGTAAAGCGTTGAAATGAAATTCCCATGCGTCAAATTGATTTTCCTTTTATATAGGCTATACCTCAAGGAGTTCAAATTTTCAGGCACATGTAGTGGATTGAATTCATGACTTTCAGTTTCTTTAAAGCAGGTCTTCCCAAGATCTTGTTGTAAGTAGAGTTACTGTCCATGATTAAGAAATACATGCACTCTTGAAATGTGACTAACTCCTCACCAAGCTTAACCGTTAGTGTGATTTGTCTCCTTGAATCAAACTTTTCCCGATAAAACCATATATATGTTCGAACATTGGTAAACAAGGATTATTAACTTGCATTTGGTGAAAAATGCTTTCAAATAGTACAGTAAAGCTGCCGTTATCTACCATTACGCGGCTTAGGCTATTACGAGCTATTATAGCATGAACTACCAAGACATTACAATGGGGATACATGACTTCATGTTCACCGCATCTGTCAAAGATAATTAGAAGAGATATAGGTTTAAGGTTACCTCGAATCCAGCGTACCTCATGCATGGACTTTTTAGCTGTGTTGTTATATCCCATCTACTTATTTAATGTATCTCCACCAATGTAATTGCCTCTAATTATGGTATCAATTTCCTTGATCCGAGGAAGTAAATTAGGAGCATTGGCCTTTTGTTCGCCTTGCCATGTTCGACTTGTCCCGGCTCGTCCTTTTGATGGGTAAGGTGATTTTCTCCCTCCAGTCATTCCTTGCAAGGCCTTAATTGATTTTGCAACTTGATCATTCTTAATACTTCATAAAATTCATCGGTATTGTGATCCGTATTGTGATGTATCTTGCAAGAATTTTGCTTTCTAATCTGTGGAAGAGGCATTGGTCGCAGCAGATGTGGGGTTGATGATATCGAGTGAACCACCTTGTACCTGGATTCCAAGAAATATGAATATCATTGCTTTGGTAATTTTAAAGTGTATGTCTTACCTTTAATTTTCTTAGTTCGCACTTGCTCTATCTACTTTTGGTTGGTGATAGTGTTTTCTGTCTGAATTTCATTTTGGATTAGATTTACCAACTAGTAGAAGAAGTAGGATTTTGGTTATGGACATCACCCCAGAAGGGAGTTTCCATTAGCAAACCATTCCATAAGGCATCTCTAGCCTTCTCATTCGATATAATTTAGCAAGCTGTCAATTTGACACTAAACATGAGAAGCAGCTTTTTAGATGTTCTCCTTCCTCCTGCCGCATATCATTTAATCGTGCAGCTAGAGCTTGTCCCAACCTGTTTCTAGCAAATGCTCTTAGGAAATCTTATTTCAATTGACCAGCTCTTAATAAATAATAATGGTAATCTACAGTACATATTTTGGCCGATTCGTCCAGATTTAAGTGGAATCCCTGGCTTTTTAGTGTGGGGCTTGCTTATTTCAACTTCATGTTGTGTCATACACAAATTAGACAAGTGGTACATGGGGTTTCCTTTTCTATTGTATTTGTCGATTACTGGGCGAATGAAGTTATTCGAGATAGGTAGCTCCTTGATGTTCCTAGAGAACTGCAGATTTCCCTATCATGTTTTTACCTAAATATCACTCTCTTCTTCTCTTCTCGAAATTGTTATTTGTCTTTGAGATTTGGAGGCTGTTGCTCTTTTCACTGTAAAGGAATTAATTCCTCTATTTTTATTGAATTCAATTGTATATGTACAGCAGTATATATACAAAAAAATATTACAACCAATCTTTACAGCTATACAATTTTAACATAATGGCAGGATCGAATCTTCATCATTTGTTACGTTTCTGATTTGTTGAGATTGCATCAAATCTGCTGCTGTGATTAAGCTCTTGATCTGCTGGTGTTTCATCAAATTTGCTGCTGTGATTAGGCTCCTGATTTGCTGCTATAATTTCACCAAATCTGCTGCTGTAATTTCGGTTCTGATCTTCAGCCTTGAATTCAGTTTTGCTGACTTCATTCTCTACACGCCCCTCCAGATTGAGGGGGCGTGTAGAGAATGAAGTCAGCAAAACTGAATTCAAGGCTGAAGATCAGAACCGAAATTACAGCAATAGATTTGGTGAAATTATAGCAGCAAATCAGGAGCCTAATCACAGCAGCAAATTTGATGAAACACCAGCAGATCAAGAGCTTAATCACAGCAGCAGATTTGATGCAATCTCAACAAATCAGGAACGTAACAAATGAGGAAGATTCGATCCTGCCATTATGTTAAAATTGTATAGCTGTAAAGATTGGTTGTAAAATTTCTTTATATATATACTGCTGTACATATACAATTGAATTCAATAAAAAAAAAAAACAGATGAATTAATTCCTTTACATTACAGCAACAGATTTGGTGAAATTATAGCAGCAAATCAGGAGCCTAATCATAGCAGCAAATTTGATGAAACACCAGTAGATCAAGAGCTTAATCACAACAGCAGATTTGATGCAATCTCAATAAATCAGGAACGTAACAAATGAGGAAGATTCGCTCCAGCCATTATGTTAATATTGTATAGCTATAAAGATTGGTTGTAAGATTTCTTTATATATATACTGCTGTACATATACAATTGAATTCAATAAAAACAGAGGGAGATTGGGTTGAAGAATTGGAGGAAGACATTTAGACGTTGGTTTGTTGATGGCTATACTGATACCATTTAAATGAATTAATTCCTCTAAATAAAAGATCTACATAATAATAACAAAGGTAATCTATTCCCATGGTGTCAACATGCCTTCGTGAAGTGTTTCGAGGTTGAGAGGGGTAAGTCGTTCGAATGTTGCGGTGGCAAATGTGGCTTTTGGAATTGGGTTAAGAAAGGTGAATGCAGCGAAGAGTCAAGCAACGTTCATGATGTTTGTAGCATGTTCGAATCTCTACTTCAGTCAAAGGACGAACAAGAGTTGAATATTTTCGTGAACGTGACAGTCCGAAAGACTAAAGCAAGTGTTGAAGGAGATAAAAAAGGAAAGGGCCCAGCTTGAGTCTTTATGTGATCCGCAGTGTAAGAGAAAAAGGGTGTACCAAAAAAACTTCAAAAGCAGAGCCCATTGGAATCGAATTCAAAGGAAAGGTATGTCTTAATATGTTTATGTCGATTGAAAATGTGAGAAATTAAGATAGATCTCATATCGTTTATATTATCATGTGGGGAAAGTCCACTTCAACTAAAGGAAAGAAATCACAGGTAGGCCGAAGTAATCTCGGGGATGTGTCACACATCGTTAAGGGAGCTCAACAACCACAACATCCCATTTCCACACAATTTTCATTGGTCAGTATATTTACAGTAGTCGTGCAAATTGTGAATAAATGTTTTGTTCGTGTATACATTTCGTGCAGGTTCACGAGGGAAGTCGTACACTTACATAACCCATACCTTAACCAAATATAATCTCTCCGTGTTCAAAAAATGTTATATTCAATGCCCGAGGAAATTTTTCCTCAAAAAGTACCTACTATATGTTCGTGCATATGATAGTTTACATACTACATATTCCACAGTATTAAATCGGCTGCCCTACTACTACCATCATTTGGCGAACCAAGACGGAATAAACTTATGATATTGGATGAATATAATTGGACACGGCTAATAGGTATTTCTTGTTAATGTAAAAATAAGGTGTGTAGCTATAAAATGCATACTTATATTACTCATTTTATCTATAAATAGATCCGTCACACTTTTTTTCTTGTAAACAAAATTGCAGGAAGGACAAATAGATTATGGTGGATTTAAAGCAATTATGAGAAAAGATAATGGAAGGAGAACCATGGGAAACATAGTATGCTTGGGAGATGTCCTTGGACTAGGACTTGTAGAGATAAAGATTGCGGCTGAGAACGTTGATATTAAATTCAACTCTGATTTTCCATTTTACGTTTTTCATTTATAATTTTATTTTCTACGGAAGATTTGATTCAATATTGTAATCCAAAAGGCTTTATATCATCCATTCGAACAGCTGTCTTTCTTTTAAACATGTTGCCATTTTAATGTGATGGAATGAAATATAACCCCGCAGCTCCTCATATTTATAATCGTTCTTATTATCATTGACGTTTGCTTCTTATTTTCGACCCATTCCATTATTCCAATTGTTTCATCATCAACGTCTGCTACATATCTGCAAGCGTAACAAAAGATTGACACATTTTGTCATAATTCAACTGTAAAGGAGTGCTAACAATCCATTGTAGTTTACTATGATCTCCGTGTGGGATCTACGCACATCTCTCCTCCAACTTCGCATGATGTACCTGTCTGGCACAAATGTAACATTTTTACGGATCAAAACTGATATTGTATGTCTGCAATATTCCTTGAAACTCGAATAAATGACAACTGCAAATAATGTCACATTTCTCTCCAAAATGTGATTGTATATGTTTTTCTCTTCCTTCGTTCGTGATACATTACATCCTCACGCATATCATGAATAGTCCCTGAACACCCCTTTGACGCCGAAATGGGATCGCAATAAACCTTCCAATGAACTCATCTTGAACTTCCCTGAATTTGAAAATTGTATAAACAGCTTGAAATTGCTGCTCCATTTGAGAATACAATTTGAAATCGGCTTGAAACTCTTTTTCTACCTTATTTCACAGTGTTTGCTCATACTGTTCCACAAATTACTTCAACGACACATATCATTGAAACACATTCATATTCTCACTCCGTTGGGTTATTAACATTTCTGTCTAGAAAATTGTTTTCAAATAGCAAGGAACCCAACGGAATCTATTCTCATACAACCTGATCAACCAATTATTTTCTTGCAAGTTGTACATTTCGATCATTCCTCCCCAACCTTCTTCAAATTATTCAACATTTTGAGAATCATAAACCAATAGATGGATTGCAAAGAATATAAAACGCTTGTCAATGTGGTATCCAAACTTCTCAAGTGACCTTTTCGTAATGTGCCACAAGTACTATCTATGTTTTGTATTTGGAAGCACGATCTCAATTGCATTTTTGCATGACCTTATCCTGGTCGATAATTATCTCGTGTGCTTGGCCATACATACGCAGCAGCTACGTCCTAAAAAGCCAGACAAATGTGTTTGTTTTTTCATTCGACAACAAACCACAACCAAAAAATGTTGATAATCCATGATGATTCACTCCAACAAAACGAGCACCCAAAAAACATCATTGAACTCCTTCTATGCTTCTCTACTCCTATTATCTGCCCAAAAAACCCATTCGAATTAATTTCCCAAATAGTCACTGAACTTTGCCAAAAGTTCCTAAGAGGTCACTGAACTTTAAAACTCCCTTAAATAGTCATTGAACTTTGCAAAAAATTTTCAGGAGGTCACTGAATTTCAAAATATTCCTAAAGAGTCATTGAACTTGTCAAAAAGTTTCAAGGAGGTCACTAAATTTTGTAAAAAGTCCCTATAAGGTCACTAAATCAGTGATGTATGGGGTCTCAATTTGCAAAGTTGAGTGATCTCCTAGGATTTTTTTGCAAATTCCACTGACTATTTAAGAAAGTTTTGAAGTTTAGTGACCTCCTACAAACTTTTTACAAAGTTCAGCGACTATTTAGGGAAGTTTTGAAATTCAGTGACCTTTTGAGACTTGTTTTGCAATGTTTAGGGGGTGTTCCATCTGCTGTTTTCTATTTTTAATTTTCAAAAACGCTCAAAACGCATTTAATCGCTCGTTTTTGAAAATTGATTTCTGAAAACAAGGAAAAATTTATAACTGAAAACACAAAAAGATTTTTTTTTATTTTATATTTTTTTTGGGTGTTTTCAATTAAAAAACCCAAACACATAAAACGCTCAAAACATGTCGTTTTCGAATTTATTTTTTTATTTCTTTTTAGGGATATTCAGCAGTACTTTTAAAATAGTAAATTCACCATGTTTAAAATATATATTATCTGGTAATATATTAACTTAAAATTATTATGTTTTACTAAATAATCAAATTAATTGAATAAATGTCATAAAATAATTTCTTAACATTTATTATTTATTATTTTATTTTTTTAGCAAGAAAAAATAGAAAATTCACGAAGTTTAAAATATGTATATTATTTGGTAATGTATTAACTTAAAATTATTATATTTTACTAAATAATCAGATTAGTTGAATAAATGTCATAAAAAATTTTCTAAAAATTTATTATTTTATTTTTGTAGCAAGAAAAAATAATAAATTCACTAAGTTTAAAATATATATTATCCGTTAATGTATCAGCTTAAAATTATTATGTTTTACTAATCAAATTAATTGAAAAAATGCTATAAAGCAATTTCTAAAAATTTTAAACCAAACGTATTTTCTAGTTTTCTATTCTGAGAAACTGTTTTTCAAAATGGCAAACCAAACACGTTTTCTATAATTCAAAGATGGTCCCTCAAAGCAAAAAGAGTTTTCTGTTTTCATTCTTGAAAACAGAAAACAAAAATGCAAACCAACCGCTCCCTTAGTGGCTATTTGGGAAATTAACCTAAAAAAACATTCTATAGCCAGGATTCTTTGTCCAAATCTATACCAAAGTAAAATCCCCTACACCTTGTTTGTATGTTCCAAAAGTATGATTGTATTGCTGTCGCATCTCCCCCTCCAAATTTTAACCATCTCACTTATTAAATATGATTTTGACAATCATTCTTTAAGCAAGTCATGTTCTCATGACCACCTGCCCCAACTACTGTAGAATTATAACTTTTGTGTAGGAGAATTCAAGCCACATCGTTGACATCAACTCGTCGTTTAATATGTGCACCCAGTTCTTGATTACATCGATATAGCCTGGACTTTGACATACTTTTTTTGGATTGTGTTCGAGGTAGACTATGTTAATTTGCCTTCTTCCGCATATATTTGAAGATGCAGTCAGCCTTGCCTTATATCCTATCTGAACGGTGGGTAGCAATTTCAAAGAACCGCTTATATTAGTGGTACTTCGGCCTTCACAACTACATATTAATGTTATATATCTTACAATCCCATTGTCATCCTTTTTCAAATGGGAAACCCGACGTCGTAAGCATATCTTTTATATAAATCAAACATTTCTTTTTCTATCATGGATGTCATACCCACTTCGAGCACAATTGTCCTCTCCACTACTGAAATTCATCATCCTCTGTGTTCAAATTGTCCATCATGTTGTCGTTATCAGATTGTATCAAATTTTCGTCACTCATATCTTCCACAATTATTTGCAACCAACCAAAAAAAAAAAAAATGACATGCCAAGATGATATTCGCCAAACACATTTCAAAAAGGTGAAAAAATAATGAATCACTAGTAAACAAACCATTTAAATCATCGTGTTCGATAATACGAGTTTCAGGCTAATTGTACACATCAACAGCCGTAGGCAACGTTCGTATTCATAACTACATCTCGAAATTTAATTCTCAATTTCACCGCTAACAGTACATCAGGCCATCATTTTTACTACCTTCGTATTTGATACATTTTTAATTAATTCAACTCGAAAATTGAAGGTAAGTGTATGTCACAGCATGCCAACATCTCGAACTAAGTTTTTTCATGTTTAACTTGCTAATACAGTTTATAATAACTTCAAATACTCTTCAATTTGTACTAAAATAAATTTACTTGGCCAGCATTATTTTAAATAAATACAAAAATTTACGGAGAAAACCTATACATTTATGGTACTAAAATGTTCAATAAAGACAACATACCTTTGTCCGACATTTTTTCAACCTAATGAATGCCTCGCCTTACTCAGGTTCAGTTCTGGGATGAATGTCAGGTGCCTCTAGGGATGAACGACGGGGTCTGGAGACAGAGGATTGATGTCGATGCCGAAAATGTTGGAAAAAATTGAGTGAGCGGCTCACTTTTGGCACAATTTTCGATGGGACCCGTTGGTCAAATATGGAATATCAAAGTTGATATGTGTTCTCCTCTACGAGAACATCGATTTCATGTATTTATTTGCCAAAAATGAAGCTCGGGTGAATGAGAAATTGGAGCTCAAAGTTGGTCATTGGAAGTTGGTTTTATGGGAAAAATACATTTATCCCATATTGAAAAACCAAGGAAACTCAAACCACTTTATATATGACTATGCTTTGGAGATGTGTAATCATGTTTAGCATAGAGGTTCTCTCCACGTGCGCACGCAGGGGGGTGTAAATCACGAATCGAAATGGCCTTCGGACCTTGAACTTGGGTGCGGACGCGACTTGCGCACACGAATGTCGGACCGAACAAGACAAAAATGGCCCCATCGGAGAGCCCACGTTTTGCCAATTTTTTTTTTGCTTCTCCAATGACTTTTGCAAAAACTACAATGGACTCCCAATGGTCACACTATTAATGGGAAGTAACTCCAATGGACTCCCAATGATCACAGTGTTAATGGGAAGTATGCCTATAAAAAGGCTCATTCTCCAGCAATCTAACACACTAAAAAATCTCGCCTACATTCCTACATACACAATTTCTTCTTTTCTGCATTCCTTGTCCAGTAAGGTCTTGTTCTTGTGGTGATATTGTTCGAATATTAGATCAGTTCGCCAGAGTAGTATTTGCGGGGCTCAAATTCTACTATATACCGTTGTATCCTGGGAAACAGACGCTCGGATTAAAACTCAAGCACGTACGGTGAGAGGGCGAATCTGTTTTAAGGACACTGTGTTTACACAGGCCTCGGGTTAAAAGTTTATATGAAGTTATAAACATGTCGTTACTTTTTTTGTTCTCTAAAATTTCTGTTAATTTTCAGCTTTCCCGTTTAGATTTATTAAATTAACGTGTTTTACATAACTTAATATAATTTAGTTCTAAATTAGATTAATATATTGTGGTTAATATAATTTAGTTCTAAATTAGATTAATATATTGTGGTTCATAATAATTTAGTTTATTGTGTAATTAACTAATATTATAAATCGGTATGAGAAAACTCGGTATTTAATCTTATTGTATGCGTAAAATCAAGTTTGTGCAAATTTGGTATACAATCTGTGCATATATGGTATGCTTCATATATGGTATATTGCATATACGGTATGCTACATATACAGTATCTAAAATTGCATATACGATACCCGTAAATTCGGTATCATTCCACTAACATAATTCTCAACAAACTTAAAACAGATTTTATACACATTGGTAGTAAATAAATTGTTTATTTTATTTTATTGAGATAAACAAGTTGTTTATTAGAAACTAATATTTGTTTCATTTTCAAAAATGGCTACCGAACCAACCAACATGGATGTGATCCAAACTGCTCTTGCTGAAAATCAGGCTGTGGGTTGTAAAGTGGCTCAAGGGCCAAGCTCCGTTGTGGCTCAAACTATGACTAGAATGCCAAGTCATGTTGTGAGCCAAATTGGCCAAACTGTAATTGTTCCAGTTAATCATAGAGAAAAATCGGAGAAATTTAATGGTTCGAATTTCAAAATGTGGCAGCAGAAAATGCTTTTTTTCTTGACCACCTTGAATCTTGCGAGATTCTTGACTGAAACTGCTCCAAAACTTAATGAGAGCGAGAGAGATGTGCAAGCATTGAGCGCACTTGATGCTTGGAAGCATTCGAACTTTCTATGCCAAAATTATATCATGAACAGCCTAGTAGATGCGCTGTACAATATGTATAGCACCATGAAAACTGCTAAAAAATTGTGCGAGTCCTTGGACCAGAAATACAAAACTGAAGATGCCGGGGCTAAAAAGTTTATAGTCGGCAAATTCCTAGACTATAAGATGGTGGACTCCAAAACTGTTATCAGTCAAGTGCAAGAACTCCAAGTGATCATTCACGAAATTCATGCCGTAGGAATGATGTTGAGTGAAACTTTTCAGGTGGCTGCAATTATAGAAAAATTGCACCCCGCGTGGAAAGATTTCAAGACTATTTGAAAAACAAACGAAAGGAAATGAAAGTCAAAGAACTCGTTGTTAGACTTTGAATCGAAGAAGACAACAAGAGTTCCGAGAAGAAGTGGTTCAATCCTGGTGTGGCCAAAGCCAATGTTGTGGAGCTTGGTCAAAGTAGTAAAAACTACAAAAACAAGTATGGGCCATCCGGTGGCAAAAGAACCAAGCAAGAACTAAAAGGTGGAATTGTCAAGAAGAAATTCCAAAGGAAATGCTTCAATTGTGACAAAGTGAGTCACAAGTCTTCGGAGTGTAGATTACCGAAGAACAAGAAAGAAACGAACGTGGTTGACTACATGGCACAAGATGTGTCGGAGCTGAATCTCGCAGCAGTCATTTCTGAAGTAAACATGATGGGTTCAAACTCTAAAGAGTGGTGGATTGACACCGGTACTACAAGGTATGTGTGCTCTGATAAAGAGATGTTTGATACGTTCGAAGCTGTTGAGAACGGGGAGAAGTTGTTCATGGGAAATTCAGCAACTTCTGAAATCAAGGGTCAAGGAAAAGTGGTTCTGAAGATGACCTCGGGAAACGAACTGACTCTCAACAATGTGCTTTATGTGCTGGAAATTTGCAAGAATTTAGTGTCCGCGTCGCTATTGAATAAGCATGGTTTCCGCATTGTTTTTGAGTCAGACAAAGTCATTCTTTCAAAAAGTGGAATGTTTGTCAGAAAAGGTTATATTTCTGACGATATGTTTAAACTCAATGTAATGGTTGTGAAACCAAAAATGAATAAAGCAAGTTCTTCTGCTTATTTGCTTGAGTCTTCCAATTTGTGGCATGGTAGACTAGGACACGTTAACTATGATACTTTACGAAGACTAGTTAACTCTAACTGCATACCTAAGTTCAATAACAATTCCAAACATAAGTGTGAAACTTGTGTTGAAACAAAATTGATAAGGTCATCGTTTAAATTAATTGAACAGAACACAGAACCACGTGTGAGATCTAAAACTTGTATAAACAAGAGGTAGCAACAAGTATTTTATTACTTTTGTCAATGATAGCACAAAATACTGCTATGTATATCTGCTTAAAAGCAAGGATGAAGCTATAGAGAAATTTATTCTCTATAAGAATGAAGTTGAGAATCAACTTAATAAGGAAATTAAGGTGATGCGAAGTGATCGAGATGGTGAGTATGAAGCACCATTTGCTGAATTCTGTGCACAACACGGAATCATACATGAAACCATCGCCCCTTATTCACCGCAACAAAATGGTGTTGCTGAATGGAAAAATCGTACCTTAAAAGAGACAATGAATGCAATGCTCGCAAGTTCTGGGTTACCTCAGAACATGTGGGGAGAAGCTATGTTATCAGCAAATTACCTTTTAAATAAGGTGCCCCGAAAGAAATCGGAAAAGACCCCTTATAAGTTATGGAAAGAAAGAATGTCTACCCATAAACACTTGCGAGTATGGGGGTGTCTTGTTAAAGTGGTTGTTCCATCACCAAAGAAGGTAAGGATAGGCCCAAAAACTATAGCCTGTGTCTTCATTGGCTATGCACATAATAGTAGTACGTATCACTTTCTTGTGTATGATTCAAAAATTCCAGCCATACACAAAAACAGGATAATCGAATCAAAGAATGCTACATTCTTTGAAGAAGTATTTCCATACAGATCCAAAAAGGAAGCAAGCTCCTCTAAACGAACATATGAGACAATGACTGAAAATAGTTAGAACGAAGAATTAGAAGAAGAGACCAAGGTTAGATGCAGCAAACGGGAAAGGACAGAAAAATATTATGGTTCTGATTTTCTGACCTATATGCTAGAAAGTGAACCTTAAAGTTATCAAGAAGCAGTGAATTCCTCGGAAAGACCTCAATGGAAAAAAGCAATTGAAAGTGAAATAGATTCCATACTGCAAAATCATACATGGGAGCTAGTGGATTTTCCTCCAGGAAGCAAACCACTTGGCTACAAATGGATTTTCAAAAGGAAAATGAAAGTAGATGGAACTATCGAGAAGTATAAGGCCAGATTAGTAATTAAAGGCTATAAACAAAGGGAAGGCCTTGATTACTTTGATACGTACTCTCCAGTGACGAGAATAACATCTATTAGGATGATACTTGCGATTGCCGCTTTGCGAAATCTTGAAGTACATCAAATGGATGTTAAAATTGCCTTTCTAAATGGAGATTTAGAAGAAGTTTACATGAAACAACCTAAGGGATTTTCATCACCAGGACAGGAAAAGAAAGTTTGTAAACTGGTGAAGTCACTATATGGTTTGAAACAAGTACCAAAACAATGGCATGAAAAATTTGACAATGTCATGATTGAGAGTGGATTTAAAATCAATGAATGTGACAAATGTGTTTACGTCAAAGACACTAAAGATGGATATGTCATCTTATGTCTTTACGTTGACGACATACTTATTGTTGGTAGTGACAATAAGATGATTGAATCCACTAAAAATATGTTAAACCCGAGATTTGACATGAAAAATATGAGTTTAGCTGATGTTATACTTGAAGTGAAAATCTCAAGAACATCAAATGGGGTTGTTCTAAGTCAGTCACATTATGTGGACAAAATTTTAGGAAAATTTCATAAGGATAATACTGGCTTGACTAGAACACCAATAGATACGAGTCAACATCTGTCTAAAAACAGAGGAGAAAGTATCTCTTAAGTAGAATACTTGAGAGTTATCGAAAGTCTAATGTACTTAATGAGTTGTACTAGACCAGACATAGCCTACACAGTCGGTAAACTGAGTAGATACACGAGTAATCCAGGAGCTGATCACTGAAAATGAATTGTAAGAGTACTAAGGTACTTAAGATAGACTCGTGACTATGGACTACATTATACTAGATATCCAGCAATCATTGAAGGATACAATGATGCTAATTGGATATCTAATATAAAAGACTCAAAATCCACAAGTGGATATGTGTTCACATTGGGTGGTGCTGTCATATCGTGGAAATCCTCTAAGCAAACGGTTATAGCCAGATCTACGATGGAATCTGAGTTTACAGTTTTAGATAAATGTGGTGAAGAGGCTGAATGATTGCGTAACTTCTTAGAGGATATTTCAAGATGATCAAAACTTGTGCTAGCAATTTGCATATATTGTGACAGTTAATCGGCAATAGGAAGGGCACAGAGTAACATAAATAATGGCAAGTCTAGACATATACATCGTAGACACAATACCATAAGACAACTACTCTCAACTTGACTTATCACTATTGACTATATAAGGTCAAGAGATAACCTTGCGGATCCGCTAACCAAAGGGTTAAATAGAGAGTTAGTTATGAAATCATCAAAAGGAATGAGACTTAAGCCCTTGAAAGAATAAGTCATTACAAAGGAAAACACAATCTAATTGACTGGAGATCCCAAGATCTAGGTTCAATGGGAAAACCTAACTATAAAGACATGATAAAATCACTGTGGGGGTATTACCTCCTGTCCATTCCTATGATGTAACAGTGATACCCGTAAGGATGAAGGTTAAGCAATATGCTTGTAATGATTCTCATGCGTCGTAAATCGAGCAAAGTAATGGCGGTTATTTGTAATAAGAAATCACCTATGTGAGAGAGAAGTGGGACCGCTTCTAAGAGAATTGTGTGGGGCTCAATTCTTAAGAACTCCCACAGAACCAGGCATATGTTCATAGCCAAAACGAATAATGAGAACTGGATTATTTTAGGAGGAATCCTGTGTGAGGAATATCATCGTTTACACAAATGGCAGAACAGTTCAAGGACATCGCGTCTACTGGTCAGCCAGTGAAGTAAATATGCTTTCACAAGGGAAGGTTCAAAGGGTAACACCTACCTATCCTATGCAGAATTCTACCGCTGAACTTTATCACCAAGTCTTGTATCTCACGTTTCGTGTCTCTCCCAATTTTCATTCATGTGGGGGATTGTTGGAAAAAATTGAGTGAGCGGCTCACTTTTGGCACAATTTTCGATGGGACTCGTTGGTCCAATGTGGAATATCAAAGTTGATATGTGTTGTCCTCCGCGAGAACATCGATTTCATGTATTTATTTGCCAAAAATGAAGCTCGGGTGAATGAAAATTTGGAGCTCAAAGTTGGTCATTGGAAGTTGATTTTGTGGGAAAAATGCATTTATCCCACATAGGAAAATCAAGGAAACTCAAACCACTTTATATATGGCTATGCTTTGGAGATGTGTAATCATGTGTAGCATAGAAGCTCTCTCCACATGCACGCGCAGGGGGGTGTAAATCATAAACTGAAATGGCCTTCGAACCTTGAACTTGGGTGCGGGCACGACCTGCGCACACAAATGTCGGACTGAACAAGGTAAAAATGGCCCCATTGGAGAGCTCATGTTTTGCCAATTTTTTTTGACTTTCTTCAATGAATTTTGAGTTTCTAAACTGCAAAAATTTCAATGGACTCCCAATGGTCACAGTGTTAATGGGAAGTAATTCCAATGGACTCCCAATGGTCACAATGTTAATGGGTAGTATGCTTATAAAAAAGCTCATTCTCCAGCAAATCTAACACATTCGAAAATCTCATCTACATTCCTGCATACACAGTTTCTTCTTTTCTACATTCCTTGTCCAATAAGGTCTTGTTCTTGTAGTAATATTGTTCGGATACTAGATCAGTTCGCTAAAGTAGTATCTGCAGTGCTTAGATTCTACTATATACCGTTGTATTCTGAAAAACAAACGCTCGGATTAAAACTCAAGTACGTACGGTGAGAGGGCGAATCTGTTTTAAGGACACTGTGTTTACACAGGTCTCAGGTTAAAAGTTTATATGAAATTATAAACATGTTGTTAATTTTTTTGTTCTCTGAAATTTCTGTTAATTTTCAGCTTTCCCATTTAGATTTATTAAATTAACGTATTTTACATAACTTAATATAATTTAGTTCTAAATTAGATTAATATATCGTGGTTTATAATAATTTAGTTTATTTTGCAATTAACTAATATTATAAATCGGTATGAGAAAACCAGGTATTAATCTTATTGTATGCGTAAAATCAAGTTTGTGCAAATCCGGTATACAATCTGTGCATATACGATATGCTGCATATACGGTATATTGCATATACAGTATGCTGCATATACGATATCTAAAATGCATATACGGTACCCGTAAATTTGGTATCATTCCACCAACATAATTTCCAACAGAAAATTATTTAGACCACGACGCCAGAATTCCAATAAAGTAGCAATTTCTACAATATTCGGATTTGGAGTGTGGGATAGGGATGAGATTTTGGGGTTTTGATATATAGTGTGGAATATTGGGTGTTGAAATGGGAAAAAAAGGAGGCAGGTTGCTTCAAATAATTCAGCTGCCATGCCACTCTTTCAAATGGCATGTAACGAAGACTGTACACAAAGTTTTAGGCACCGTTAGTTAGGCACTAATTTTCTAGGGAAAATGGAATTAGAATGCCAATTTTCAACTTTTGTTTGTTTGATAGTGTTATATTTTCCATGGAAATTAAATTCTTGGATTTCTTGGAGATTGTAGTTTTCTAGCTTTTGTGGGAAAGGTAGTTGACGTTTTTTTTTTTTTTTTCTTTTTTTGGGTAATGGAAACAAATTTTAAGAATTATTGTAAAAAAAATTCCCTTTAATTGATAATTTTCATGTAAAACAAAGTCAAACGAACACAAAATTATACTTTTATTTCAAAACAGTTTTCACATGGAAAATTATACCAATCAAACACAATAATTTACAATTTCTTGGAAAACAATTTCAAGGCAATTGAATTCCTTGGAATTCTTTTTTTTACCCAAATTTTATCTTTACAATCAAACGAACCCTTTATTGTTAAAATTTTCAGCCATGTACTTCTATCAAATGGGGTGTAATACTTAATGTACAAATAGCTTTGTCCTTTATTTTTTTTAATTGTTTCTTAAAGGGTTGTTTGAGACTGTTATGATAGAGAATATGTGATTTAAAAATAAGGAAATTTTTTTATTGGAGCGTAATATTATTTTATTGAAAAATGTGCAGTTGAAATGAGATCAAATTACTGTTCAATAATGTATTTTGAGGGAAGAAAGGAGGCTTGAGACAAGGGCTAAATGGCTGATGTAGCGAGTTCATGTGGATGGACAAGTATGTAAAAGTTAGTTTTAATGATCACTCAAACATTTTATGTTAAATACATTGATGAAATAAAATTTGGGTGATTTAATTGCTAGTAGTTAACTAATTAGCTTGTTGCCAATAGAAATTCAATGACCTAATTATAGTTGAAGCAAAAGTTGGGTGACCTCCTATACAATTTATCCCACCAAAGTCACAATATTATTTAATCTATATACTCAGAAACATAATTATCTTACTACACAATCATCGATTAATTTGCTACGTTTGAGAATTCTGTAAGTTACTGCACAAAAGAAATAAATAAGTAGAAAATTGAACAGAGGCAAACTTATTTAAACTAAGCCCCATTGGGACCATTTTACACTTGAAAGTAACATAATTAAAGTTCACAAAACACATAGAAACTCTCATTTCCGACACTGAGAAGTGAGAGGCATTTATTTTGAAACATTAAAAGCATATCAATAGTAATAATAATAATACTTTTGGCGGCGAGATCCAGAGTCAGATCAAATCGAGGGCAGCATTCCTCCCTTGAGCCATCAGCAGAGCTTGAACCCTAGCTGCCATTACCCTTTCTTGAGCTTTATCGACTGCCTGAATGTCCTCAACTTTGCGAGTAGCAGACTTCAAATATTTATTACATGAACTACTCAATTCTTCCTTTCGAGCAACTTTACCTGTAGCACAATTTAAATGCGCCGCAAAATCACAATCAGCGCAATAATACAACCAATGATCTCTGTTCATCTTAACTTGACAAACATCGCATTCAAAGACAACGGTTTTATCCTCATAAGGGAAGTGGAATAAGAGATTGAGTTCATGCGGGTGCTTTTCAAGAAGTATTTTGGCTGGCAATTTTGCACAGTGAATATGGAGATCAAATTCACAGTGTGCACAACTGAAACTGAAGGCATTGCCTATTGATCCACATGCATTGCACGAAAATGATTTACTCGAATACATCGGTTTTGGGAAGACAGTCAAGGGGTGAGAGGGATGAGAAGTGTGTTGAAGAGAGCGAGGAATATTAAGGCATTGATCATGAAGATAGTAATCGCACGAATAGCAGCCATGAAATGGCCCATATATATATATATATATATATATATATAGATATAGAGGGTTAATATATGTGACAAGTTGCATTGCCCTACCAGCTGTTATGTATAGGGATACATTCTGCGAGCTCGATTTTTCATTATCTTGTCGAAAAGTCAGTTTTATAGTGAGTGATCTATTAATTTCTGCCATATCGTCGTCGTCACTTGTTATAAACTATTCATTAATAAAACTTCATTTTTTCTCCCACTAAACTTATTAATAAAACTCTGGTTTTTCATCTTTATGTAGTATGTATGAAACTTGTATATAAATGATTTAAATATTAAATAGACATACATGAATTGTGGATAAATGAATAGTACTTGTAGATCTCTCAAGTGTGTAAAGAAATTGAATATTTACAAAAAAAAAAAAATTATAAATATATGCCAAACATAATACACATTAATTTATAATACTTTGTTGTCCGCCCAAACATGATAAATTGACGAGATCATGGGAAAAATCAACATAGCGATTCACATTCTATCTTTAATAAAGTTGTGCATAAGAAATTCTTTTTCCCAGTAATGGTAAATTATTAAAGCTAAATATAGCTTTAAAAAGTTAGAAATAAACATGACTTTGATCGCGTGAAGAAAAAACATTAGGAGAATCACTTGATTATTAAAAAAAAATTGATTTTTTTTTTTTTTTAAATCAAATTGTGTTCTTTAATTCTTAGGAAATTGCTAAGCCAGCACATTGAATTGACTTTTCTTCGTTGACGTGGTCATCAATTAGATTTTTTTTATCCAACTGTGTTCTTTAATTCTTGGGACACTGCTAAGCCAGCATATTGCATTGACTTTTCTTCGTTGACTTTTCACTATTGGAATATATAATTACAGATTCTTGTTATCCTTTTAACGGTAAGCGTATGAGAAATTTCTAATTATTCAATTATTACTTGGATACACATTCACATACCCCGATCTTTCGGTTTATATATTATCAAATTCCTACAAATTGAAAGAAAAGTAAGTCCATGTAGATGATGGAGACCTTGCACTCTAGACTTGATATGTTAAGAAGACTAACATCGATATTTTATCTTTTCTTGATTGAGACGAGAGAAGAAAGAGCTGGACCGATACAACTATAGCCAATCCTTAACTTTCTGTATATTCTACCTGATGCTGCCAAAAATCTGCACATGTTGATTCCCTAGCTTAAGGACAAAAGAAGCACATGGACAAAAACTCCGGTACATGAAACAAAGCAACAAGATATGACTTCGTCGCCCTCCGATACTTAAGTTAGCGAGAGGGAAACATATAAGCATAAGGCTATAAATTGAATGTAAAAGCATACCTAAATAATGATCCGAGGCTTTATATTTATAGAGGTATATAGTACACTTGTAGTAGGATTAAGTAATGCACTCCTAGGATAGGTCAATTAAGCATCCTTATTTGATTAAAGCGTTGTAAACTGTTTGAGAGTATTTCCATACCTAAAAGTTGTAATTTGATAAAAGTTGTGAGATAGAGTGTTCGGATAAGCAAAAAACTTTGATGATAGAGTCCTATTAGATTACCAACATCAATTATTTCATTAATAGAACTAAATAACCTCCTCAGGTTGTCCCCAAGGAGCCTTAACTCCGACGAATGGAGACACGTACGTCAGAATACCTTGAGCTCACTCATTGGGGAGTGATCATGGGGAATACCAAAATTAGGAACATCCAGATATAAAGAGAGGAAAAAAGGATAATGAGGGACACGATATGTCCAAAGGCTTCAAGGCCGAGATTGAGCACACTCACACGAGCCCTAGGATGTTCTAATCTAAAGAGAGAGTGACTTCGAGCCCAATCACATAAACTCGAGGATGTACTAGCCCTAGAAGAGTTTTTGAAGTTATCATGACTTTGAGCATGAGGTCGTGAGTGATCGGGTCGTACAAAATTTGTACACATCACTACCAATTTCCTTAACAGAGAGAAAGAAAGCAAGGTTGGTGGGCAGACTTTTTTTAGGAGAGAGAGAGAAGAAGCTTCATTCCATCCAACTCTTCAATGAGAAAAGTGTTTAGCCGAAGCTTAAAAGAGGTTTAGGCGATTAGTCTTTCTCCTGATCAATGGGAATTAGTGATGAATCCATGCCCACCGTTCGTAGGAAATTGCTATCCGTCGTACATTTCTACAATTTACTTTTCAAACTTTGATGAAAATCATTGAGGCTATTATGCATGTTTGGCACCTTAAATTACGTTATGTTTAGAAATAATTAGAAAGGGTAAAAAGTAACAAATGTTTTAAAAATCAAATCAGATCATTGGTTTGATCTAAAAATCCAAGAATCGATCAAAAACCTAACTTGTGTAACATTCACATGCTGGGATGTTCAATACATGTGCCAAAAGGAAATATGAGTAAGACGGAAGTAAGATCATAATCATGCATGTTTATAGGTTGTCCAATAGTCCATGGTTTTTCCTATTACAACTGAAATATGACAAGAAAGAATTTTGTTGAGAATCAAACTCTTTCCCTAATTTACAGAAGGAAAAACGTATTATCAAAACACCTTTTTTGTAAGTGGGAATGTTCAATTGGATGTTGACATCTGTCTTAAGTAATGACCGATAGATTGAATGCATCTATTGGTATGGTTTTATTCTTGGATGCCAGTTCAGTGTGAGACAGATGTGATTCTTCATTTTCTTGGTTTTAATGAGAGAAAGTTCTAGAGAGTTTTAACTCTCGCTAGCTAAGGTTTTAGTATATGATTCTTTCTCTTGAACATCTCATTTGAGATTTGGTTCTAATGTTTTCTAACCATTAATACTTGTATTTTCTTGAGTGAAAATAGAAAAGAACGAGAGGGTTCTTGTGCTGTATTTTCAGAGAAGAGATCTGGGGTTTCTTTTGTGATTCCTGGTAGATCTATTGAGTTTTTGATAGAGATAAGTCTCTAAAAATTGTATCTAAATATTGTTTTAACTTTGTCAATTTTGCTACTACTTTTAAGTCTTTACAGTGCAACCGAGCTATATCAATTTTAATGGATGCTCAACAGGAGATTAGGTCACCGAACCATTAGGGTTTTGGCCGAAAAATTCTCTGTGTTCGATTTAATTTCTGCGAGTTTTACTTTGTGCTGTGATATAGAACAACTATATCTTGTGTTTAATATTGTGTTTGGGCCTTTTTAGTGGTATTAGAGCACTAATTTGAGTACAAGATACATGGATCTTGGAAGAAAGGACCGATTTACAGTGGATCTAATATTTGTGATGCGAACCCGGTTAGCACGATCACTAATGAACCCACAAAAGATTGTCGAACCTTGGAAAAGCCAAGAATTAACCCCTGTTTATGGATTTGAATCCCAAGATGACAAACCAAGCAACCCCACAATAATAGAAATATGAAAGACCTCTTGATCACGCAACCAAAGACTCATACCTGGATTTGAACACCACAAGGAAGCATCTTGATAAGTTCAAAATTGTTCTAAGAAGAACAAAACTGGAAATCAAGAATTGCCTCTCAAATTAATTCTCAATAATGTCAAAAGTTGTTCTTACAATCAATATGAGAAAGTATTTATACCAACCCTAAAAATATTGTTTTGGATGGAAATTATGCTTCAAATACCCAAAAATAATAATTAGAATCAAATTTTATGGAAACTAGATAAGTTACCAAAAATTGATAATGCATCCAGAAATTTGTACTATGCGGTCACATAGTATAAATCAATGCATTCGCATAGAACAAATAGTCAGCCTTTGTTTTGTTTCAGTAACAGCTTATGCGATCGCATATTTATTTTTTGACTTCCTTCTTCTCGTGCGAAATTTCGTGTGGATTTTGAATTGTTCTCATGAGCGAAAATCCGACACCCAAGCTAAAAGTTATATCCATTTTAATCCACACTACTCATTTTCCATATCTTCCATATCATCCACCTATATCACATTGATCCAAAGCTTTTCGGCCTTCAACCCCAACATGAAACTTGCTCAATTTTGCATCCCGAACATGGTGTCATTAATAGTGGCTTTGACGAGCATCCCCATAACCTCTTAACTTGTTTTACTCTTGATCGCATAATAATCAACGGGTCTTCATTCGGACTTACGCTCATGATTCCTACATCTTGGATCACATAAATTTGGATATGTTACTTAGCAGAATTGAAGGATATTGAGTCTTTTATAAACTCACTGGGTGAGATCTTTTCAATTTTGTAAAATTTGCTTTTCAAAATATAAGATGTCTAGATTTTTCCCTTGATTTACAATACACTGAGATCCCCTAGAAACTAATCTTTGTCCAAAGGCCTTGGGAATCTGAAATAAATCTAGTACGAGTCTGTATTAGGATGATCTTGTAGGAGAAATCACTGAAGCATAATTTTGTGATCTTTGATAATGTGTTCTTCAGATTGATTTGGTTTCCATGCCCTTTCTGTGTTAAAACTAGTAAAAAAAAATTTTGTTACTCTGATACGTGATTAAAACTTGTTGTGTTGTATTCTTTTGACTGATACATGTGTACTCTGTGTTGTACTAAATTGGCTTCTACTAAGTTTGAGGTTATACAATTTGATGAAAAATGTGATTTTAATATGTGGGGTCAAAAGAAGGAAGCTATCCTCATGCAAATGAGATATGTTAGGCCTTAGATGATAGTTGGCCCCCTGACATGTTCCTACAAAGAAAAATGAACTTAAAGAGGTTACCTAAAGTAATATTTTCTTGTACCTATCTAATAATGTGATAAGAACTATTGGTGAAATCAAAACTGCTTTTGAACTTTGGACCAAACTTAAAACCCAATATGTAACTAAGACTATCCCAAACAAATGTTATTTGTTAAAGCAACACTTTTTCTTTTAAAATGGTTCCCTCAATTGATTTGGATGACAACTTGAATAGGTTCACTAAATTGACCGAAGACTTAGCCAACTGTTATGAAAAACTTTCAAAAGATCAACTGGATGTAGTTTTGTTGAACTCCATTAGTGACATTTATAGAGACATCAAGGTTTCTTCAGAATATGGGAGGGCTAAACTTACCACTGATGTGATTTTGAATGCCCTAAGGAATAAAGCACTAGAAATTAAATATGAAACTAAAGAGAATCATAATGGCGATACTCTGTTGTTAAGAGGAAAGGTTTCTAGTAAACCTAATTATTACTCTAAGACCTTTAATGAAAGTAAAAACAAATGGAGTGAAAAACAAGGCTAAGGATAAGAAATATTTCTACTGTGGTAGGGCCATTTTATTAAAGACTGTTATAAAAAGAAAAATGAAACAAAAGAAAAGAAAGTTGATGATGGGAATGATGCTTTAGTCTACAATAAAAACAAGGTTGAAAATGGGTTGGTCATTGTTAATGTTGGAAAGAAGCTAGGAGATGAGTAGATCCTTGACTTAGGGTGTTCTTTCCACATGTACCCAAATAAGAATTGTTTTCTTGAATTTGAAAAAAAACTGGTGGGCAAGTTATAATCAGTAATAATATGACCTGTATGGGACAGGACCATAAAACTGTTACTTGAAAATGGTAATGTCCTATTTTTGAAAGAAGTAGTAATGCTCTAGACTTAGAAAGGAATTTGGTGTCTTTAGGAATGTTGAATGATATGGAGTATGACACTAAACTGGGTCAAGGACATATAAAAATTTTTAAGGGCAATGACTTAATCATTAGTACCCTTAAGAGACATGGTCTCTATGTTCTTAAAGCAAAACCTTTACTTTGCTTGACTGCAGCTGCTTTAATTGAAACTTTACCTTTGCATAATTATGGTATGAAAGACTTGGCCATATTAGCAAGAAAAGTCTAAAAGCTTTACAAAATAAATGAGTGTTTGAAAATCAAAATCTTGGTGATATTGGCTCTTGTGAACAATGTGTAATAAGAAAACAAGTCAAGCTTATCTTCTAGCCTGGAATTCATAAATCTAAACAAATATTTAGTGTTTGCATGCTAATTTGTGGGGTCCTACTTTTGTGTGCACCCTATCTAGCTTTAAATATTATCTTTTAATCATTGATGATTACTCAAGGAAAATCTTATTTTTCTTATAAAGTTAAAAGATGAAACTTTTTCTGTTTTTAAGGATTGAAAAACACAAATTGAAAACCAAACTGACAATAAAATAAAGGTTTTGATAACTAACAATGGTATGGAATTTTGTAATTATGAATTTAATAATTTCTGTAAAGAATGTGGCATATTAAGACATAAAACAATCCCCTATACCCCTCAATAAAATAGCATAGTTGAGAGAATGAATAGGACCTTATTAAACAAGGTAAGATACATGCTTTTGAGCTTAGGCTTACCTAAATTATTTTGGGGTGAAGCTGTAAAAACTGCTGTATACCTTATTAATAAAAATCCCACTAGTGCTCTAAATTTTGATATTCTTGAATCTGTGTAGTCTAAAAATCTTGTTATCTATTCACACCTAAAAATATTTGGTTGTGCTGCATATGCTCATCAAAATTTTGGAAAATTAAAACCTAGATCACTCAAATGTGTTTTATTGGGTTATGGTGAAAATGTAAAAGGCTACATATTATGGGTAGTTGCAATGAATGATGAAATGTCCTCACTCCTTAAAAACAATACTTAGGACTAGTTTGAAAGGCCAAAGAATCATAAATTGATTGATTGTAAATGGATTTACAAAATAAAAGAAGAAAAAGTGAAAAACAAAATATAACACTAGACTTGTAACAAAACGTTTTACAGAAAAAGAGAGTGTAAATTATAATGAAATTTTCTCCCTTGCTGTTAAGTACACCATGTTAGATGCATTCTTGCAATTGTTGCTTAATTTAAGTAGGAAATTGATCAGTTAGGTGTCAAAACTACATTCCTTTATGGTAATTTAGATGAAAAAATCTATATGAGACAAGCTATTGGTTTTATAAAAGGTGACTTTGAAAATATTGTATGTCTGGTAAAGAAATCTTTATATGATTTAAAACAAGTTCCAAGACAACGATATAAAAGATTTGACACTTTTGTCTTAAAACTTGTTTTTCAAAGAAACAATTATAATACATGCCTTTATTATAGAGGTAATAGAGGTAAAAATTCTCTATACTTAGTACTTTATGTTGATGATATGCTACTTGCCAGTTGTGATAAATCTAAAATTGAGTACATTAAATAGAAACTTAATTCTAAGTTTGATATGAAGGATCTTGGGGTTGCCAAAAAGATCCTTGGAATGCAGATTTTTAGAAACAAAGAAAAAACATGTTATTTTTGAATCAACGTGACTACGTGGATAAAATTTTGAAAAAAAATTAACATGTTTGATTGCAAACCTATAATTTTGTCACTTGCTAATCATTTTAAACTTTCTTCTAATTTCTGCCCTAAAACTAGTGAGGAATTCGATAGAATGTCAAAAATTCCTTATAAGAATGTGATTGAATTTGTTATATATTTGATGGTATAGACTAGATTTGATCTTGTTTTTAGTATTAACATACTTAGTAGATTAATGAGTAACCCTAGCGAAGAACGTTGGAATTCTTTAAAATGGCTCTTAAGATATCTGCAAGGTATATCAAACTATGGTCTTGTGTTCAAAATGAATAAAGAAGGGGTAATCTTAAAGTTCTATACAGATTCAAAATTTGCTAGAAATAGAGATAATAGAAAATCAATTTCATCCTATTTCTTTACCCTATGTGGTACTGTAATTAGTTGAAAATCTTAATTTCAAAAGATTGTAGCTTTGTCCTCAACTGAAGCGAAATATATTGCTACTTCTGGTGTCTCTAAAGAAGGTATTTGGTTAAATAGACTGCTAAAAGAACTTGATTTTGTTGGTGAAAATGAAATTTTGTATTCTGATAACCAAAATGCTATACATCTGCATAAGACCCCCATGTTTCATGCTAGAACTAAAGTCATAGACGTTAAATATTATTTTATAAGAAACATAATTTCGAAAGGAATTTTGAAAACTGGCAAAGTTTCTACTCAATTAATCCCTCTGATATGGGAACAAAGATAATAACTCTAAACAAGTTTAGGAATTGTTTAAAGATATTATCTATTGATACGTTGTGATGATTATAGGTACTTGGAGCCCTGGCTGCACTATGACCTAAAAATTAAGGTAGCAAGGTGGAGAATGTTGAGAATCGAACCTTGGTTGATGTGCTCTCTAATTTTCAGAAGGAAAGACGTATTATCAAAGCACATTTTTTGTAAGTAGGAAAGTTTCACCGGATGCTAACATCTATCCAAGTAATGACCGTTAGATTGAATGCATCTATTGGTATGGTTATATTCTTGGATGCCGATTCAGTGTGAGATGGATGAAATTCTTCATTTTCTTAACTTTAGTGAGAGAATGTTCTAGAGAGTTTTAACTCTCATTGGCTAGGGTTTCAATATGAGATTCTTTCTCTTGAAATCTCATTCGAGATTTTGTTCTAATGTTTTCTAGCCATTGATACTTGTATTTTTCTTGAGTGAAAATAGAAAAGAATGAAAGGGTTCTCGTGTTGTATTTTAAGAGAAGAGATCTGTGGTTTCTTGTGTGATTTCTGGCAAATTTGTTGAGCTTGTGATAGAGATAAGTCCTTGAAAATTGTATCCGAATGTTGTTGTAACTTTGTAACTTTTATTGTTGGTTTAAAGGCTCTATAGTGCAACCGAGCTATATCTATTTTATTGGATGCTCTACGGGAAATTAGGTGTTAAAAGGGTTATGGTACCTTTGGGGCTTCGGCCAAAAAATTTTCTGCATTCGATTTAATTTCACGATCAAAACAAAGTAGGGAGAGGGTTGTATATATATAACATACATTAGGTCATAGTAGTGGGCCCAAGCCTAATATAGATAAGTAAGTGGGTTCGGTATCACTAATTGAGCCGACCAAGGAAAAAGGTTTTGGGCCATGAGCATACTAAATAAAGTAGGCTACTTTTAATGGCCTACTTGGTTTTGGGTCGGGTTGTCTTCATTGAGGCATCATTCATTCAGTCATTTGATCGATGCCAATTGAGAAAATATACCGAGTTACATCATTACTCGGGAGGTTGTTTGACAACAATTTGCCTAACAAACCTCCACCTTGGTGTCAATAAACCTGCAAGGAAACATTATTACTTGTTAGTACCAATTCCAAAAGTGTTAACCGATAAAATTGAAAATTAGTTACCTCCACTGATGTTTAGAAAGTCCTTGCAACTTCTAAATTTTACCAATGGCAATATCTTAGTGCCCATGTTTGAAAGATTATATTGTATATGTATCTTTGCAAGTCTTACCACTCCTTGTGAGACAATATCTCTAATAAATTGTAGCCAATATCAATGTGCTTGGTGTGTTCAAGAAAAATAGGATTTTTTCATAGATGTATAAAAGATTAACTATTTGAATATACTATAACATGATCATTTAAAACATAAAGTTCATGAAATAAATCTCTGAGCCACAAAACTTCTTTAATTGATTTAGTGGTAGCAATATATTCTGATTCAATCACACTAAAGTGTGGAATCTGATCTAATGCAAACCATCAAATACATAATAGATCCAATTACATTAGAGTATGGAATCCTACTCATTTATTTTATTTCTTTTTCATCACATGGAGCCAGATCTTTAGATAATATAAAATGATTAGCTAAAAGTAATGTACGAGGTTGCAATCATGCATGCTAAATCTTTTCAGTACATTTGAAACATAAAAGGACTAATGCAAAAACAAAGGAGAATTTGACCTATCTCTTTCAATTTTTATACCTAGAATTCTCTTGGCTTTACCTAAATCTTTCATGTCAAATTCATCATTCAACTTTGTTTTTATCTTGCCTATCCATTTAGGTGATGAACCAGCTAAGAGCATATCATCCACATATAGTAATAAAAAGACAATCATTATTAACATCATCATATTGAAAATACAAACAATGATCTAGTTTACTCATTTAAAACCCTATAATGAGTACAAAAGAATCAAATCTTTTATATTACCATCTAGGTGATTGGTTTAAGTCATATAAAGGCCTTTTTAAAAAACACACATGATTAGGTATTATTTTATCTTTAAAACCTTTTGGTTGATTAATAAAGTTTTGCTCATCAAGTTCACTATTGAAAAAAAACAATTTTTACATCAAATTGTTTAGGTTCCCAGTCAAATTGTGCAACTAATGCAAGCATAGCTTTAATAGTGGTGTATTTAACAACTGGTGAAAAAAAATCTCGTTATACTCAACCTTTCCTTTTGTGTATACTCCTTGGCCACCGACCTACCTTTAAATCTTAAGTGTTCAGATGTGCTAGTACTCTCTTTAACCTTAGAAACCCACTCACAGTTAACTATAGAATTATTCTAAGGTCTAGGTACTAGTTCCCAACTTCAATTATTTTCTAAGGAACTCATCTCCTCTTTTATTGCCTTAAACTACTCTTCAGATTGTTAACTTTTAATCTCATCCTCAAAAGTTTTTGACTCTCTATCAACTAACTCATCATAGCTTAGGTGAGCAAAAGCTAACTCAGACTCATATCCAAATCTTATAGGTGCTCTCGACTATCTTCTATCTCTATCCTCAGCTAAATTATAATCGATTAAAGGGTTCTATTTCTCAGGATGCTCTTCTATCACTACGTCTTCTCTATTCTCCACCTCAGGTTGCTAAACTTGAGTTCCCACCTCATTAGGAGTGGCATGGATATATGTGCTAAGTCTTTATAACTCTACCTTCAACTAATATCTCTCTCTTCACCTTTCTCTTCTTCATTCACAGGTATAAATTCAATCTTAAGACAATGTATCTCAACCTCACTAAACATGACATTTTTATTCACAATGATCTTAACGCCCCTTTTGGATTCTGTCCCATAACCTATAACCCATGACACTCTTGGGTTGACCTAGAAAAACACATTTTCTGGCTTTTAATTCAAGCATTCCCCTCACTGTGATGAGAAAATGCAACACAGCTAAAAGTTCTAAGTATATAATAATCACTTAGTTTACCAGACTATTTTTCCTGAAGAGTACCATTTTTCAATTTAGCAAATGTAGTCAAATTAATTAAATAACAAGCAATCATAACAACTTCACCTAAAGAATTTGGGATACCAAAACTTAATATCATACAACGCATTTTATCAAGTATGGTTCTATTCATCATTTTCGCTACCCATTTTTCTAGAGAGTGTAAGAAACAATCTTATGTCTTATTATTCCATTTTTTTGCACATATTGTCATATTCAATGTTACAAAACTCTAGACTATTATCAGTTCTCAAAAACTTAATCCTCTTTCTAGTGTGATTTTCAACTTGTCTTTTCCAATTATTAAAACTGTGAAAAGCATCATACTTATTTTTTAGAAGATAAACCCACACTTTTCTCGTGTAATCATTAATGACAGATAAGAAGTACATATTCCAACTTGAAGTGGGATTACTAATAGGACCCCACATGTCTGAATGCACATATTTAAGCATACCTTTAGTTTTAATGGAGACAAGTGCACCCTTAACTAGTTTTAGAACTCCATTTCCAATTTTAAAGGTGAAGCCAGCCTTTTCAAGTCCTAAACAGTTCATGAATGTACCTAACATCTTTTAAAGTATATAAAAAACCAGCATCAAACTTTAAGATAATATCACCAATTTCAACAACGGTATAAGTAGAATTGTCACATAACACAACATTCCCATCATTTGATTCATGAAGGTTTTAAACCAATCCATTTGTGATGTTACATAAAAAAAAAAACACCAAAATCAAGTATCTACTATTCAAACGAGGATTGGCACTTAGATTCAATTCAACAAGTAACCAACAAAACTTGTAATCTATAAACTTCACCATCATCAACATTGGAAGCAGAAGCCAACACATTTACTTCATCTTTCTTTTACCCTTTAGCTTACTTTTCTCTTTTCAATAGTCTTTTATAAAATGCCCCATGATAAGACATGAAATGTCGTAATTTTCATCCATTAATACTTGTGCTGTAATTATTTAACGGCTAAATGTACTTAGTACCCTTATAGAAGAAAGTAAAAGTTCAAGAACCAAGTTGCAAATAATCCATAGATGAGATGGGAGATGGAATGAAGATTCAAGATTGCTAGGGATCAATCAGATGAGGAAATAAGTCAAAAAGATGAAATATAGTCGAAGTGTTATCACATATTAACTTTCAGGCGAAAAAGTTATGCTATAGATTTCTAGCCTCTGTTTGAGACTTATTTTTGGCATAGTAAACGTCTAAATTCGAAAAAGTTTACCTCAACCAAAATTATATCTCTTTTTGTTAGATTTCCAACGCACTTTCAATTGCCTCAATCGGATATTGGGAGATAAAGTTATGACCAAAATACTAAAAACTGTCGGGGCAAAAAAAAAAATGGTTGAACCATGCATTCATATGGTTCAAAATCCATGCGATTGCACACAAGCATTCAGAGAATTTTGTGGCCAAAAATATTTCTTCCTTGTGACAACACAAGTTTCATCCTTGCGGTCGCATTAAGTAAATCCGGGATGCAATTTTTAGTTTTCCAGTTTCATTCAACTACTCGTGAAAACAAATCTTGTGCACAATATATTAACCCCCGAAATTCGTCCAAACCTAGATAATGCCCCCAACCCACTTTTCTCTCTTTTTGTGCTCTAGATCTCTAACTAATTCTCTTTGCTTGATTGAAGGAGACGGAAGCCTTGGAACAATTATAACTGTGAGATCTACCTGATTTTTATTCTTTAATTCATCTGTTTAGTATCAAATATTCTTCTTCACTTATTTTTATGGTGGTTGTGTTTAATTTCTAGGATGCACACTAGTTTATTATTCTCCACAATCTATAGCTAAGCTAAACATCAAATCCGTAATTGTTTGATAAATTTAACTTGTGAAGTAAATAGGAGTAATGATTTGCTGCTTCGAAAATTATTAAATCTTAGGAAGAATATTTATCTATGTTAAATGCAACTGCGTGTGCTTGTGTTATCTAATTCATTTATTTCTTTAGTTCATGAAACAATTATTGAATTAAATGAAACAATTATTGAATTAAATCTTCACGCTTGTCTGGGATTGTTAGATAATTAGGATTAACTAGATCGATTCTTTCTAATTAATTAAAACTAAGGAGAAATAGGAAATCGTTTCAGAAATAGAAAATGATTTTCCCACAATGAATGCTAAAATTGTGAGCAAATAATTATTTGTGGATCAATGACTAGTTGTAAATTTTCTACGACGGATTTGACTTAGATCAAGGTTCGTTATATTGATTTCATTTAATTCATTGATTTGCTTTAATATTAATTCTTTTTCTTAATAATTGATTGTTTCAAAACCAAAACCCCCATTTTAGTTAATCTAGTATAGAAAATAAATTAATCACTCTTCGTGGGATCGACCCTTACTTCCACTACTGTATTAATTTTAAGAAGTATATGTTTTAATTTGGGGTGTCTACAATAGCACGTACCACCCCGTGTTCCCATAACCATAACATTTCTTAACTTTGGTCCTAGATTTTGATCTAGACCTACCATTGCCCTTCTTTTTACATCAATTATTACTTGACTCACCACCACTATGGAACCCATCACGATTGTTTTACCTAAATTGAGTTTTACCCTCATCGTGTAAATCTTATAGCCTTTCCTATCATGTTTTTCAACTTTAATCTCCATCTTCTTACTTCTCAGGGAGTCAATGATAATTTCGGGTGTCAAAGTGTCATTATCGTACTAAATCGCGTTCTTAACTTCCTTATAAGTAACAGGTATAGAGTTAGACAAGATTATAGCTTTGTAGGTTTCAAAGACCATTTTTCACTATTGACAATATCTCAAATAAGCTTGATAAACACATTTAAATTGTTATCAAGATCTTTTGAAAGATCCATTTTAAAGCTAAAAAAACATTCAAGTAAATAAAGCTTATTTGGAGTATATTTGAGCAAATATAATTCCTCCAACTTTTTTCAAAGTTCTTTAGTGGTTTTTAGTTTTCGCACTTTTCTCAAAATAGCATCAGACAATTGTAAAATGATTGAAATATAAGCAAGCTTATCAGCTTCTTCTTTTTGTTCTTTTGAAAAATCAACAAAGTAATTGCCTTCAATGGCCTTTGAAACTTTTTGTTGGAAAAAAATAGTTCTAATCTTTTGTTGTCATATTGAAAGATCACATTTTCCATTAAAAATTCTCAAATCAAAATTGTGAGTTGTCATTTTTCATGATCGAATCAGAAATGCACATAATCATACACAAAACAATCCTAGGGTACAAAAAATATACACCATTCTAGATTTCTAGGGTTTCGTAAGATCCGCTACCGTCCAAATAGCTACGGTCTAGGTATTCTAATGAAATTGATGATGCAACAAAAAAGTATGTCAACCAAAACAATTTCAACCAAAGAACCACAAAGATACTAAAGAGATTTTTTCAAAATAAATACTTCAATCACATAAAAGCAAGTAATTCCTAATTTCTAGTACAAGTAATGGTTACCCCACATAGTAATCTCCTATCCTATTGTCACCGCACACAATAATGCGTTAGCTGAAATTTAACCAGGATAAGCCAATTTATCAGAGTGGACCACATCTGAAGCTCCATAAATTCGAGAGATGTGAATTGCTACTTTAAAGCCACCGCTATTCGCACTAAAGTTTCAATAAAAGTACCAACACGATTGGCCAATGATTCCAAGCCGAGCGTCCAAGGGCAAAATTGTCTAAAATTTTCTATATAGCTTGAAACACAAAGTTATTAGTACGTTCAAAATGATAAAGCAAGTAAACTGCCCAAGGAAACTCCTTTAGAATCCTCCCGATGAGCCGTCAACGAAAGTCCCACGTGCAGCTACCGTGGCGGTCTTCACCATTAAGCGCCACATACCCAGTGGACCCTCTACCTGTATAGTAAGACTTTGAAATCCGTTTGCCCAAAAGCTTCTCGATTTAACAAGAAATCCAGATTGCAGGTTTAGTCATTTTGAAAGGAAATCAATTTTGGGCGATTTTGCTCGAGTTTTGGTTTGAAAAACTTACACCAATGGCTTTGATACCAAATATATAGCAGAAGATTTGTTTCCAAAGGTTGCTCCGAGCTCAATTCTTCACCTACATCAACGACCTCAATAAAAATAATCGGCCCAAAAATGCTCTGACCAGATTATTTCTTCGGTTGCTAAAGTTTACCCACAAAGGGTGTAAACACAACCACAAAAGGATGGCCACAAAGGCAGATGAGAAGAGGGAGATGGGAGATACAATGTCACAAAGAAAGGGATACGGTAGCTCACGATCAAAACCAAGTGGGGAAAGGGATACATATATATAACACACATTAGGTGACAACAATGGGCCGAAGCCTAATATAGTTGAGTAAGTGGGTTCAGTATCACTAAGTAAGCCAACCCAGGAGAAAGGGTTTGGGCCATGAGCATCACTAAATAAATTAGGTTGCTTCTAATGACCCATTTGTTTTTTTGATCGGGTCATCTTCATTGAGGTGTTGACTTTATATTCGGTTATTTGGTCAATGCCAATTGAGAAAATATACCAAGTTACATTATTGTATGAGAGGTCATTTGGCAACAATTTGCCCAACAAGGGCTGTAAGAAAAAGCATGCAAGCTACAAAAAAATCCATTTGTAGGCTTAAACAAATGTATAGTCTTGGAATATCAGATTTCATCAAACTATTAGGACTAATGATTTCGATGAAAATATAGATGAGCATTGCGTCCACAAATGCATCAGAATGTGATAAGTAACTTTTCTTTTACTTAATGTTGGGTGATGTCATACTCATTAGGAATAACGTAGAAGCATTGTCATCAACAAAGGAATGGTTGTCTCAACAATTTAATATAAAGGACATAGATAAGCCAACTATGTTCTAGGTATATTGGTCCCTAGGGCTCATAAGAACATGCAAATAGTGTTGTCTCAAGCTTTATATATTAAAAAAGCATTTGTCAATATTTTCCATGTAAGATTCCAAGAAAGGACATTCATCCTTTAGACATGGAATACGTATTTTTAAGGATTCCTAGTGAGGTGGAGCATATGAGGTAGATCCCTTATACACATGTGATAGAAAGCCTCATGTATGCTACGTTAGTCTATATCAATCTAATCTAGAACTAGAGCATTTAACTACATCAAGGCATATACTCAAGTATATTTGAAGAATGAGAGGCGATATATTTTTCTATTCAAGTAAAGATTTGGTTCCAGTGGATTAAACTCATTCAAACTCTCAATTTGATAAGGTTTTAAGAAAGGCCACATAAAAAATACTCACATAGGAAAGCGTGGCCATCAATTGGTAGAGTATAAACCAATCATGTATTTTTTATTCCCTAATTGATATAGATGCCTACAAGTAGCTAAAGATGTAACGACCTAAATTTTTTTATTGTATTTTAAGTCGCTACTAAAGGTTAAAAATAAATTTTTACCAATCTATTAATTTCTTATGAATGAATAATAATTGTCACTATTTTCAACGTAAGTAGTATGATAAATTCCTTTTACAATTATTACAACTAATCAATTTAATTGGGTTTGCATGGTAACCAGAAACCACAAACTAAATTCAAAAAAGAGAAAATTACACATTGCATGTATAGAACTATCATTCCCTACCAACATGGAAGTCTCCAATTATTTTTATTACGTGTTGGAAAATCCAAGGTAGACAAGTGAAGAAAAGATGATGTGACATTTGCTTTGACCACATGCTTTTATAATTTATGGGAATGTCACAGAAAATTCCATAAAGCTAATCTTTGACATGAACGAAATGGTAAAAGCATATCCAATCACTTTCTAACAGTGAAATCGATAGGAAGAAAAATAACATTTAATTCGAAATTCTATTTAAAATGCAAATTACGTATATTCATCTGCAACAAAACATTTACGAAAATTTATTTATAAATAAATGTCTTTTGCAATAATTGTAAAATAAATAAAATTACGTGCTAACTTAAATCTTTATCCAACAAAACAAGATACAAACACACCATCGAACCACCACGTTCCAACGCGACCCGATCTAAACGTCTCATATCTTTAAAATTCGGTAAGAGCTCATGTCATATCATATCATATCATTGTACTGGTAATGACCATATCATAAATATTATAGCATTTCATATCATAACTTTAACTTTTATGAGTACAAAATTCATCAACATGTAAAAAAATAATTAAATGGGACATAGAACACTGCACCTTCATATCCTATACCAAGCATTTTACATGTGAACTACCCAATCCAATGCATACTCAATTAATAATAATAATAATAATATTAATTTAAGGCTATATCTTTGGACCTTGATAACTTAGGCTCCACTAATCCAAATTAACTTTTTCTCGAGTCTAACATGTATGATTAATTACGACCTATCCAACGACCCCAATATTCATATACTTATTATTGCTCTGTCATTATTTACATTTTAAGCCAAATAATATCGAAATTTACTTTGGGGGCATTGTTTATCATTTTTTCAAAAATGAGAATGAAAAATATAGTCGTTATGGACCCTACATAATAAATAGTAATTCAAATTTGGTGGCTTGATGTGATGGATAACGGTCATAATTTTCATTTTAATGAGAAAAGAATGGGTAAAAAATAGGGGTTTTATATATGCTTTAGTCCCTAAACCTTCAAAACATTAAAATATAGTATACAAAAAAAGCAAATTCTTTTCAATGAAATTTCGGGACATTACAATTTCCCCTTCTTAAATATTTTTGTCCTCGAAAATTTAACTTAGTTAATCGAAGAGCTCTGGATACTTGGTTTTAAGCTTCTCTTCCTTCTCTCATGTTGGGTCGTCTCGCCCATGATTTCGCCATTATACTTTGACCAGGGGAACTTCTCTATTTTTGAGTTGATGTATTTTTCTATCCAAAATCATTGTTGGACTTCATATGATAGATCTTTTTGTACCTCCAAGGCTCGGTAACTTACCACGTGATTGGGATCATGGACATATTTTCTGAGCATTGAAACATGGAACACATTATGCACTGCTACAACTTCAGGTGGTAAGGCAAGTCGGTAAGCCACAACACCAATCCTTTCAAGGATCTTGAAAGGTCCAATGAACCACGGTCTCAACTTCCCTTTCTTTCCAAATCTCAATACGCCCTTCATTGGTGCTACCTTTAAAAAAACATTGTCGTCCCCTTGAAATTCTAAATCCTTTCTTCTCCTGTCCGATAAATTTTCTACGGTCTTGTTCAGCCTTTATCCTTACTCTAATTTTATCAACTGCCTCAACTGTTCGTCCAATGATTTCAGGTTCCAACTTTTTGTTCTCCCCAACCTCGTCCCAATGGATTGGGGATCTATACTTTCTACCATAAAGAGTTTCATATGGGGCCATACCTATAGTGGCCTGAAAACTATTGTTGTAAGCAAACTCCACTAAAGGTAGGTGTGTTTCCCAACTACCACCAAAATCTAAAATACATGCCCTCAACATATCTTCCAGAGTTTGGATGGTTCTTTCCGATTGTCCATCCATTTGAGGATGATAAGCAGTGCTAAACTTCAACTTCGTCCCCATGGCTGCTACCAACTTTTCCGAAATCTAGATGTGACCTCGGGCCTCTATTTGAAACAATGGTGACTGGGACTCCATGTAATATGACTATCTCTTTGATGTATAACTATGTGAACTGTTCCATGTTGAAGTTTACATTGATTGGTGGAAAATGGGATGACTTAGTCAGACGATCCACCACTACCCAGATGGTATTGTGACCTTTTGCTGACCTCGGAGGCCTACCACAAAGTCCATCATTATGTGTTCCCACTTCCATTCTGGAATATCCAACGGTTTCAGTAGTCCTAATGGCCTTTGATGTTCTGCCTTGACCTGTTGACAGATAATACATTTTTCAATGAATAGAGCAATTCCTCTCTTCATGTTTCTCCACCAAAATGTATCTCGAAGATCTCAATACATTTTTTAACCACATGGATGTACCGAATATGGGGTGGAGTGAGCCTCTTCCAATATCTCATTTCCTATACTCTCATTCTTAGGTACATACAATCTTCCTTTAAAAGGCAATGCTTTATCTGTAGATACTTCAAATCCTATATGCTTGTTTGTACCAATCTCAGTCTTTATCTTCTGTAGATATGGATCTTTATCTTGCGCTTCCCTAATTTGATCCCGAAGTATAGGTTGAATCATAAATGCTTTAATCATCGCTGTAGTCTGAGTTGACGGTATGATAACTTCTAATCTTAGTTTCTCAAAGTTCCTTATCAAGTATTTCTGCACCGTGGGTAGAACTGCTAACTGTGATCCTGTCTTTCTGCTTAGGGCATACGCAACAACATTAGCCTTACCCAGATGGTAATGAATTGTGCAGTCATAATCTTTCACTAACTCCAACCATCTCCTCTGTCTCATATTCAATTTCTTCTGTGTGAAAAAGTATTTGAGACTTTTGTGGTCTTAATAAATTTCACACTTCCCACCATAAAGATAATGACGCCATGATGTGAACCCGGATAGCAACGAACACTATCGAACCCACACGAGAGTAACACCAATCCCAAGAACGTCAATTTGATTCGAAGTTTACAGATTTAATTCCTAAACGGTGAATTAGGCAACCAACGATATATTAAATTGAAGACTCCTAATTACACAATTTAAGAACCTCACCCAAGGTTGCGAACGCCATAAGAAATCCCAACCGGATCCCTTGAAGTCCCAAAGAGCAAAGGTTTGGAAGCAAATCGCCTCCTGAATTAATTCTCAAATCAAAGTTTGTTCAATAATGAAAGATAGAAAATAATTTATACTACCCTAAGAAACAAGGAAACCACGAAATTCTAGAGTCCTAAAATAATGAAACTTGTCAAAAATAAGAAATTGAATCAAATTAAAATTCTCGCAAAAATTGAAAATTCGTGTCTTCAGTTTTGCCCATGCGACCGCATGGTAGAACTTGGTGCTGTCTCATGGTTGAAGATGTTGCCGCCTCTCGAGTTTCGGTAGCCACCTGTGCGACCGTATGCTTGTGACACGGTGCGATCGCATGGAGTTTTGGTTTGGTCCCTTTTTCGGCTACTTGAATCACGTTGTTTCATAGGCTTCCGGACTTCGACCCCAACACGAAAGTTGTCACTTAGCTCATAGACTTCAACATAGTATGCTCCGTGCCTTGATCCATCAATTGTGCCACCCGTATTAGCTTTCCGAAGACCCAAACTTAGTTTATGTTTCTTCCAATCAAACTCCAATGTTTTGGTTCGTTTTGGCGAAACCCGTATCACATCATCCCCTCCCTCTTCGAGAGAATTCGACCTCGAATATGCACCTGGTCAAATACTTGGCCCTTGTCCACTCCTTGATTGATATTTTTGAACCCCGTAACACCATAAAAGATAGTCCTATCGTTGAAGTTCATGATGCTCTACAAATGCGATGCATCGACTGGATACTGAAAAGGTGTTATCCCTTAACGAAAATCCGAATGCATCAACGTCTCATAGTCCTGCATCAAAGAGTTATACAAAATAGGGAGGGATGTGTTAGGCCTCTCCAACTCCCGCTCAGACTCACATTTTTTCTCGAAAAAACTCGCTTTATAATTTTCTCTCCGCTCAAGCACTCATTATTTTCTTTCTTGTGGCCCCACTCGATTTTTATCATTCCTAGCCACCTCTCCATTTTCTCTCGAGCTCTCGTTTTGTTTATCTTTATTTTTTCTCACATTCTCACCTCTCAACCTCACTTGATCATCATACACTTGTTGTGGCATCATTGGTACAAGTGTAATAGATTTTCTACCCATTTCAAAGCTATACCAATTTCTAGACCCATCATGTCTAACCCTTCGATCATATTGCCATGGCCTACCCAACAAAATATGACCCACATCACCTTGTCCTTATAACTCCCAATAGAAAAATTAACTACTACTTGTTTATTCACCTTAGTCTCTCCACGGTCATCTAACCATTGTAATTTGTATGGCCTAGGGTGTTTAATTGTAGTTAAACATAATTTTTCAACCAACCTAGTACTAGCAACGTTTGTACAACATCCCCCCATCAATTATTAACCCACATATCTTGTTTGCAACATGGCATCGGGTATGGAAGATGTTTTCCCATTGTTGCTTCTCTCCTTCCACCTTGATTTGAGTATTGAGTGCGCGCATAACCATAAGTGCTTCACCGTCCACCGGATACTCTACCACTTCACCACCACTAACATCATCTAGCTTGGGCATCCTATCTCCATCGCTATCACTAACCACTTCCCCGTGGGCACTCAAAATCATTTCTCTTTTATTAGGACATTGAGATGCAATGTGCCCCTTACCTGAACATTTGAAGCATGTAATGTCTCAACTTCTAGTATTTTGTAAACCCACCTTGTTTGTAGTATTGCCAACAACCTCTTCATTCGCCTTTGGTGTGCTGGTTTTATTGTTTGCCATAGCCACATCAACCTTTCTTCTTCCCCTCTAGGCTTCCAAGATGAATTATGACCCGATGGAGTCCTAGCCGACTCTTTCCTCTTCAATTGCCACTCCAGTTTCATTGCCACATGCAACATGTCTTCAAGTTCTACATAGTGTTGCAACTCAAACAAATTAGCAACGTCCCGATTCATCCCATTCAAGAAACGCGCCATGGTGGCTTCCTAGTCCTCCTCCACATTAGCCTGAATAATTAAAATTTCAATTTCTTTGTGGTGATCCTCGACACTTCTCGACCCTTGGTACAACCCCTGCAACCATTGATAAAGCTCCCTATGGTAATGGCTAGGTACAAACCTCTACTTAATAACTGCCTTCAACTCATCCCATGTCCAAATTGGTCTCTCCCCATTCCTTCGCCTTGAAGTGATCACCTGATCCTACCAAGCGATGGCATAATCAGTGAACTCCAAAATTGCAAGCTTCACTTTTCTCTCCTCCGAATAATTATAACACTCAAAGATAAGCTCCAACTTTTTCTCCCACTCTAGATACATCTCTGGGTCACTTCTATCCTTAAATGGCGGAATAGACATTTTGATGTTGTCCATACCTCCATCCACGTCATCTCCATAATTATTTCGACCTCGACGTTCAAACATGTCTCCTCTATTCCTCATTCCACCCAATTCAACTCCATTGATCCCAACGTCATCCACATCACCACTGTAACTAAATTCATCATGCAATTCCACCCTCGGTTCCCGCCGTCCCGGTCTCTTAGCATTAGGCACCTCAACCTATTGTTCCATACGCAAATTGGTAACCGATGTATCAATCCTTTCTATCCTATCACCCATATCCTTCAACATTCGCTCAAACCTACACATCACATCCTCCGGCATATTTGTTCGAGTACCAACCCAACTTGAGTTTGACCTTTCGCTGCAAGACATCTTAAATACTAAATTTTATATTCCTCACTTTTTATATCGCTTGGAAATCACTCAATTTAGGCTTTTTCCCTCAAATAATCTCACCACTCAGCCTTTTACCTCTCAGTTGTTTCCAGTCTGTGTTCTCAAGAACAATAGGTGGCTTTGAACTCGTGGAATAATAATTAATTGTTCAAGACTCAATAATCAAGAAGTTAAAGGACTAAGACAATAAATAATTTTTTTGGAGGGACTAAAAAATTTTTTTTTGACACATGAACAGTGACGACAGTACAGACGTGAACAGTAAAAAAAATTGTGTGGACTCTTACGAAGGAAAAATGATTAGGACATTAACACAACAAACGAAATTGAATTTGGACTCTAGATGAACCCAAAAACAACTTTGAATTTATTATTATTATTATTATTATTATTATTATTATTATTATTATTATTTTGTATTTTGACGGATCTAAAATAAGACTCTAACGAAGAACGATGAAGAACACAAGAATGAAAGAAAAACAACGAAACTGACTAAACAAGACAAATTGAAAGATATAACTTCGAACCTGGAGCCTAAGCTCTGATACCACCTGATGCGAACTCGGATAGCAACAAACACTATCGGACCCACACAAGAGTAACACCAATTCCAAGAATGCCAATTTGATTCGAAGTTTACGAATTTAATTCCTAAACGATGAATTAGGCAATCAACAATATATTAAATCGAAGGCCTCCTAATTACACAATTTAAGAAACTCACCCAAGGTTGCGAACGCCATGAGAAACGCCAACCAGATCCCTTGATAAGTTGTAAGTCCTGAAGAACAAAGATTTGGAAGCAAATCACCTCTCTGAATTAATTCTAAAATCAAAGTCTGTTCAATAATGAAAGATAGAAAATAATTTATACTAACCTAGGAAACAAGGAAACCACGAAATTCTAGAGTCCTAAAATAATGAAACTTGCCAAAAATAAGAAATTGAATCAAATTAAAATTCTCGCAAAAGTTGGAAATTCGCGTATTCAGTTTTGCCCATGCGACCGCATGGTAGAACTTGGTGCTGTCTCATGGTTGAAGATGTTGCCGCCTCTCGAGTTTCGGTAGCCACCTGTGAAACCGCATGCCTACGACAGGACACGATCGCATGGAGTTATGGTTTGGTCCCTTCTTCGGCTGCTTGAATCACGTTGTTTCATAGGCTTCCGGACTTCGACCCCAACACGAAAGTTGTCACTTAGCTCATGGACTTCAACATAGTATGCTCTATGCCTCAATCCATCAATTGTGCCACCTGTATTAGCTTCCCGAAGACCCAAACTTGGTTTAGGTTTCTTCCAATCAAACTCCAATGCTTTGGTTCATTTTGGCAAAACCCGTATCACATCACGCCATATCTTTAAGGCATGAACTATTGTTGCAAGTTCCAAGTCATGAGTTGGATAGTTTTGCTCATACTGTTTCAACTGTCTCGAGACGTAAGCAACTACTTTTCCATGCTGCGTTGGTACATAGCCCAAACCCTGTTTGGAGGCATCGCTGTAAATCACAAATCCATCAGAGCCATATGGTATCGTCAATATTGGAGCTAAAACTAGTTTCTATTTAAGTTCTTGAAAACATTTTTCACATTTTTCTGTCCATTAAAACTTAACACCCTTTCTTGTCAACTGAGTCATTGGCCCTGCTAGTTTTGAGAAGCCTTCAATGAATCTTCTATGATAACCAGCCAATCCCAAGAAACTGTGGACTTCACCCACACTGGTCGGCCTTGGCCAATTTGTTACTGCTTCCACTTTAGCAGAATCTACTTCAATTCCTTGGGCGGTAACCACGTGACCAAGAAAACCGACGCGATCAAGCCAAAATTCACACTTCTTGAACTTGGCATATAATTTCTCATTCTTCAAAGTTTCAAGTATCTTTCGAAGTTGTTCCTCATATTGCTTCTTATCCTTTGAGTATACAAGTATGTCGTCAATAAATACTATGACGAACTGATCTAAGTACTGATCGAACACTCGATTCAAGAGATCCATAAATACCGCTGGAGCATTGGTTAAACCAAAAAGCATGACAGTGAATTCATAGTGTCCATAACGAGTCTTGAAAGCAGTTTTTGGTATATCGTTTGCCCTGATCTTTAGCTGATGATACCCTGACCTCATGTCGATCTTTGAAACTTACACCCCTTAACTGGTCAAACAAATCTTCTATTCTTGGCAATGGGTACTTATTTTTTTATGGTCAGATGGTTCAATTCTTGATAGTCAATGCACATCCTCATACTCCCATCTTTCTTCTTAACAAAAAGTATAGGAGCTCCCCAAGGAAATACACTTGGCCCAACAACTCTTCTAATTGCAACTTTAATTCTTGAAGTTCTTTCGGTATCATTCGGTACGGTGCCTTGGATATTGGTATTGCTCCAGGAACCAAATAAATTGTAAATTCCACTTGCCTATCTTATGGAGTGCCTAGTAAATCTTCTAGGAATACGTCTACAAAATCTCGTACAATGTTAAAATAATTAACAGTCATTTTTGTATGTTGGGGACTAGTGATATTAACTAGAAATCCTTGACATGACTCTTTTTTTAACATTTTTTTCGCTTGAATAACCGATACAAGACGAGGTAAAGACTTAAACTTTGCTACGAAGAAACGAAATTCTCCCTCTCCCGGTCTGTGAAATAATGCTTCTTTCTCGTGACATCGAATGGTCTCGTGATTAAGTCCCAACCAATCCATGCCAAAAATGACATCAAAATCTTTCATCTCCAAAAGGTATAAGTCTGCTTGTAATATTTTCCCATCAATCTCTAACTTCATAGACTTAGTCATTCGATTTGTATAAAGAGTTCTTCCTGAAGAAATGCTAACCTTTAATTCATAATTCGTTTTCTCAAATACAAAGTTTGACTTAGCAGCGAATGATGCAGAGATAAAAGAATTGGTAGCCCCAGAATCAAAAAGTACGTAAGTAGGTACATAAGATAATAATAGAATACGTGTTATTACTTTCGGATCCTGCTCCGCCTCATGCTAATTCAATGCAAAAACTCGAGCATTTCCTTTCTTGTTCTTGTCTTGATCATCATCCTTCTTCTTCGGAGGCTCTGTGCATTTGAAAGCAATGTGTCCCGGCTTACCACACAAGAAACACATGTTCTTTCCAAGCAAACACTCACCCCTGTGGAGTTTAGTACACTTGGGATAGGGTGTAATACTCCCACTCATCCCACCAATACAAACTCTTGTGCTTGGCCTTTTATTTTACCAGTTAGACTGTTCTTGTTCTGATCACTCCACTTTCTTTTTCCCAATGACTCCCTACTCTGCTAAGCATACTATCCAAATATGGTCCTCTAATATGAAATACAATGGGCTCTCTCCAACATCTCACGATATGATGTGAAACAATGGGACATAATGATCATGCGATCTCTGGGCACAGTCCATTTTCAAACCTCCTAATCTTTTTAACTTCAGTATCCACTAAATGCAGGGCATATCTTGAGAACTGCTCAAACTACCTTTCGTAATCAGTAAGCGACAAGTCTCCCTGCCTGAGCTGTAGAAACTCTGATTCCTTGAAGTCTCTCAAAGCCTGTGGAAAATATTTTGCCATTACTTCATCCTTAAACTACTCCCAAGTTAAGTTACGTTGCTGTTCTTCCGTCCTAGTGCGTGAGTGAGACAGATTCTCACCAATGACTAGCTGCTCCAACAAACATAAATTCTGGGCATAGCACTTTCTGTATATCCGTACAAGCCATGTGTCGAAAGATGCACTCCAGACCTCTAATCCACTCCTTAACCGCCAGTAGGTCAGAACCACCATCGAAAGTCGGAGGCTTGTACCTACGAAATTGCTCAACCGCTGAGATAGCTCTCGGGACAAATGGAGGTGCATTTTGTTGTGGCGGTATATTCTGTGGCGGGGATGCTTGGCTCTGTCAGCTAAGTTCTTGTACCTCTCGTAGTAAATCGCGCATCAAGTTCGTGTGAGTAGGTGGTGCCATTTCCTAAAATTTAATTTAAAGTTACCAGTTACATTCCAGTACTAAGTCTAACAAGTTATACTTATTTTATCGTATGCATATCATAAATTTAACAAGAAAAATAACCTTAAAAATTTAAAGATATGCAATTTAAAATATTTAAATTATGCAAATTGTCTAAGTACATTTATCTTCTTACCCCTTTACATACTTTAGGGTCGTCAGAGGGTGGTCGATTGGTGGTCGTTGAATGCCAAAGATCATTCATATATTTAATAACTTTAAATTATTATTATCGTTAAATTCATAAATCTTCCGAAAAATATTAACCTTTACCAAATATTACGCAAAGAAACAAATATACATTATATTACACGTAACATTAAAAACGTGATATCATCAAAATTTATTTATTTATTTAATATTTATTTATTTTTTACATGGGGATTACATCGAAATTTTAGCTACTAGAAAATATCACATACTAGTGCATGACTATTATAAAATTCACCCATTTGAAAAATCTAGTAACTAAATAATTTAGTGATTATTGTGGCTAAAAATAAAATTTATTCTAAGGAAAGTATTTCTAACAAGTCTACAAATGTAAATACATACACACATAAACTATTTAAACAATCAACAATAAATATAATTTTTTTTCAAGACTGTACACTATGAACAGTGACGTCACTGTTCACATTCCATTTTTTTTTTCAAATTATGAGAATATACATGGGTCTACAGGAAATTAAACCTATGCTCTGATACCAAACAGCAACGGCCCAAATTTTTTATTGTATTTTAAATCACTACTAAAGGTTAAAAATAAATTTTTACCAATCTGTTAATTTCTTATGAATGAATAATAATTGTCACTAATTTCTATGTAAGTAGTGTTATAAATTCCTTTTACAATTATTACAAATAATCAATTTAATTGGATTCGCATGGTAACTAGAAACCACAAACTAAATTCAGAAAGGAGAAAAATGCACACTGTATGCATAGAACTGTCATTCCCTACCAACATGGAAGTCTCCAATTCTTTTCATCATGTGTTGGGAAATCCAAGGTAGACAAGTGAAGAAAAGGCGATGTGACATTTGCTTTGACCACATGCTTTTATAATTTATGAGAATGTCACAGAAAACTTCATAAAGCTAATCTTTGAGATGAACGAAATAGTAAAAGCATATACAGTCACTTTCTAACAATGAAATCGATAGGAAGAAAAATAACTTTAAATTCGAAATTCTATTTAAAATGCAAATTACGTATATTCATTTGCAACAAAACATGTACGAAAATCCGATAAGAACTCATGTTATATCATATCATATCATTGTACCGAAAATGGCCATATCATTCATATTATAGCATTTCATATCATAACTTTAACTTTTATGAGTACAAAATTCATCAACATGTAAAAAAATAATTAAACGGGATATAGAACACTGCACCTTGATTACATTTTACACATGAACTACCCAATCCAATGCATACTCAATTAATAATAATAATAATTTAAGGTTATATCTTTGGACCTTGATAACTTAGGCTCCACTAATCCAAAATAACTTTTTCTCGAGTATAACATGTATGATTAATTACGACCTATCCAACGAGGCCAATATTCATATACTTATTATTGCTCCGTCATTATCTACATTTTAAGCCAAATAATATCGAAATTTACTTTATATATGCTTTAGTCCCTAAAATTTCAAAACATTAAAATATAGTATACAAAAAAATAAAAATCTTTTCAATGAAATTTCGAGACATTACAAAAGAGGTCGTCTAGTTCATGAAGTAATGGCAAAAGGGGTTCACTCAACATCACAACCTATGACATTGTATTGTGATATAGTGGGACCGTAGAAAATTCTAAGGAACCGAGAAATCGTCAATGTGGAAAACACATACATGTATCACCTCATTGGAGAGATTGTTCAACAAGGAGATATAGTGGTGGGCAATCTAGATAGCATGTACATATAACCTTGGAGAACATTTTACTAAAAGCCTACCAACTAAAATTTTCAAAGGTTACATTGTAAAAAAAGGCAACTAAATTTTAGTTGATAAAATAATTAATACAACGATAAATCAAGCAATTGTTGAAATAAAATTAGTTATCAATATTAAGTTTTAACGACCATTTTTTTCGTTGTTGAAATGAAAGGCAACTAAAATTTGGCTGTTTTCATTGTATTTTAACGAAAATACGTTGATACAACAACCAAACAAGTGATTGTTAAAAAAAGAATCAGTTGTCAATAGAAATCTTTTAAGGCCTGTTATTTAATTGTTGAAATAATACATTTAATGATCAAATATATTTTTCTATCTTTGAATACATTTGTCAACACCTCTTTGTCAATTAAGGAACGACCAAATTTTTTTTTTTCATTGAATGATATCAACAATTTTATGACCATATATATGATTGTTGAGGATGATATTTTATGTAGTATATATGCTTGAGGGTATATTTTGATTATTTATTTTTTTGAATATCTAAATATTTGATTTATTTTATACAAGTATTTTTTTTATTTAGATTTCAATCAAGCAATAAAATATGCCATGATCACGGTTATTATTATAAATTGAATACTTAGATTGTTAAGTGCATTAAATTTCAATTTAAAATGATTAATAAATAGAGTCGAACACTTTATTTTGATAATATCATAATGTCTCTATTGAAATTTATCTAAATTTGGGAATGGAGATTCATAATATACTTAATGTGTAGTGGATGGGACCATGAACAATTTAATCACCATGATAACCACGCAAGACTATCAAACAAGCGCCTAAATTTGAGAGGTTTATGAACGTTATTTACTAGTCCGAGTTATTTACCAACAAATAGTGAAAATAATTATATAATCAATATATTGTTGCTTTGGGAATTAGGACAAATGAATTAATGAAAATGCACTTGAAACCATCATCCATCTACCATTTACGATCGCGCTACATAAACAGGGATAGTTGACAGATTTTACATCCCGACTGACGTGGCACTGAAAAAAAGGAAAAAAAAAAATCAAAACCCAAATAAAATCACCCAAATTAGTAGGTTTTCTACCAAATTGCAACCTTCCAAAAACACTAAATTGGAGGGGTTCTAATGAACTACATTAGTTACAGAGCAAACTATGTATTTTGCATTCCTACAAGTTTTGAACAATCACAATATGCTATTGCATGACCACCCACTACAACAAAAATCACTTTTTGCAACATTAAAAAAGCAACATTTATCAGTAAGTGTTGTCAAAGGGGCCTATGGCAACATTTTAATAAGTGAATGTTGCCAAAAGTTAATATAATTGAGCTTTGGCAACATTTTGTAAATAAATGTTGCTAATATTGCTTTTAGCAACGTTTATTTAGTGTTGCAAAAAAGATTTTGCCTTTCGCAACGTTTTTTAAATGTTGCGAAAGGTTTTGCTTTTTGCAACGTTTTTAAAATGTTGTGAAAGGTTTTGATTTTTGCAACGTTTTTAAAACATTGCGCAAGCAAAAAACGTTGTGAAAGGTTTTGGCTTTCGCAACATTTAAAAAAACGTTGCGAAAGGTTTTTCCTTTTTATTAAAGGTTTCATTAATCCATCCCAACGAATCCTACCCAATTTTCAATCCATTCTTCCCAAGTTCTCGTCCACTTCTACTCCTTCTTTCTCTGTGGGCCTCGACACGAAGTTGAGCTTCTCAGTGACATCTCGATCTGCCGCTCACTGCTTAGGGACGAATCGATTCTACATTTGACATTTCCACCGCCACTGGCCTCCAACGATCAAGCATCGAGCCCTAGACGCAGGTCATGCACTCATGCAACTGGTATCACCTTCGAGCCCTAGAACACGGCAGCCAACAGCAGAGCTTGGAGTCCACATTTCTACCGGCAATTCGACGGTAGAAGAAGAAGGTGAAGCCCCCTGATTTGTATTTTATATATTGTTGCAATTTTTTCTATTCTTTAACTTTTTTTATTTGTGTTTTGTGTTTTGACATTGTTGTATTTTTTTTCATTTTAACATATGAAATTAGTCTTGAATTGCTAAATGAATGCATTCTATATTTGATGAAGCCCTCAAGTTCAATTTGGTGATTCCTGTCCTGTCCACTGAAGTCTCGATTTACTCTTAAATATATAGGTAAACAAACGTAAATCATATTGGTCTCTGGTTTAATAATTACTTACAATCTTTGAATTAGGTTTATTGTTTCTAAAATAGGCTCTAGTTTTTGAATTAACTAATGTGTACCAGAGATGTTAAGACTATGATTCCATAATACCAAGTGGATTTCCCTTTTCACGAAAGTGCCTTTCTTTGTGTTTACATGCTGTTGATCGAGGAATAATTGAAATATAGAACTATGTTGTGGTATGAGAAATTAAATGATGTCGCTGTTTAACTATGTGAATTACAATTAAATTTTTACCTGAGCACAAGAAAAGATGAAGCTTCCTTCATCATTAGCAAATATATTGTGTAAATGCAGAACATTGTAAGCAAAGTGTTGCAATCAGCTATTTGCGAGCTAGTCAAGGCCATAACCTGGAATGTCGTTAAATCTTCACATGAATATTATGTTCCAATCAAGATGATGTAAAAGGCCATGCTCTTTTTTGATAATGACACTTGATTCAAGAACTATGATATTGGTCTAAGCATCTTATCCTAAAAACTAAGCAAATTTATGCTAAAAAATTAATTCTTGTCAGCTATAGAATCCTCCCCTTGCTCATCCTGCTTACCAGAAAATTTAGAATAGAACTGCAAAACTTTTGGATGTGCCTTAATCTTTGAGGGATCAAAACCTGCCAAATGAAGGCCTCTCAAGAGTCTTACTCGTGAAAGTGCAACATAGACCATCCCGAAGTCAAAAACACGCTTGAGATCCGTATGGAGCTTGTCAAGAGTCATTCCCTGGCACTTGTGAATGCTTAAAGCCCATGACAGTATGAGAGGGACCTGCCTTCGCACGGCAACGACTTTGTCCCCATCCATGACAGTCCATATGTGAATTGTAATGCTTAAGCTCTCCCTTTCCCCAACATAAAATCCAGGGAAGGTGATTGTAAAGCAAAATAGTGATAACACAAAATATTCGCCAGTCTAAGAGTGCAAAAAAAAAAAAATAAATAAAAAAGAGAGAGGGATATCAAGGTCTAAGAAAGAAGAATGATGAATTTAAAGGTTCTTGTCTGTAAGAAACTCCTCCTAAATCATAAAGTAAATATAGAATCAAACTTGAGGAGAGAGCCAAGAGGCCGCTTCTTTAAGCCCAGTTCTTTAGGAAGTCCCAAAAATAATTTACGTTCCTTTTTCCCCCGCCAAAGCCACTTTTTAAAAATGAGTATTTTTATCAAACGAAAAATTTTTATTTAACTAACAATAAGATTATTTTAGTAATTTTATCAAAGGTTTGATGATTAAATGGAAGTCGTCCAAAAGGACTAATTCTCACCATTAAGTGGAAGGTTTGGGTTGTTTGCACCAATTTTTGAAGGTTAGGTATCATTGGTGTAACCTCATAGGGTATAGACCTTTGAACCAATAATATCATTTTGCAACATGAATATCAAAATCACAAATATACTGTGATAAAATCTTTTGAAAGAAAATCACCCTGCTAAATAAATAAGTTAATTACAATTCTTTAATTTTTTTGTTAAAAGTTTTTTGTCCGTACCTGTTACTATCCTGGTTAATAATCAAAAAGTTAAATAAATTAGAATTTCTAATCGAAGTAATTTCATAATAGTCAAATTTTTATCTATCAATGTACCGTAATTAGAATTTTCAACTTATAAGTTAGTCGTGTTTCTTATTCTCGTGTATAAAGAGATATCTTTTGATCAGATTTAAAATTTCATTACGCTCACGAGGTGCAAATATATTTGAGTATTCAGAGTTCTAAGATCGACTCGAATTCTAATAGCCTTTGTTAGATGAATTCCGCACTCTTAATGAAGCCATGGGAAGTACTATTGCTTGGCCAAAGAGCAGTATTAGACTTTTGGATTAAGGTATATTTTCTGGATTTATAACATATACGCATTCTATTTCCATTTTCTTTCCATCCCAAATAGTATTTAGTTTTGGTTGGTAAATTTAAAGTGGTTACATGTAATGGTTGGTTAGTTAGTGAGATTTTGCCAGTGAGGGTTAATAGGTTAGTTGGCTTAATTCTTAGGTTTTATTCAATAAGTCTTTTGTTATTGAATGATCGAAACATGATTTGAGGCTAGAATTCTTGTAGTGAGTAATTTGTTAATGTGTGGGCTACATGATTTTGTGCTAAGCCGGAAATGCCTTTGTGATTGTCTTGATTTTTCACAATTAAGTATGTCTCAATGAAAATGAGAAGTTTTGCTATTTGAATGTTTATTTGTTATTTAGTGGTTGTTGGCTAAAAATACTTGTACGGAACTCGTTGATTGCAGGCCGATCTTTCTCCAACAACAAGTTTCTTTTTCAAGTGAAATTGACGCAAGGCTCGTTGGACAGAAATTGTTCCATTGGCCGTTGATCGAGTAACATGAAGACGGTTTCAAGATTAATTTTCGATTTTTGTAGTTTCCTAATTACATTGTTGTAGTACATGTTTGGAGACTTTTAATTTAATTTTGGAAAATATTATGTGTTGAATATTTTACAAATTTAATAAGTACATGTTTGTTAGTTTATTATTTTGATGGTACATGCTTGTTAGTTTTGAATGACTTATCAATCAAAGAACAGAATTTTTAGTAGTGTTTAAGCGTGGATATAAAAAAAAATGTGGCCTGTCTATTGCAACGTTAGACAAACGTTGCAATAGACCGTCTTTTGCAACGGCCGTCAAATGTTGCAATATCCTGTCTATTGTAACATTTAATGAATGTTGCAAAAGACAGTCTATTGCAACATTTGACAAATGTTGCAATAGACTATCAATTGCAATGGACATTAAACGCTGCAAAAACTTTTACCGTAATAGCAACATCAAGTTTCGCAACATACGCTTAAACGCTACAAATGACTTTTTGCAACGTTTTTTGGCCATTGCAATAGCCCCTTTTTTGGTGTAGTGACTCTGTGATATTTCACTTATAACTATATATGTTGTTCAATATTGAGGTGGTTTCATTAGTTATAGTGATATTGAATTCATTTGATTTAATAGTGCAATTATGGGGGGAAAAATAATAGCATGTGTCATACTTACAGAGCTAAGGGTCATTACTTTACTGAATGCCCAAGGAAGCACCGATGCCTAGAATGCAAGCATGGATTTATGAAGTGTTTCGAGGTGGAGAAGCAGACAGCTAATAAAGGGCGATTATTTTTTTGTTGCACAAAGAATTGCAAATTTTGGGATTGGGTTGTCAAAGAAGAATCAAACAGCCAATCGTCCAGCAATAATGCTTCATTAGTTAACCTTTTGACGAATGAAAACATTGAAAAATGTCACAAAAATTTGAATGTCGAGTTCACTTCAATGATGAAGAAGACCTATACATTTCAGTGAATGTGAAAATATGCAAGGCAAGTTGTAGTGCCGAAGCGAATTCGAAAGGAAAGCGATCGGCCTGATTTGTTGAACAAAATTTGCTCTCGATTTTTTACATAAAATCTGTGTATGTAGCATTATATCGACTTAGTTATCAGTGTCTTCATGTAGCAACTGTAATGACTGTTGTTTAACTATTATCTATTGACTAAGTTGGATTATGAATGTGTAATATTTTGAAGGCAGGATTGCCACTATTGTACTCAATGAAGCATTATCCTGTATGATTGAAATTGTAATTGCATTTGAGTTTTCCAAGTCTTCTATGAAATCATGTTCGAATTGGCATTGTCATGCCAATGTCTTTACTTTCACTTATGCCCTCATGTAATTAAAGAAAGCAAGTGATGTGGGCTAAGATCAATAGTTTGGACGATAATCAAATGGACTAGTCGTTGGTTTGTGGAAACAAATTTGCTACCTAATTGACTTGAAATTGACTTGAATACCAAAAGTATTAATTGGAAAATATTCCCACATTTCTTGCGAATAGCTTATCACCTTCTAGTCGTGGATCCATAACTCACAGCTTGGGTGGCAACACAGGTTTCATAAATATCTAATGGGATTGTATTATATTTTCTCATTAACTTGATGGTTGGAGGAGGCAAAATCATATTTCTCGAAGATCTTGTTTGAAATTAACATTTTGTGAAAAACATACAATTTGGAGGGCCAGTTGTTGTCACCACCCCTCCTTTAATATGCTATTTCCTACAACATCGCTAAAAGCCATTAAAACCAATTAACTTACCCAAACATGAGGATTACTAGGAAATTATGTACTCGAGCATATACCTCCTTCACATATAACTCTACCATGCACGGCATCCTAAATATTATAAAAGATTAGTTTGAACAATGAAAAATTGAAAATTTCATACTTTCAAGGTGACAAGCGATAAACTATTATGACAATTTCATCGGAAAACCACAAGGCAAAACTGAAATAAGAAATGGTTCCAATACTATGAGAAAACTGACTTGTGCAGTATCTCGAAAATATGGTATCATTTTACATAGAGTAATGGGATTCGTAGTGAAAAATGTCAGTAGTCGCCCTATGTGGCATATACTTGGCAATTTGGTATTTGAGACATAGATATGGTAGTTATTTTTTAAATTATACATCAAATGAAAAACTACCAAATATACGTCACATAGAACGATTGCCGGTAGTCTTCACTGCAAATAGCATTATTCTTTTTACATTTGTATATATTTCTCGAAAAAACTGCGGCAAAGGATTTATATATTATCATGACATAGAATGCCAAATACAATGAATCATCCATTGCAGCATAGTATCAATTTCTCTTTTTTGTTAATACTTGAGCAGCAAAATATGGTACAAGCTGTCCATCATAAAGTAATAATTAAAATTATATCCGACAATGATATCTGAACATAATGCTTGAAATCAATAATGTACAAAAAAAATGTGCGCCAACCCATCTACGTACCCACCTTTTACAATGCTCCACCTAAAAAAGAAAACGTAGACATTTCCATGAAGCTATACAAATCAAATAATATGTTCACATATGCATCATATTTTGTTACCTAAACTTATTGAGCACGGTTAGGAATCGATTTGAGCAACATAAATATTTGTCATCATCTTTGTTTTATAATTGGAACCCATTATGTATCTGATCCCCCATGATTCGATAAATGTGGATAATAGTACGACATTGGTTGACCTACAATGTAATATGAATATTATTAGTTGCATACATACATGAACTGGAAAGTTGAACTCAAAATATTGACCATGATTCATACCTTGTGAGCTATATATAACATTTGATGATGATGGAGGGATATAATTTGATAACGGTAATACCCTGAATGCCATGACCTTTTAGACATCAACAATTTTTTACATTAAAGTTTTATCCAGTCCATAATCGCACGTGACCGCCCTTCATCATCTACAGTAAGGTCTCCACCCGCGCAAACTCACAGCACAATTCATCTTATCTCAACTGCTCACGAGAACTAATTAAACCATCGTAATTCACTACAACCCTCATGTATACTCTGCTAACATCTCATCTCCATCTCCGCTGTATGTACATCTCAAGAAATGAAGTGACATCACAACGAATCAATACTGCAATCACATGCCTACAAAGTATTCCCCTGAAACTCGAACAAATGAAGCTACAAACAATGTCACAATTCTCTTTCTTAAATGAGATGACAAATGTTATTTTTCTTTTATCGCCCATCATACATAACATCCTCTCGTGCCTCGTACGTTGTCAACAAGTTTTCCTCCGAAATAAATATGATATCACAGTAAACCTTCCCCGTCAACTCATCTTGAGCTTCCTTGAATTTTGCAATCATGTAAACTGACTAAAATTGTATCTCCACTTCATATTGAGTTGCATATGGTACCATTTGCAAAAATGATTTGAAAGTAGCCTGGAACTCCTTCTCAACCTTATTCCGCAGTGTTCGTTCATACTATTCTACGAATTGCTTCAAGGAGATCTTCGAATGCACATACCCGTCGAAAAACGCATTCATACTCTTACTTCTTTGTATTGTTGACATCCCTGCCCAAAAAAGTGGTCTTAGAAAAACAAGGAATCCAACAGTTTCTTTTATCATACAGGCCAATTAACCAATCATTATCCTAAAAGCTATACTGATCTATCATTGAAGCCCACCCATTTTCAAATTCTCCAACAAATTGCGAATCATAAACTAATACATGTAAAGCCCTAAATATCGAAGACCTGTTGTAATGGTATCCAAACTTTTCATGCAACTTTTTTAAAATGTGCCACAAAAACCATATATGCCTCGTGTGTTGAAAAATGATTTGAATTGCAATTTGCATGACCCTGTCTTGATCCGCAATTATTCCATGTGGTGCGTGATCATGCATACACTATAGTCATGTCATGACCAACCACACAAAAGTATCCATGTCTTCATTCGAGACCAACGGCATAGGCATATTTTTGTGGAAGTCAAACATATCTTTTAAATCCTTCAACTCCATACCTACCTCAGGCACAATCACACCATCTCACCTTCCACATCGTTAACGTAGTTTGTAACATTCTCATCATCAGATTCTACCAACACATAATCATACTCGACTTGCACTTCGTCCATAGTTTATTTGGCTGTGAAAGAATAAACACTCACATTCAGGAATCCGTAGTCACTATTATATAAGCAGACAAAAAACTCGATTCAAGCAGAGTTTTAACTACATTATTATTACTTACAAATAATCAATAGTTCACGTTTGTAAAGGTTTGTCTACAAGTTAATCTTGCTACTTTCCTGAAGTTATAACATAAAAAGCTTAATTTTACATTGTAATTAAATCCTCCAAACACCATAACCTAGGTCTACTGCGAACATGCATCAAAGGTAACAAATTTCAAACATGTAACTGTAATATATCATTATCTTAGTCACCATAAACCCTCTAAACAACTTTAATGAATTTACCCATTACAAATTAATTTTACCCGAAGAGATGAACTTGCTAAACTGGGAATGGAGACGGGGAAGCACAATTCAATATTGCTGGGCGACAATGTTCCCTTTCGAAAATGTGGATTTTATGCTTTTCAATAAGATCGAAGTGTTATCAAATCTTCGAAAATGTGGTAGACATAGACAAGCACGAGTTCAATACAGCCAGGCGAATCAACAACTGCCTTCGGGTTCATCGCCGGATCGCCACCTTTCCCAGAAAATTATCCCCGACATTTACGGGTTCTACTTTGAAGAGACTCTATTTCGAAATTTGCAACAGTGCCTTAACTTTTCCAGTTTTAGTTTCACTCATTTCCTTTGCTTTTGCTCTCACGTGTCTGTCACATGTGTTTTAAGTGCACCCTCCATTATCACAAGCCCCGTCAGAAAATTCAAATCCCCGTTTGTTGGATGTCGTCGAACCTGTGTGGGAAGCATTATTCTACTATTTAATAAGGGCGATCATTACCACAAGTATATTTAGGGATGGCAAAAAATCTGTTCAACCCGATACCCGTAGGCCCTGTCTCGAATGAGGCAAGGATTACCTACTTAACAGGGTAAATGGAATGGATATGGGGCGAGGGTCATCGTCCTGAAACAGGTATGGGGTGGGTACGGGAAACATAGTCTCGTCCCCACTACCCGCTCCATTTAAAGTTAATTTCAAATATAAGTTTTTATCAAACAAAAATAATAAATTTATCTTCATTTTTAAAGAGAATAAAAGACGTTTTTAAAAAATTGGTAAAAAAAAAAAAAAAAGTAATAATATTTACTAATTAGGGACATAAAAAAATTAAATAAATAAATAAAATAAATAAAAAGAAAAAAAATAAATAGGTCAGGGGACACTTCCTGCCCCACTTTAATTAGGTATGGGTACAGGGTAAGATAACAAAAATACCCGACGGAATGGAAATGGGAATGGCCGAACAGTCTCATACCCGCCTCGTTGTCATCACTACGTATCTTTCTATTGAAAAAAAATTAATATGAGCTCAGTAGTTCGACAATAAGATTGTTGAATTCTTCTTATTAATTATAAACTCACAATTGCAAAGTGAAAAATTGAACTTGCGAAATTACATAAATAATTAAAGTGAGTGATTGGTCAAACAAGTCCTTTATAATTATTTTTAGGGATGACTTTTAGAAAGCCATGCCGAAATATTTAATCACTGATAAGAAAATTAAGTTTCGGTAATGTGAATTGATTGAACAATACAAACTTGAATCAATAGTTAAAACAGTTGAGAAGAAACTAATTTTTCCAAAAAAAAAAAAAAAAAATTCATTTTAGTTGTTTTTATTTTTTACCTTAAAATCTACAGTGATGCCACATAAGCAACTAAGATTATCTAAGAAATATGATAAACAATAAAAATCTTAGTTTACCAAATATATTTGAATAATGTTAACTTTTAAAAATATATAAAAAATTTAATAAATATATTATTGTCTCATTTTAATGAATTGAGATAATAAAATGAATTATCCAAAACTAAAAAAAAATAAAGGAGTACTAAACGGGGCAAGGGCCCCGTAAACAGATAACGGGGCAGGTACAAGGCGAGGGGCAGGGGAGATTGCCCTGACCCCGATTCACCACGTTGTCATCCCTACACATAAGCATGCACCACCTTGGGAGGAAAGGCCACGTAGACTTACAGTGGTATGTCGTGTGGAAATCCCACTTTCCCTCACTCTCTTTGCTCAACTTAAATGAGGCAATTGACCTATTAAGCATCTCCTCGAACGTTCCACACTATCCCATATGGTCTGTGTAGACCATAACTAGATATGGACCTTGTGTACCCATTGTTATCTTGACAAAAAAAAAAAAAAAAAAAAAACACAAAAAAGAAAATTAACAAAAAAAAACACCAACAAAC
>NC_036239.1:14182570-14257265 GCF_002742605.1 Olea europaea var. sylvestris
AAAAAAAAAAAAAAAAAAAAAAAAAAAAAAAACACATCAAAGGAAACTTACCAAACCAAGCATCTACGAATCGATGGAGGTGTAACACATGGAACTAGCGTACAACATCTTAACCTAGTTTCATGAAGATTCTTCCCCAAATAGCACAAATGTACGGATTCTCTTAAAATCTAGCCAAATCTCTGTTTGTTTGTTTTCGCCACATTCAGCTCTCCAATATCTCTCGGGACGATAATGTTGAATTTAAATTTTAATCATGTTAAAAATCAAGAATTACAATACAATAATTAATAAAACGAATTCATACATGTGGAAACCATTATTGATATGAATAATAGTTGTAATAGCGGTCAAGATATTTCTCTCCTTGCTCTTCACAAAGTATTAGCTATCAATGGGGCAAGCTAATAAAACATCTGGAGAGGAGAGGGGACCTAGCATTTATATATAGGAAATAATTGAGCCGTCTCATTACGACTAGAATTCTAATTATGGTTTATTTTCGGCTCACGTGTTTAAAATTACCACATCACATTAATCACAACCCATAAGGTGTAAAAGGCCCAACTGATCACTTAATAAATTTGACCCAATCACGAATATCATTATGAGTCATACATCTAACCCGTTAAATTTGCAATTGAATGTGAAGCCCACATATGAAATTATTCCAACAGATAATTGACTTGATCATCAAAAATCTGATGTTTGTCACCCCTTTCTTTGGTTCCGTTATTTTCGTGTCTAATAGTTTTTTGTCCAAATGCAGATGCATTTTACATGTGGTATGGATTTTTTAGGCCAACAATTTTATTTTATTTTTAATTATTTAATCTAGAATAATTGAGTGATCATTTTGCCTTTCTCAACTTTGAATTTACTAATCAGATGAATTGAATAATGTAAAAATTGATGTAATTTATCTATTCAGATGAATGACGCTATTTTTTCAACGATTAGAACACAATTGTCTCAAAGAATTAGGGATGAATTTGCAAATTAAATAAAAGGTAGAAGACGATTACTGCTTTCTACCCAGAAAGTAAAGCTAAAGTATGCATGATGGTTTATTTCTCTTAGTCGACTCTATTTTTTTTTATTTTTTTTTCCTAGCTAAAATGGAATACATCTAAGCCAATTGTGTGTTTTTAACTAAGAGAAGGAAACTCCTAATACAGCGCAGTGGATTGACTTCTTTCTGTTGACTTGGTCATCAATTTTGAGTTTCTTGTCATCTTGTTAAATGGTCAACTTATAATTTTTTTTTCCTAATTATTCGACTATTAATCAAATCTTTCTCTTAATTGATTACACATGGAATGGATAAATGATTAATCCTTCTCTCAATTGATTAAACATTAAACTGATAGATGATGTTACTTTACATTAATTTACTTAATATTTTTGTTATTTAATATAAATTAATTAAGAATATTTGGCAACCATCTTTCATGCCAAAATTATTTTAAAAAATTATCAAAACATATTCAAAAGCAATTTGTTAGTTTCAAAAGTCACTTTTGACTTTTTAAAAATTATACCAAACATTTTAGTGTATGGCTATATAGCTCTAAAAATGGAAATAAACACCATTTTTTGAAGGGCACTACACGTACAAGCCAGAAGATTACAGGACCTTTACAGACACACACAAGCAGGATGGGTGGGTATTTTTGAGGTAATTTTTTAATGATGTGGATCCGCCCACATGTGAGTAATCTGTATGTTTTCTGTGAAATATGGCTCCGTACATATAGCTTTAATCCCATTTTTTATGGGTTGGAGTCAAATGATTGTACAAAGTCAACTTATTACAATCACCGGATTATTAACAAAAAATGGAAACATCTCTGCCAATTGTGTGTTTTTATTTCTTAGGAAACTGCCAAGCCAGGAATACTTTTTCGTCTTGACTAGCTTATTGTGTCATCTGTTAATTACTTAATTAATTGTCATCTCAGAAGATGTTTTCTAATTATTCGATCATTCATTTAATCCTTCTCTTCATTAACAATAATTGCATTAAGAATATTTTGTAAGTATCTCTCAAGAAATGTCAACTTAATTTCTTTGGAAATTCCAATGCTCTAAATTTCATTGACAGTAATTATACTTTACTCTAGTGTTAGTTAGGTAATTGTATTTCAATTTTGTTCACTCAGTAACTAAACGCTTATTTGTATTCATTCAAGAAATTATGTCCGATTCCTTCATTTGATCTAAACAAAATTGATGAACTGATAGTCAATAAATAAAACACACCAATATTTTACTAAAGTTGTAAATATTATGCGTTAACAACTAATATTTACATTTGAAAGTCATCGTTTCTATGGAATTGGACAAAATTGCATGATTTTGAAACCAAATTACAATCGATTGTGAACAAATTAGTGCATTAATTCGATTGAAATTTTGTAAAGCGTAGTTATCCCTTTTTTTTTTTTTTTTTAAAACTCATCATTTAAGTTTAAATTTCTTCACCAATAATGATTCAATCATAATTTAAGGCTGTTTCCTATGCACTTGACATATTTTTCTTACAAGAACACTGTAGACGTTAATAGGACTCGTTAGTTGTCCAATTGTGTATTAATAATGTTTTATCAACTTGTGAAAATTCGTGTTTACCTAATAAACAATTGTATTAAAATTGCCATTTCGATAACTGAGATGACCTTCTCCTTTCATTTTTTATTTTTTTTTTCTCTATCTCAAAACTGCATGATTTTGAGTGTTTTTATACCATAATAATAAGGTAAAGAATTGACCAAATTCCTAAATATAAATAATTATTGAAGCTACAAAATTGCCGCAAGTAAAATTAGGGCAGAAAAAGTATTAAGACTTGTGGTTTTATTCTTAAAATGTCAAACTTATTAAAAGAAGTTGCTCAAATCCTTGTATATCGGTCTGTATTTCGTTATTTAATTGATGTGAGATTCATCCCTTAACATTTCCTTGCAAAATGGTGACTTATTTGAACGGATCAATCTTAAAATTTGTGTGCTCGTGTTTGAGTTTTAATCGGATCGAATTACTTGTAGGAGTTTAATGGACTATGATAAAATACTAATACTAGGAGTTCCATCTTAAAATGTCATCCTTGTTGAGGAGTAGCCCAAATCATTATATGTTGGTCTTCATTTCCGTATTTAATCGATGTTGAATTTATCCCTTCACACAAAGTTCCTTGTCCATGCCATACTAGTGCCGTGTACGTCTAGTCTAGTCCCATCCCGTCCCTCCTCCATTTAACCATGTTCACAATGATGTAAGTTAAAAAGTGAAAGATAATGGATTCTTGAAGGAATGCGATTACAAAGTTCATGTGTATGGATCAATACAAAATTCAAGAAGATCAAGTTGCCATTTATAGAATAGACATGTCACACTTATTGTTTGAAATAATGATCAGCCTAACCGAATCACAATCAAGAAACGGAATGAGAAAACTACATTCCAGACATTGCAGACAAGTATCAAGATGTTTTGAACATCATAAAACACAGACATTGAGATAATTAAGACAATAAAGCTATTAAAATCAACAAAAATAAGTTCGGCTAATCGATGCCATTGATTCTGCATTTAGTTTAGCCATTTTCATTGGAAACTCCAGCCTCGCCATTTGATCTCGAGCCTTTATTCTTGCACGAATTAATTTCACTTGATCAGATTCTTCTTCGTCGTTTTGTTCTTCCTCTTCCTCTGCCAATTGTGCGTGTGTTTATTTCTTAGGAAACTGCTAAGCCACGACTATTTTTTTTCATGTTGAATTGGTCATCAATTGAGATATATCAGTTTCGTGTCGTCCGTTAATTATTGTCAACTTGTAAGATTTTTTAATTATTCGATATTAATTTAATCCTTCTCTTCATTAAAGCATGGATAGATTATGTTAAGAATAATTTCTTATAAAATATTTTATTTATAACAAATTGCATTAAGAATATTTGGTAAGCATCTCTCAAGAAATGTCAACTTTCTTTGGAAATTGCAATGCTCTAAATTTCATTGACAGTAATTATACTTTACTCTACTGTTAGTTAAGTAATTGTATTTCAATTTTGTTCGCTCGATCACTAAATATTTATTTAATTTCAATCAGGTAATTCTGACTGATTCCATAATTTGATCTGAACAAAGTCAATGACCTGATAGTCAATAAATAAAACACGCCCATATTTTACTAAAGTTGTACATATTCTATGTTAACAACTAATATTTACATTTGAAAGTCATCATTTCTTAAATATCTTATCATCGTTTTCGTGGAATTGGACAAAATTACATGATTTTGAAATCAAATTACGATCGATTGTGAACAATTTACTGAATTAATTCGATTGAAATTATTGTAAAGCGTAGTTATCGAAAGTTAAAGTATAGTTACATGGTTGATACTATGAAAAAAAAAAATACAATTGACAGGAATGAAATTTATCTCGCCTCGCCCTAAAGGTTTGCTGCAAGCTTGGAACCAAACTACATAGAAACTGGTGCTAAGCTTTGAAAACCCAATTTTAGACTCGGTCCATAAGGCATATATGGATTCTTGAATTACACAATATAAGACTAAACTGAACTGAATCGAAGATCGCACAATCTAAAACAATGAATTTTTTTTAATACCAATAAGTAAATTTATTACATTAAGTCACTAAACGTCGAAGTACAATACAATCTCAAACAATATTTTATTTTTGTCAACGCAAGTTTTTTTTATTCCCTCTAAAACTCATCATTTAAGTTTTAATTTCATCACCAATAATGATTAATCAATCATAATTTAAGGCTGTTTCCTATGCAGCTGATATATTTTTCTTGGATTTTGCTACACTAACATTGGGATTAACATAGGAGATGATCGAACACACACATGAGAGGGGTTGATATTTGTTAATTCACGTGGGACCCAAATGCAAAATGTGAGGATCGATCACCCTTTCTGTCAACCAATTCGATCACTTTAGCTTAACTCATTTTTCTTTAAATTGGTCAGTCGTCCAATTGTGTAGTAATAACGTTTTATCAACTTGTAAAAATTCGTGTTTACCTGATACACAATTGTATTAAAAGTCCCATTTCAATATACGACTTTCGTATTAAAAAATCTAGCTTGCACCACTATTTAATTATTGCAGCAAACTAACATCACAAGCAGTCTACGAAAATGAAATTTGTGTATTTAGATCCGGTTAAAAAACAGTTGAGTGACTGAGATAACCTTTTTTTTTTTTTTTTTTTAACTGCATGATTTTGAGTGTTTTTATACCATAATAATAAGGTAAAGAATTGATAAAATTCCTAAATATAAATAACTATTGAAGCAACAAAATTGTCACAAGTAAAATTAGGGCAGAAAAAGTATTAAGACTTGGGTTTTTATTATTAAAAGGTCAACCTTGTTAAAAGAATTTGTTCAAATTCTTATACATTAGTCTATATTTCATTATTTAATCAGCATGAGATTTATCACTTAACATGTCCTTGAAAGATGGTGACTTATTTGAATAGATCAATTTAAAAATTTTTGTACTTGTTTTTGAGTTTTAATCGGATCGAATTACTAGTTGGAATTTAACGGATTCTGATATAATATTAATACTTCCACCTTGAAATGTTGTCATACTAAAGAGTAGCCCAAGTCCTTATATGTTGGTCTTTATTTCGATATTTAATCAATGTGGAATTTATCGCTTAACACAAAATTCATTGTCCATGCCCTGTTGGCTACCGTGTACCTCCGTCCCGTCCCGTCCCGTGTCATCCCTCCATTTAACTATGTTCAACAATGATGTAAATTAAAACGGCAGTGCTGGGCATACAGGTCTAGCACATTACAGAACCCTTATAGGGTTCTCACAAAAGGGTGGGGTCCAGATTTTTTTCTTCATTTTTTATTACATCGAGACCCACGTGGAATCGACCCCATTGAGGGGTTGGTAAGAAATCTGTGAAAAAAGCTCTATACACAGAGCTTTATCCATATTAAAAAGCGAAAGATAATGGATTCTTGGAGGAATGCAGATTATAAAGTTCATGTTTATGGATCAATACAAAATTTAAGAAGCTCAAGTTGTCGTTTATAGAATAGACATTTCATACTTATCTACAATATATTAAAAGTGGGGATTGAAGAGAAACTTTTAATTACTAATTGTACCATTACATATTTAGCTTTAAGTCAAATACACCCTCATTTATCCTCATATCGTTAATTTTCATGGTCAATAATACCCTTAAAATTTAATTTATTTCAACTAAATTCAATTATTATTAAAATTAAAATTATTTATCTTTTAAATTAAGTCAATTAATTTCCACTAAATACTATTATTACTAATTATTAGTATATGATTAATAAAAACTTATATACAAATAAAATAAAAATTATAACAATACCACATATATAATTAACATGAAATCGAATAGACTATTAAATCAATTAATATTAATAAATAAGATTTATAAAAACAATACAATTATATATAAGCTCAAAATTTTTTTAATCCTAATATTACAGATTTAAAAAATAGTGCACTCCTAAAAGATTTCATTGAAAATGAAAATAATATTTGAAATTTTTTTTAAAAAAAAAATTTCGAGAAACATTTTACTTTTACATTTTTATATTTGTGATGAATAATACCCTTAATACTCAATTTACAACTTCTAAATAAGATAATTAATAATTATTATTGATTTCAAAAATTAAGTCAATTAATTTTCACTAAATACAATTATTACTAATTATTAGTACACAATTAATAAAAATATTATTACATACAATTAAAAGAAATTACAATAATACTATTTATATTTATAATTTACTTGAAATGACATATTTTATTAAGTTAATTAACAAAACTTAAGGATAAACAATGCTTACTATTGGACTATATATTTCTGAACATGTATTATCTTATGAGCAACTATATCCCACACTTTTTGTGAAGTTTCAATGCAAACAACAAAAGTTTTGATAAAAGACTAAAAATAGAAAATAAAAAGAAGAAAAGTTGTGGGATCTTGACAAAAAATATTGTGTGCAAAAATAGGTTATTCAAATAAAAATATTACATTTCAATTATATACATAATTTTATTAAAAAAAAATGTTATTCACACACACATTAACAATATTAATTTTACCTTTAGTAATATTAATTACATCAATTAATTTCAAACATATTATTAGTACTTAAAAATATTAGGCATATCATTCATCCGATACATAAAACGTGCAATGCACGTGTTTAGTACTAGTTGTTTGAAATAAAGATCAGCCTAACCGATTCACAATCAAGAAACGGAATGAGAAAACTACATTCCAGACAAGTATCAAGATGTTTTGAACATCATAAAACACAGACATTGATATAATTAAGACAATAAAGATATTAAAACCATCAAAAATAAGTTCGGCTAATCGATGCCATTGATTCTGCATTTAGTTTAGCCATTTTCATTTGAAACTCCAGCCTCGCCATTTGATTTTCAGCCTTTATTCTTGTACGAATTAATTTCACTTGATCAGATTCTTCTTCGTCGCTTTCTTCTTCCTCTTCCTCTTCTTGATCGTCTTCTTCTTTGGACAAATCAGAAGATTTTATGCACTCTAAATGCGTACCGAAATCACAGTCAGGACAATAATAACACCAGTAACCTTCTGATAAAGTACCATCACAAACATCACACGTGTAAATCAAATCATCCTCTGAAGAATTTGGCGTCGAATGCAAGAGATTAAGAGGGTGTGTATGAGATTTACAAATTTCAGTATCTGGCAGAAAAGCGCATGTCACATGGATTTTGAAATCGCATTTCTGGCACTGGTAAACGAAGGCATTAATGCTATCACCACAAGCATCACAAGGATAATAAAGACTATACTCGGGCGGTCCGGATTTTAGATCAAGAGGGTGATCAGAGTGAAATTTGTGCTGAATATTTGGAGGCAGTTTGAAACACGATTCGTGGAGGAAGAAATCGCAGTTTCGCTTCTTGCAAATGTAAGCCAGACCGGAAAGTTCTTGTTCGCAACCTGAGCAGATCATTTCTTCCTCTTTTTGCACTTCAGATTGCTCTAGACCATGAGGGTGGCTGAAGTGTTTCATTTTTTGGTGTCTTGCACTTTCTTTCTATCAATGCTTACTATTTATAGATGATTATCTTCTGATAATGCTTACCATTTAAAAGCTCTTAAAGTCTTCTATCCATGTGGGAGTAAACTAATTAATGGAATTCAGTACAGCATTGGCAACAATTATGCAATATGTTAAACCAAATTTTAATGGGTTAATTTCACAAACGGTCACTGAACTTACAGAAAAATTACAAAATGGTCACTGAAGTTTAAAACTTTCAGTAACGGTTACTTAAGTATTGTGACGCTTTCAAAAACGGTCACTGAAGTTTAAAAAGTTTCTGAAACGATCACTAAAATTGAAAAACACTTTTTTAGTTTTTTTGGGTACATTTGCAACAATTTTTCGGCTACTTCCAACCACTGATACCATAGAATTTTGATATCATTGGAAATCTCACAACGTCCTTTTCAATTACCACTCAAAATCTCTCCGTAACACCAAGGAATTCGACCAAAAAATCACCGCAAAAGTTGTCCCAAATTTTCAAATTTTTGGGCGACTTTTACGGCAATTTTCCAGCGACTTTCGACCACCAAGACCGCCGGATTTTGATACCGTTGGAAAGCCCACAATGTCCTCTTCAATTATCATCCAAAATCTTCCCTAAACTCCAAAGGATTCGGTCGGAATAAACCCGCAAAGTCGGCATCCCAAAAAGGAGAAAATCTGGGATGCCAACTTTGTGAGTTTATTTCGACCGAATCTTTTGGAGTTTTTGGGAGATTTTTTATACTAATTAAAGAGAACAGTATCAAAATTTAGCTATTTTGGTGGTCGGAAGTTGTCAAAAAATCGCCGCAAAAGTCCACCAAAAATCTGAAAATTTGGGCAGATTTTTGCTTTTTCGGGTAGCCAACTTTGTGGGTTTATTCCCGCCGAATCCTTTGGAGTTTGGGGGAGATTTTTTGTTGTAATTGAAGAGGACATTGTAGGCTTTCCAACGGCTTCAAAATCCAGTGGTATCGGTGGTCGGAAGTGGTAGAAAAATTGCTACAAAAGTAGCTCAAAAATTTTTAAACTTCATTGACCATTTTGTAATTTTTCTGTAAGTTCAGTGACCGTTTGTGAAATTAACCCAAATTTTAAATTTTTTTTTTTTTTCCGTTACCGGTATCAAAAAAGATATAAGTCATTCTTGTGAATCGACAAATTTTTTATATATCGATTTTAACAACAGTTTAAACAATTAATGACACAAATTTGACAATTCATACAATCTCAACAACAATATAATCAAAGAATGTATATTTAAATTAATTCATAAAAGTCAGCTCTGACTTTTCCTCCATTGTCTTCCAATTTAGTATCATAATGCAAATTATATATTATTTTATGTAAATGATGATTTCTTTCATTTTGACTTTAATATCCCAAGTTGCAAATGGTGTAATTCTCAGCAACTTTCTTGGAAGTAGACTTGCGAAATTCATTGGCTCTGTCCAAATAACAAACAGGTAAATAGGGGAGGAAAGCCAAGATAAAAGTTGGGAAAAAATCACACATTAAATTAAAGAAATTTTATGATATATGCTCCAAAAATATTCATATATCATGTCCTTGCTCGAGCCCCATTTTGGGGGAAAATGCATTTTTCAATGTATCGATAACAAATGTGTCGTTAAAAAATAAGAAAAATTTAAAATTTGCGTATAATATTATTTTATTGTAACATGTATGGTTAAAATGATGTCAAAAATATTATTAAAAAATGCATTTTTTTCAAAGAATGGGGCTCAAACAAGATCCATATATATATATATATATATTGAATAAGTGCATTAATTATCACTGCATAATTACACAATCAAATAAATCAAAGATTCCATATTTTAGCTCAAAGGAAACTCTTTCAAAGAGAGAGAGAATGAAATAGAAAATTCGAGTGGTTTAGAAAAATTTTGGACAAATAGACAAAGTGATAGCTTTTATGCCACTCTTTTGTCTGGGATGATTTTCCTTTATGGTAAAATAAATAGTTTATGAGTATATAATTAATTTTTAATTAAACTTATTTATGTCCAAGAAGAAAACTCATCATATGACTATTAAAAAAACCTTCATTTATGTGCAAAAGCTACATCAAGACGATTGATGCTTGTTGAGGAAAGGTGTATTAGAAATGAGAATCAAACGCTATCATAGAATGCAATTTACAGGTTGGAAAACGTTTTGAATTATAATCACGTTCTCTTAAAAATGGATTACATTTGTTCGATGGTGAGAGTTACACTTTTAGCTAACTAAACTAACTTGTCTCCATCTTTTGCAAAACACAAGACTGGGACTTTTTTCCCCCTTTGATCATCGGGGCTTCAAAAAATGGCAAAAATGAAAATGGATGCCTCATTCTTGGCTATATCAACCGAGAAGCTACCCACCAAACAGCACTCGACTACCACATTGTGCCATGTCATGGTGGTAGTTAGATCTTCAAGGATTATCGGACTCCAAGATTGGTTGATGAGAACAACAGAAGGAATTGACCCTCCCAATTACCAGATCTTGAAGTTCATCCATAACCTGACCACAAGAAAATCCTATTTGTTAGGCATTTTGGTGCCCTATTTTATGTTTATGCAAATAGTCAGAAAATATTTTTTTTTTTTTTTTTTTTTTTTTCCATCGGGGCTTCAAAAAATGGCAACAATGCAAATGGATGCCTCATTCTTGGCTATATCAACCGAGAAGCTACCCACCAAACAGCACTCGACTACCACATTATGCCATGTCATGGTGGTAGTTAGATCTTCAAGGATTATCAGACTCCAAGATTGGTCGATGAGAACAACAGAAGGAATTGACCCTCCCAATTACCAGATCTTGAAGTTCATCCATAACCTGACCACAAGAAAATCCTATTTGTTAGGCATTTTGGTGCCCTATTTTATGTTTATGCAAATCGTCAGAAAAAATATATAACACAGGAAAACGAACGCCTATGTGTCTTGAACAGTCGCATATTATAACTGAACGAATGAAATAAACACGGGCAGTAGTCATGTTTGATGTTATATATGATGCTGAAAGATAAGTCTGTTACCCTGATTTTATTAAATTAAGGCGGCAATTGGTGTGATGTTACTAGTCTTAGATACATTGAAATTTAGAACTATGCGATAAGAAAAATGATGGCACTAAAATAGTGTACAACATCACAAAAATTAGATTACGTAACTTATTATCTACAAATTTCAGGTTCTATCAACAATTTCATTTATGAACCTATTAAAAATAAATAAAAAAATCCATTTGAACTATTTTACCCCTTGAAGGAAGACACATGTTCATCATACGACCTCTCTCTTTTATATGTATAATTAATTTCATGCATGAGTTTTCAAAAAGAGTCCCTAGAAATTTCAAGAAATTGAGAAAACTAGATAAAAGAGTTTATACATGATTTGAAACAATTAATACAAGTTGTACTAATAAAGAAAATCAACAAGGACAGAACAAAATATAAAAATCATAAAAATATAAACCACAAGCTTAAAGATTCATTGGGACAGAAAATATAAAATAATTAAAATAGAAAATCAAAAAGATAATAATTAATGAATAAACACTGCAACTTCAATAAATTTCAAAAACTGAGAAAAACCATAAAATGAGTTTTATCAAAGATTCAGATTATATAGATTGAACTAATACATAATATCAGCAATGACAGAACAAATGCTAAAAATCATCAAGGAATGGTACACAAATAAGCTTCTTTCTTGTAAGATGGATTCGTATGTTCCTGGATAGCATACCTGCAATTGCATGTGGACATGGAATACCACTAAGTTACCATTTGCTACAATCACATTCATATTTCATTAGGTCCATACTCCATCAAAGACTATCACCATTACTGACTTCAAAATTCTCATGACTTACATAAATAGCTTCATATATCTTACATTTGCTTTAACCTTCTCAATAATACTCACAATTTTTGGTTTGTAATCATGATCCTACATTTCAGTTGATTCCCTTTTAGCATTCATTCTGATCATTTGTTGATGTCTAATCTTCTCAAGCATTATGATTATAGGCTTCTCTCTAGCAACCACTATAGAAGAATCGAATGCCTTAGACAAATTATTTACACCTTGAATGTTCCTGAGAATGTGATCTTGTCCATTGTTAGGTTGGTTTTTCATTTAACCACTTGAAGGCTCTCATTCATTGTTTTCTTCCAAAATAGGTTTTAAGAGTCAACCCTTTGTACTTCAAGGTGAAGTTGATGTACAAAATTGGTTAAAGATTCAACCAAACCCTTCTACTTGTTAGAAATGAATGTTATACATCCCTAAGTCAAACAACAACTGCTCACTCCAACTGAAATTTTTTTAACATATACAATAGCCCAATCTATTGGGAATATGCAATTATCTCCATCAATTCCAACTCTTGCCAACAGCTGCCTCCTATATGCACTTTTAGGAAACAATCGTTCAACCTTATTACAGGCTTATATCCAGCCTAGAAGCACTCCTTGCATGCCACAAATAGATGTAATCTCTTTTAAAGTTAGACCCTTCTCCCTTAATCTGAATTGTACTACCAAGACTTGTCCTCTTCATTCTCCTCATCATAATCCCATACTACTCATCAACAGTCATAGTGACCACCTCTACACATTTTTCACTAGTCCTGTAAGATTGATGTTTTGAAATCTCATACATACAATCATCTTTAACAATTTCTACAAAGCTATTCAGTGACAATTTAGAATTTGACCTGAACTTACGTATATATTTTGGCCAAGTAAAAAGCTTGTACTCCACTAATCTACCAAACCGTAGTGCATGTATGTTCATCTCCAGAAGTGTTTGTTCCTATTCTTTTAACTGGCTGCCGGTAAGCATACAATTCTCGTGGATATGTTTTCGATATCTTACTCTCACCATTTTTTTCTCATTTTTCACATACTTCACTTGCGTAGCATTCTTGACTCAATATTGCACAATTGCACTACTCAAATTCCTGATATTTTCAAGCTTCATGACTGTAAAAGAGAAATGATTAGAAATTCTCTTAACAAATGAAAGTAATTAATTCCAAGTTAAATTACATTACCAATTTTAAATTTCGGGTCCTCCAAGCCTATTGCAAAATTAAACCAACTCCTTCTCTATTGGATGAGGAAGCTTCATCTATATTATCACTTGGAAAGCTTCTAAGTTTATCTTACACCCCGTAATCAGCTCTAGCATTTTCTTCACTATATGCTTGAGGATCTTGTTCATTGCTTACATTATCCACTCCAAATTCCCCAATCAACTTGAAATATGTGCTATCATCATGATTATCAATTTGTTCTTCTTCCTGATCCTATTGATAATAAAAAAATAAAAGATAAAAAATTCTCTAATACACCTTCCTCAATCATTATATTTTCTACATCAAGGAAGATATTTGTTTCTACAACTGCTCTATGAACATGTGCCTAAGTACTATCTATGTAGTGGTCCTCAGATGTTGGATCTTCTGCTGCATTTGTATCCTCAACAGGTGCCTCTGTTAACACTACAGTCTCACCAATCTGAGCCTCATCAGATCGTCTCCCTGTTCCTGAATTTTTTTTATGAACTTCTACCTCAATTTCCCCAATATTTTCATCAATTACCTCAATTTTCCACTATCTTTGTCTTCAAAATGTGTCTCATTCTCCCTCAAACTCTGCTCCTCAACTTCTGTCTCATTCTCACCCAAATTTTGGTCCTCAACATGTGTTATTTCCTTCACCAAATTCTGCTCCTCAACCTGTGTCTCATTCTATCCCAAATTTAGCTCCACAACATGTATCTCTTCCATTGCATGGTTTGGTTCATCAATAAATTTTGGATGTTTCTCCTATTTATACCTCTTCAACTCCGATTGGTCCCCATCCTTATCCATCTCATCAACAAGTTCATTTACATCATTTTCTTGCTTTAAAGTAATTTGTTCATCAACTTTATCTTCTCCTTCCATTCCTTCATGTACAATCCCAGCTTCATCAACAATGTAAATATCATAACCTTCTAATGATTCATCCAAAAAAAGAACTCAACAACATAGCATGCTTTCTGAGATATTTCATTTTGATGACTTTTCTCAACCTTTGATTCAACACTTTCATTCACATTCTCCAAAAAATATCAATAAGTTTAGATGGTGATCATACTGTGGAAATTCCAAATCTTCTACTACCGACAATTAATACTAATCAACAATCACTTTTCTACCAAGTAACTTAACTAGATTTATAAAATCTGCACCAGTTACTAGCCAAAAGAATGCCTTACTCAATCTTGATAGCTGATTGTTACAGTGTACATAATTTTGCATTGTGGAAAATAAGAAACCACCATGATGTAGCCATATGGTGAAGAAATATGTGGAATACAAGAAAAATAAAACAAAACAAAAAACCAACTGCAATCAGAATAAGTAGATTCCAGACAATAACCATAAGTATAAACTCATTCTTTTTGAATGTCGACATGATAGGAAAATTGCTAAACCCTAGCACATTCAGTTGTGATAAATAGGTAGAAAAGTTCGACTGCAAAATGCAGGTAAAAGAATTAATTGAAAGCATCCAAACATATGCGGTGCTCACAAAGATTCAACATTTTTATATAAGTTTGCTCAAGAAACAGAATAAACCATAACTAAAACCTCTAGAAAACTAACCATATTCGATTTCGGGCAGGGATCCTCTAAGATGACAAGCAATATCTGTATGATTTTCACTTGATTCGTTTCGTGGGTTTCTTGTGACTTCATTGTGGAAAAGATGGTGGTTTACTGTGTTCTTTCAAGTTCTAGAATGTGATACGTAAAGGTACAAGTCCGTCAGTTTTGGAGTGAATTACACCAATGCTCATTGAACTTTACAAATGATTTTTATGGACTCACTCAATTTTAAAAATCATACAATTCATCACTGAACTTTACAAAAGATTTTCAAAAAATTTCTACACTTTAAAAATCACTCTATTCACAATTGAACTTTGAAAAAAGTTTCAATAGACCACTGAACGTTGCAGAATGTTTCCCAGAGGTCACTAAATTTAGTGACCCCTAAGAAACTTTTTGCAAAATTTAGTAATGAATTAGGTGATTTTTAAAATTCAGTGATCTCATGAAAATTTTTTTGCAAAGTTCAGTAATGATTTTTAAAGTTCAGTAACCACGTGGAAATCTTTCACAAAGTTCAGTGACTATTTGGGCAATTCATTCTTCAGTTTTGATTTTGAAACTGGAAATGATGAATAGATGATTTTACCCTTTACTAATTAGTAAGATTTTTAATTTTGGGTCAACTAACAAAAAAATCATTCATTTATCCTCCGATTACAACCAATTAAAATGTATGTGAATATGGTTGCCACAAATAAAAGGTTAGAGTAAAAGTTGAAATTGGAGTTAAAAATATTAGTTGATGCACTGAATTTTTCAAATATTTCTTAATTGTGGCTGTAAAGATTTTTCGCGATGTCACTTTGTTTTTTAAAATGTTTTCCAGTTGCTATTTAACTTTATTTTTGAGTTACCACTGAACTTATCAAAATATTTTTATTACATTTGCCACTCATCATTTTAAAAGTTAACAAACTTAATGATATGATATATGAAATGACGATTGGGATAAAATGGTAAGTGACTGCACTAACATATATGACAAGATTTTGATTAGTTGGTTAACAACTAAGAAAACTTTTAAATTTCAATGGTAGCAAAGAAACATTTAAAAAAGTTTAGTGATAGCTCGAAAATTTTTAAAGTTTAATGACAATTCAAAAATATTTGTGAAAGTCCAAACACAATTAGAATATTTAAGCTGTATGCACTCTATCTTAAAGTTTGAGCACTTGTACGCTCGAAAAAATTGAATGGAAACTTAAGTGCTCAGTTTCTCAAAGTTTGAAAACCTTTATTTCAATTTTGTGATTCTCCCAAAGTTCAACTCTTAACACACTCAAAGCACAGTTTGATCTTCCAATCCTTAGAAGTTCTACTTAGACGGTTTCACGGGGTACATCTTGACTCGTTTAGAGCGAATATACTATTGAAACCTTTACTTCAATTTTTTCTTCACAATACACTGATTAAGTTGACGGTATCAATGTGCGTGATTTTTCTTTCAGTCTTCATTCTTCTTTAGTTAAAATTGACCATTACCCATTAATTGTGCGTTAAATTTGGGTCCACGAACAATTAATATACATCGCTTAATACGTCTTTAATTTTCAAGGATGTGTAGTCGAGCTAGTTTCAATCCTAAATTATGCCCAAGACTTGGTCTCTTTCCTCGAGGTGATCGACATTCGAATTCATATGAGGATTGATGTGCTCGACTAATGTATCTACTAGATAAAAATTGAACTTCCACAATTCTATGATAGAAAAAATGTCAAAAGATGAACCAAAAGTTAAGAAAATTACAAATCAAGCTTAAAATGGACTGATAAACTAAACAAATTAAGGATTCCAACAGAAAAATTGAAGAACTTATCACAAGAAAATTGCGTTGTCACACTTTCTATGTACTGCCATGGCCTACGTTGAGTAAGACCTAAAGTATTTCCAATTTCAGCTCATTTCACAAATCAATTCTATGTCTATTTTCGGAACATTTGGATACTCTTTTCGACAATAGTAGAGTTAGGCCAATTCACAGATCGAGCTTTTGCACATATCACACATGCATATCACTTGATTTGCCTCTCCCACATTCGTCATCTGGGAGTAATATAACTTTTTTGAAAATTTTATTTTTATTTCTAAAATCATTGTTTGAAATTAACTCGAATCGTAAAAATCCAACGATGATCACCCAATATAAATCTCAATAAAACTACAAAACCATGGCATCTTCATACGTGTCGTTTGGCATAAATTTGAAAGATTTAATTGAATCTACTAGTGTAGTAGAAAATCTTAATGGAAACAAATCAAATAATTGATTCTCTTAAACAAAAGTAATGGTCCTAATTGGGGCGTTCACCGGGTTGAACTGTGTGAAGCAATGATAAGCCTGTATTTACAATTTTGGACAGTCAATAAATTCCAAGAGATATTACATTTTACTTCTTAAAATGTTCATATTTGGAGAGATAATTATTTCATAATATAATTTTTGTTAATTACACATAATATATTAATTGCAATGACATTCTTCAATTTTTCTATATTTTCGCACTTATATCCCTAATTTTTCTAGTTACATGTTTAGTACTTATTATGTAGGAATTTTGATAATTGATTTTTTAACTGATAGTGATAAAGTGGGTCTTACTTGTGAGAGAAGAATTCAAAAATGATGATTGAAATAGTAAAATAACGGTTAAAAAATTGATTTTAATTGACTTAAAATCTGTGTCAAACAAACACTTATTCTCAACTTTTAGATTAATTTGTATATTATATCTCTGATAATGATTTCCATCTAAAAAAATTTGAAGAAAGATATAAATGGATTTATTTATCTTTCATATTTTAAATAAGCGTGATAAATAAATAAAAATATAAAAATTGGATAAAAATATTTGTCTATGATTTCTGTTGACGGTAAAAATCGGATCAACAAATTCTCTCCCTAACTATGATTTTCTCCTCCTAAGCTCTCTAGTTTCGATGCTCAAATTTAAAAAAAAAAAAAAAAAAAAAAAAAAAAAAAAAAGGAAAATAGCTATTTGAGAGGGAAATATTTAAATTGCATGGTTTTCTTTTCAAATGAAGGGTTATTTATAGATTTCCATCCAAACCTTGGGGTATTTTGGTCGGTTAAGAACATTAGATTGCGAACTCTTTATGCTTTTATTTTCCTTGCGTATTGCTTTATGCTCACGAATACTGGAGAAGGTTTCATTGATTAGTGTCTCTAAGTGCTTCAAAGATATATCATTTACAAGGTATTTTTATATTCATTTTGTATAAGTTCACTCTTTTTAATCTTTGATTTCAATTCTCTTACCATAAATTCAATTTGTATGAATACATGGTTAAAAGTGCAACTAATCGAATTATGTATTTATATATATGTTGACATGAGTATTATACATTTTAAAGAATATTTATAGGGTGTATTTCAAATGTATTCCAAATATTTATACTTTTAAAAATGATGAGTTGTCTCGAGTAATATACTATTGTCTCGGTAAAATGATCATAACTTGAGCTATAAATATCAAATCAAGGTTATTCAAGTTGGGTTGGAAAGACAGGATATCTATCTACAACTTTCATGTTTGTCAAGAAGTCATATTTTCATCATAGGGTAGACAAAATTACAGTGCAAAGCCCAAGTTGTTTCTTGCTATTTACAACAGTTCTACTTGTGAGCAGCACTCATTGTTTTGGTCATATCTGAAGTTGTAGAGATTCAACAGACTTGATATTTGTATCAATAGAATGATAAATCAAGTGGCAACGGACCTGATAGTTGTATCGATAGAAAGATAAATCAAGTGGCAATAATTCATCATTTGATCAAAAGTCTAAATTTGCTGGGGAACTTGACCAAGATTTTGAGGCATCAATTCTTCTTATCATATTCTAGTTTCCTTCATTTATCCTTATTACATTTCATTATATATTTCTAGACTGTTAGCCAGAGCTAGGGGTGAGAATTTGATGAATTTCTAGTCTTGTTTTTGATCTTTCATTTTGTTCTCCAATTTTGATCTTCTTACTTGGTTGAAGTATATATTATACAAATAGTTTTGGTTTGTTAAAAGCTTTGATAATTGTTGACAATTTTGACACAATGAATACTTAGATAATCTCTACATATCAATAACTTATTTTGACATATTCTCTCAAACAGTTATCAAGACTATTTTTTAGTATATTTGCCATCAGCGTTTTATCTTCCGAATGAGATCAAACCCTAGTTGATTTTCATATGAGTTAAGTAAAAGATAAATAATAACTTCTACTTATTTATTCAAAGTGAATCCTCAACACTCTAGTGCTCTTCTTCATCGTATTTTCATCAACTATTTACTACTCATAACTAGTTTATTTCTTTCTGATTCCCTGTGATTCAACCTTGGATTTTCGAGTTTACTACTTGAGACAACCTGCACTTGGGTTTGCAACCTTAAAGTTGTAGCACTTTCTCTAGTCTTTTCTTGATCAAACACCAACAAATAGTGCTCGAAAGCTGGTTTGATTATTCATAATAAATCTTGGACTTGTTATGTTTTTGTAAGCTTGCAAACTTGCTCGTACTTTCCTTTGTTGATGGAAGCTGACATAGGCAATATTGAAGGGATATGTTTTGATTTGTCGTTCACTAGAGGATGTTTGTTTATTTGCTTCTAGGTTAATGTCCCTTAAGCACTTAATTAGCGTGTTCACTACACATAATCTTAACCGTGCCCATTTTCAATAAAGGTCAGGCTCCTATTAATATTTCATGAGTATGATTATAAAGAAATTTTGAACAATCGAGATCTATTATTGATTCATCCAATGATCTAAGCTTTATGTCTGAACTTATAAATATGCTCCTCCTTCTAGTGTCCCTGTCGCTTTTACTACTTTTGAAAGTGTGTGTTTCTCAAAACATTTCCAAATTAATGCCATTCTTGACAATTGACTTAGCTGCAACTGGGTTAAGGAGGTCCTTACGTGGCAGCCCCCAAATGGATGGTCAATTGTGCCGAAGATTGTGTTTCTTGTGAATGGCTGAGATTTGTCTAACTAGATGAATGGTTGGAATTTAATTTGGAATCTAATATGATTTTTGGAGAGAGAAAAAGGACGGCAGACTTTTATTTTTTCTTGCTTAGTTATAGAATCATTTCCTCTCTCTCTCTCTGGCGATTTCTTCTCTTCTTTTTCTAATTTTTAGTTATATACTTCTCAGTTTAAATCCTGGTTTTAGATTAGCCCTTGTAATATCATGGTGCTATAGTAACTCGAGGCGTGATTCTGAGCCTCTGCTATTTTCGGTTTAGTTTACTGTTGGCTAGGGCTAAGTGTTGTGAAAGGATTTGTGTTTGGTTTCGTAGATCCTTTGATCGATGATCGAAACTTGTGTATTCTAAGTGGTTTGATGTAACTTTGGTTCTCTTGGACGGCGATTTGCAGAGTTGAACGGGTTCAGCTCCTGAGCCCCCCAGATTAGGCCATGTTTGGCCAAACTGGGTCACCAATCTCTAATGTTCTATCTGTTTTTCGTTTTATTTTTGAGTACTTGAATATATAGTATACGATTATAGGTCTTAATCAACAGCTTATAACCCAACAAATTGGTATCAGAGCCAAGAGGGCTTCTGGACGTGCTTCTTTACTAAATTTTCTCTGAGTTGAAAGAAAGAAAGAAAAAATTATTTGGGGATTTCAAAATTTTTTAAATCTGCCATTATTTTTTTAAAGAATCTTTCGAAATTGTGTTTGGTACTAATAATATGGTTTTGTGATTTTTTACAATTGACTAACGGTGGACTTATCACCTCTTGGCCACCGGTGATTGTGTTCTTGGTCTCAGGGCCAATCCGTTTTTTACTGTTTTTTCATAAACAGTGGTTCAGTGATAAATTTCCATAAATCCTTATAATTGTTGAACAATTGACGCATGATTTTTGATATAAATATCTAAATGACTACCTTCTTGTATGGAAATTATATCTGACTTGCATGAACATATGTCTGCTTGATGATATTTTATGTTTCGAAATTGCTTAAGACTGCAGCTTGCAATTCTTGATACATAATTACTGTCATTGTGATCATTCATTGACATTAATATAATTCTTGATCAAAAATCATACTAATCTGCTTCAATTACTGCATTTTGTTAAGTGCTTTAAATTGGAAATTTTTTTCAAAACTCTTTTTGTTAATAGTTTGATCTGTGCATAAGATCACACTATGTCCATGAGTGCTGCCCACCTTTTTATAGAATCTGCAATGGGTTCGAAGGTTGAATTGAGTTAATTCGATGGAAAGGGGGACTACTCTATATGGAAACAGAAAATGAGGGCCATTTTGGTCCAGCAGAGGGTCGCAAAGGGCCTTGTTGATCCAGATAAATTTCCTGATGAACTTAAAGCAAAGCCAAATGAAATTGAAGAGATGAATGAAATTGCATATAGTTCGATAATTTTACATTTATCTGATAACATCGTTAGACAAGTTGATGAGTCTAAGACTGCTAGAGATTTATGGACTGCTCTTGATAATATGTTTCTTACTAAAACGTTACCAAATAAAATCTATCTTTTGGAAAAACTATTTAGTTTCAAAATGGACCCATGAAAGGACTTAGAACAAAACCTAAGTGACTGTAGTATTATTGTAAAGAGTTTGGCACACAATGATAAAAATTTTGATGATGAAGACCTTGCTGTGATTTTATTGAATGCATTGCCTGAATCACATAAAGATATTAGGAATGCTATTAAGTACTCTAGGGATAAGTTGACCCAAGCTATAGTGATAGATGCCTTAAGAGCTAGAGAACTAGAGGTAAGGAAAGAGTATAGGTCTAACCCTAGAGACAAGAGTATGTTTGTTAGGAAAAGACCAGAGAAGAGGGAAATTGGATTTCAACGTAAAAAATCAAGAAGGAGATCAAAAGAGAGATCAAAATCTCGAGACAAGAGTGATAAAAAATGTTACCATTGTGGTAAGATAGGTCACTTTAAAAGGGATTGTTTTGACTTGAAAAAGAAACAAAAAGACCAAAACAATGGGGAATTAAATAATGCATCTATGGGACCTGAACTTGATAGTCTGCATGTAATGACTGTAACTAGTGATGAAACCAATAAAGACTGGATACTAGACTCAGGGTGTAACTTTCACATGAGTCCCATAAAATTATGGTTCTATAACTACAAGGATATAGAACCTAGGAAGGTTTATATGGGAGACAAAAACTCTCAAGCTGTTGTTGGGATTGGTGATATTGCCATCAAAATGCATGATGGTATTGTCAGGACATTAAGAAATGTGAGATATGTACCCCCACCTTAAAAGAGACCTAATTTCATTAGGGGTACTTGAGGATGAAGGTTATGTTTTTAAATCTGATAATAAGGTCCTAAAAATTATTAAAGGGTCATTAATTGTCATGAAAGGACCTAGGAGAAATGGGTTGTACTACCTTAAGGGTCATACCATGTCTACACCTGACCCCAGTCTGCTGAATGTTACAGAGAGTAAATCTGAGTTGTGGCACAATAGAATGGGTCATATTGGTAATAAAAGTTTAAAGTACCTACGTAACCAAAAATTACTTGGTAAGGATGATATTGAACCTTTGAATTTCTGTGAGACTTGTGTGTTGGGTAAGTCTCATAGGGTAAGCTTTGAAACAAGTTCCTATAGTACTAATAGACCATTGGACTATGTGCATGCAGACTTGTAGGGACCTGAAAAACATCCTACGTTTGGGGAAAATAAGTATTTTTTGTCAATAGTGGATGATTATTTCAGAAAAGTTTGGGTCTACCCTGTGAAGGAAAAATCTAAAACTTTTCAGAAATTTAAATATTGGCTTAAGATAGTTGAGAACCAATTAGACAAGAAGTTAAAAACTTTTAAGAACTGATAATGGTCTTGAGTTTTGTAACTTTGAATTTGATAACTATTGTAAGCAAAAGGGAATAATGAGGCATAGAACAGTCAGGTTAACACCCCAACAAAATGGGGTAGCAGAGAGAATGAATAGGACTCTCCTGAATAAGGTCAGGTGTATGCTTATTAGCTCAGGTTTAGCTAAAGGTTTCTGGGCAGAAGCAGTTAGTACAGTTGCATACTTGATTAATAGGTCTCCATCAAGTTCTGTGAATTTTAAAACACCACAGGAACTTTGGACAGGAAGACCACCAAGTCTAACACACATAAGGATATTTGGATGTGCAGCTTATGCACATCAGTCTGAGGGAAAATTAGAGCCAAGAGCTACCAAATGTGTGATATTAGGCTATCCTGAAGGTGTTAAAGGGTACATGTTATGGGTTTTGGGTAAACCAGGCATAAAAATCATTAATAGCAGAAATGTAGTTTTCAACGAATCTGAAATGCCATGCCTAAAACAGAAAAATGATAAACCAACAGAACCTAGAAATGAAAACAGTGCTAAGACTAAGGTGAAGTTAACTAGATTTAATTCACTCCAACCTGAAGAAGGTGAACTTGAAATTCCCTTAACACAACAACAGGAACCTGAACCTGAACCTATTGAATTAAATGAACCTCGAGCTGAAAATGAAACTGTAAATACTGATCCCTCAAGTGAAATCACTTCAATCCAAGATTACCAACTTACAAGGGATAGAGAAAGAAGGGAAAGAAGACCTAACCCAAGATATGAGTCTTAGAACTTAACTGATTTTGCCTTGGTATCTGGTGAAACCATTGAACAAACTGAATCTGCTTCTTTTGAAGAAGCTATGAGTGGTCCAAAATCAGTTTTGTGGAAAAAGGCAGTGGAAGAAGAGATGCAATCCCTAATGAAAAATAAAACATGGAAGTTGGTTAATAAGCTTAAGGATCATAGGATAGTGCAATGTAAATGGATTTACAAACTCAAAGAAGGGAATAATCCTAATGATCCTCCTAGGTATAAAGCCAGATTAGTGGCTAAGGGGTTTGCACAAAAGGAGGGGGTTGACTACAATGAGATATTCTCCCCTGTGATCAAATATAAAACAATTAGACTGATATTTGCCTTCGTTGTTCAGTATAATTGGGAACTAGAACAATTTGATATTAAGACTGCCTTCCTACATGGGGAATTGGAAGAGGATATATATATGTATCAGCCTCAAGACTTTGAGGTGAAGGGCAAAGCTAATTGTGTGTGTAAACTGGAAAAATCCCTGTATGGGCTCAAACAAAGCCCAAGACAATGGTATAAATGTTTTGACTCTTATGTACCGAAAATTGGTTTTAAAAGAAGTGACTATGATGTTTGTTTGTACTATAATAATTCTAAGAGGAGACATGAGGTGTACTTACTGTTGTATGTGGATGACATGCTCCTAAGTGGCTCAAGTAAATCTGAAATCACTACAATCAAAAATCTTTTAAAATCTGACATGAAAGATTTAGGGAGTGCTAAAAAGATTCTAGGGATGGTTATAAGGAGAGATAGGCCTGAAAATAAATTGGTTGTTTCACAGGAAGCCTATCTAAATAACGTCGTAACCAAGTTTAAAAGGAAGGAATCCAAGTCAACTAGTGTTCCTTTAGCAGTCCACATTAACCTTTCTAGTGCCCATTCTCCTAAAACCGAGGAAGAACAGAGAGAGATGGAGAACATACCTTATGTTAATGCCATAGGTTCCATTATGTTCTCTATGGTAACTACAAGACCTGACTTGGCTTATGCAATTAGTTTTCTAAGTAGATTTATGTCCAATCCTAGTAAACCACATTGGGCAGGTTTAAAATGGTTGTTAAGATACATAGTTGGTACTTTAAATCTAGGCCTTGTGTATGAGAAAAGGACTGAAAAACTGACCTTAAAAGGGTATGTGGATTCGGACTTCGCTGGTGACAAAGATAACAGAAAATCAACCACAGAATACTTTTTTACACTAGGAGACAATTGCATAACATGGAAGTCTCAACTATAGTCCATAGTAACATTATCCAGCACCGAAGCTGAATATGTTGCCATTACTGAAGCTGTAAAAGAATGTTTATGGTTAAAAGAAGTTAATTTGGTTAAAGTTCATACTGATAAAAATCCCTCAAATATGGGAACAAAAATTTTATCTGTTAGTAAGTTCAAGTCCTATTTAACTATACTTTATATTGACACAGGTTAATTTCTTTTGCAGATATGGGCAATGATGATGAACTGATTGTTCCTTGTGCAAATTACGCAACCAAAGAGCTGAGTGTTATTGAGAACCAAGGTGAAGAAATGAAAGTGTGTGTTTCTCAAAACATTTCCAAATTAATGCCATTCTTGACAATTGACTCAGCTGCAACTGGGTTAAGGAGGTCCTTACGTGGCAGCCCCCAAATGGATAGTCAATTCTGCCAAAGATTGTGTTTCCTATGGATGGCTAAGATTTGTCTAACTAGATAAATGGCTGGGATTTATTTGGAATCTAATATGATTTTTGAAGAGAGAAAATGGACGATAGACTCTTCATTTTTCTTGCTTAGTTACAGAATCATTTCCTCTCTCTCTCTCTCTCTCTCTCTCTGGCGATTTCTTCTCTTCTTTTTCTGGTTTTTAGTTGTATACTTCTCAGTTTAAATCCTGGTTTTAGATTAGCCCTTGTAATATCATGATGCTATAGTAACTCGAGGCGTGATTCTGAGCCTCTGCTATTTTCGATTTAGTTTACTGTTAGCTAGGGCTAAGTGTTATGAAAGGATTTGTGTTTGGTTTCATAGATCCTTTGATCAATGATCGAAACTTGTGTATTCTGAGTGGTTTGATGAAACTTTGGTTCTCTTGGACAGTGATTTGCATAGTGGAACGGGTTCAGTTCCTTACCCCCCAAATTAGGCCACGTTTGGCCGAACTGGGTCACCAATCTCTCATGTTCTATCTGTTTTTCGTTTTATTTTTGAGTACTTGAATATACAGTATACGATTATAGGTCTTAATCATCAGCTTATAACCCAACAACTTTCGTGTCATTCTCTTACTTTTCTACGATATCATTCTCTTTTGTTACCTTTTAAATCTTTCTTTTTTGGCTATGCTCTTTTTCTTTAGACTGTCCTTACGTCTTGCTTTATTTTCGATATTTAATAATCGTTTACCCATGTTGTTGAGAAGGGGTTGAGTGAGATTTGGCTTTTCGTGGGATAGAATTATTGTTTTTTGAATAACGGATATGGGGTTTATACTCTCCTCTTTGTAACCATTTTCATCATGTTCTTTATCAATATTGTTGTAAAAAGGATACTTTTCCTTGCTTAGGGTGATTGAGATTAAATCCTAGTAATTTTTGTTTGTCTGTTATTGTTTTTTGATATTATGTTGGTTATTGGAGATGTTAACTCCATATTAACTATTATGTTTGCATAGGTAGTCTCGATATCCATTCCAACATGAAAAATGATTTTAGAGGCCACACAATTTTGGGACATCTTTCTCCAAAAGACTTGGCTTTTAGAAGATTTAAAATAGTATTTTCGCAAAGGGATGATGATGTATCTAAGCAACCTCTTCTCTCATGATGGGCTAGTTGTTTGTCATCAGTTGTTGCTGGTTCAACTCAATAGCCTTTTTTGTATTTCAACTCCATCCGAAAGAAATTTTCAAAAGAGCTTGCCCTTGAAAAAAGGAAGAATCTTTTCGACGGTCATACTTCATAAGTTGTTGTTACTTCATCATTATCAGCAGATGGGTTATGAGGTCTGTGTTTTACCAAACTCCAGAGAAAAATTGATTCTTTGGAAAAGAGGTGCGAGAATCCTTAAGAAAAGTTGGGAAAACTAAAGAAAGAAAAAAGAAAGAATAAGAAAATGAGCAAAGGTACTGAAACCTTTATTACAAAGGAGACTTCCCTAATGGCTAATGTCAAGAAAATTTCTAAAGATTTGGAGCTAACAAAGCTTAAGTAGTTTATATTACCAAAACTAACAACGAGCTTTTGTGCCTTAAAGAGGAATTTCAAGTCGTTAGGGCTAATCAGTACATTCCCTCTCAGTATCTTAATAAGACAAGGAATGAGAAAGCTCTATTTATTAATCAGGTGGAGAGTACAAAGACAAAGTTGGCTCTTAAGGAGTCTAGCCTTTTCGAGGCGAAAACGTAAGAGGTAAAGCTTGTTGACGAAGTCAGCAAGAATGGAGGAAAAAAAGTTCGTGATATTATTAGGAATCTTCAATTCTAATGGAATATAAATTTTTTAGAGGCTCGTGAAGAGGACTCCACTTCGAGGATACTTCACTAGTCGTTGAGGCTTCTAGAAAATCCTCACTTATGCCAAATCAATCCAAACTGTGGAGCCTGCACACATTTCTTCTAGCGGAATCGCTACTAGTGTTGAGTTAGCTGATACTTCTACTGATGCCCACTCTCCCGCCACAACATGTGTTTTCTATGAGGGTAACGCTCCCGCTTTGGAAATCTTCAGAAAATGGTAAACTTAGATAGATAGCTCAGTTTTGTCTTATTTCTTTAGTGAAATTTCACTTCTTTCTTTGCAATTTATTGATGAGATTTTATTATTAATTTAATGCAATTTTGTTCATTTAGCTATTTGTTTATGCTTGTACTGTCTTATTCATTCATTTTGGTCACGTTTTATATTCATTTGGAATTTCTTTAGCCGTCTAAGATTCATCTTTATAATATCTTTGTTGCAACATTCTCTTGAGTCCAGTCTTCTTTTATGCTTCAAAATTTATGATTTCTTTAGTATTTGCGAAGTCATCTTTATTGGCAAACAGGTTTTTCAACCTACACTTCACAATATCGAATGCTTGCTTTCCTAAAAATGGGTTTTCAAGCATGCGTTTCTTCTTTCAGCCATAATATGGTATTACCCTCTGAGGGCTTCGTGGCTACATTCCTTAGAGCATTGACATAGCATTCACGAATGACAACTTGATGGATAGATATTATTGCTTTCAACTATTTTATAGTAGGTCTTCACAAGATCCCATTATAGGCAAAATTGCTATCCATGAATACTTGAAATTTAATTGACTTTTCATTGAGCTCAATTGACAACATTATTTGTCCCTTTGAGATCAAGCTATTTCTCTTAAAGTCATACAGAGTTTCAACCATGGGTGATCATTCTACATTTGATCAAACTAACTTCCAACTGTTAAGAGGAGCAGCCCAAGACCTTATAATTTTGTCTAGTTTTCATTTTTATTCGATGTGGGATTATACCAATTAACATGTCCTCGCAAGATGGTGGCTCGTTTGAGCAAACCAATCTTGAAATCCATATGCTCATTTATTGAGTCTTAGTTGGATTGAGTACTTGTTTGAGTTTAATGGGCTTTGATACCATGTTAAACTTGGGGTCCATCTTAAAAGGTCAATCTTATTAAAAGGAGCAGTCCAAGATCTTATAAGTTGGTTTATATTTTCATTTTTATTTGATGTGGGATTATATTTCTTAACATGTCCTCACAAAATCATAGCTCATTTGAGCAGACCAATCTTGAAATCCTATACTCATTTATTAAGTCATAATCGGATCGAATCACTCATTGGAGCTTAATGGGCTCTGATATCATGTTAAGACTTGGGTTCCATAGCATGTGGCTAAGGCATTATGAGCTATTGTATCACGGTAGGGATATATGACTCCTGTTCACGATCATTATTAAATATAATTGGAAGAGATATAGTTTTAGGATTACATCGAATCTAGAATACTTTATGCAAAGGCTTTTTGGTAGCACGAGCATAATTTCGTCAAACATTCATTATTTCTCGACCTATAGAAGGCCTTTCGATTATAGTCCTAATTTTCCTTATTCAAGTAAAGAGCTAGGAATGTTCGCAGGTGCTTGGGTTGTCTCAGACTGCTTTAGTCTTACTCTTCAACCTCGTCTTCTTGCTGGATATGGTGGTCTCATGCCTCCACCTTTTTTCGTGTGATCCTCTTTGTTGACTTTGCAGTTTTCCAATGTTAAGTGACTCGTAGCATTTATTTGATATAGTCTTGTAAGTGATTAATTCACCACTAAATTGTATACAATAGCTTTTGAAAGACTCACCGTCTTTCTGCCGTGTATCATTCGACCGTGCAGTTGGTGCTTGCCCCATTCTACTCCTGACATATGCTTCCAAAAATGCCTCCTTCAATTGTGGCCCGCTTCTGATTGATCTAAGCGGTAATTTGATATACAACCTCTTAGTAGGTCCGTCTAGTGTTCAATAGAAGGCTTAACAATTCAGTTCAGAACGTTCTTTTTTTTTTTTATCTGTATCATGTACTCAAATAGATGGTATATAGGATCTGTTTTCCCACTGTATTTTTCTATAATAGGGCGAAGAAATTTGCTTGAATTGACACTTTTTTGATATCTTTGAAAAAGGGCACATATTCACCATCATCATCCATTTATTTTGACCTAATCATCTAATTTTCGTAAGCATCGAAAGCGTTCTTTGCTTCATGACTATTCTTATTATAGTATGGAATAGATCTCTTCTCACATGAGCTTACCTCATCCGTCGATTTCCCTATCTCGATTTTACCTCCAACTCAGTCATTCTTCTTCCTTTTCAGTGTACTTTCATCACCTCTTGATGCATGCTGATCATTACTTTTCTCCTGAAAAGAGCTTGGGGCATGCTTTTTTGGTTTCGACCAAATTCCTCTTGTCAATTTCCTTCTGGATTCTCAATTTTTGCACACGACGACACATTCTCTACCATTACTATCTTAAGACTTTCCACCATTTCCAAAATCATCTTTTTTCTCAAGCCGTATTGATGAGTGGGAAACACTGGCATGTGACTTTTTCCGCGATTCTTCTCACTGCATTATGGATTAGTGTACCCAGCGGATTACATAGTCCACGGATTGGCGACTTACCCATTTCCCAAAATGGGTACTATCGGGTTTGGTAAATTCAATAATAGACCCTTGTTGGCATTCCAGCCTTCCTCCACGTTGGATTAATTGTATTCTGGGCCGGAGCAATGAACCTATTTGAAATGGCTCATTTCGTACCAGAGAAGCCTATATATGAACAAGGATTAATTTTACTTTCCCCTTAGTTGTAACAAAGTTCCATGGTATACTTCTCATAGACTTTATCAATGACGGTAAAAATCGAATCAACAAATCATCTCATATAACTATGATTTTCTCCTCCTAAGCTCTTTGATTTCGATTCTCAAACTTGAAGAACGAGAGGAAATAACTATTTGAGTTACATAGTTTCTCTTTACTTCGAAGGGGTATTTATATATTCCTCTCCAAACTTTGGGGGTATTTTGGTCACTTAGAAACATGACAGATGACAACTCCTTATTGAGTAGCTCATAACAAACTCTGTTAAGAATTTCACGTTTAAACCACTTGCCACGTGTAGCCAGCCTGAATAAGGGAAATGTTGCATGAGGGTTGTGAATTCTTTATACTTTTATTTTATTTACATACCCCTTTTATGTCCAGTGAACAGTGGGAAGAGCTCACTCTAGTATTTTCTTGGTCGAACACCAAAAATTTCAATGCACGCATGTCAGTAGAATAATTGGCTAAACTTAAAGTTGAGGATAATGTTTCAATAAAAAGAAATAAGTGCAAAATAAACAAATATTAAAAACATTAATTTAAAATGTGGGGTAATTATAATAACCTGTGATGTAATGTGTATATAATTATTATCAAAGAAACTAAGGGTGTGTTCTCTTTGTCGTTTTCGGATCATTTTCTATTTTCGATTTTTCAAAATGGTGAAAATGCGTTCTCTTTCACATTTTCGAAAGCGAGTTTTTGAAAGCGAAAAAAAAAATTTGTAAAGAAAATACAAAACAATATTTTTGACGTTTTAGACGTTTTCAGTACAAAACTCGAAAAAATTGAAAATACGGGAAATGATTCCAAAATGGCAAAAAGAATGCATTTTCAGCAACTTTAAAACAGTCAGTCAAAACACAAAATCCAAAATGAATTCAAAACTCAAAACTACAAAATTGAAACACAAAAACAGTCCTAAGGATTACCTATATTTACACTTTTTGACCTTGAATAATATATATATGATTTTTAGCTTCACCTATTTTCAGATTGTGTAAATTACAGGTGCCAACTCTACAGAACTGCTGGTACAAAATTGAGGCAAAACGCACCACGTGAGCGGCAATTTCTGTTTTTTCCGCGCACCAAATTCTCTCACAAGAATCTCGTATGAACAAAATTATACGTGAGTAAACCATTAGATTTTCAGGTTCATCATATCTTAATCTCTTTACATTCTTAAAAATTTTTGCTTTTGTTAAATTTTGGCTTCATAGATTGATCACGAATGAAATTTGATTAATTTTTTGCTAATGTGGTTAATTCAAGTTCTTTTTGTAAACTGTATAATTGTGTTAATTCTGTATTCAATTTGTTCCAGGTTCTGTGTGGGCCTAAGTTATTTGTGGTTGATTAAAGTGGTTGTTTATGTTGTTCACTGAAGTTGGTGAATTTGCCGTTTAGTACTGTTGCATGCAATGGCTGATGATATTTCAAGGGATAATAATTTGATGGATTTTTGTTCGATTAAATCTTTGGACCCACTTGTTAATTTCGGTGTTAGAATTGGGTCTTCGTCGAATAAGTTAGAAACTCGTGATGTTAGGATAGAGGAGAGAATTCGGAAACTCATGTTTGTTGCTACTCGTGTTAGGCAGAAGAAGTCTCACCAAGTGCAAGATTCTAAGGAAATTAGAAACTTTTCAGGCGAGATTTTGGTTAACTGGGATAGAGAGAAAAGTGGAAACGATAGAATTAATGTTGAAGAAAAGACTTCTAAGAATGGAAAGAGTTTTAAAAGGGACAGTTCCCATTTGGTAGGGAAAGCATTAAATATGTTGGATTTTGAGTTTAAGAATGCCGATAAGGAGGGTGGAAGTTTTTATGATTGTAATCTATGCTTTGACATGGCGAAGGATCCTGTCTTGACTTGCTGCGGCCACATGTTTTGTTGGCTTTGTTTTTATTTGCTACCTTATGTTTATTCGACTATTAAGGAATGTCCAGTATGTACAGGGGAGGTGTCAGATAATGCCGTAATTCCTATTTATAGCAATGGGAGTGTTGAGCATGTGTCTGAAGTAGAATGCGGCTTGAAGATACCTCCAAGGCCCAAGGCACGTAGAGTTGAGAGCTTTAGGCAGCAGGGAGTGGGCCGAAGTCTGTCTTATGCTTCCGTTGCACAAGCACTAAGGGAAATTACTGGTGCAATGGGGAGTCAAACACGGCAACAGGGTGGAAATGGTAACTCCAGTTTAAACTTTGAGTCTCATGGGGTACTAAACGCAGCAGATCCACAAAGAAACCACGCTCTTGCAATCCGACCAGAACGAAGAGTATTATCAGAAAGAACTGCTTTTATGGGTTCCGTTTCATTTGCTTTAAATAATTCAGGAAGATCAGTTGAGGATCGTGAAACAGTTGTTAACAATTGGATTCAAGGAAGTGATGATAGGACTTCAATAGTTGGTGTCGGAAATTATCTTACCAGCTATTTTACTACGCTACGATCTTATAACCGGCCTCCAGAATCAAGGGTGGAGATCAATTCCGCTTTGCCCATTTCTTCATCTTCCCAAGCAAGTGATGTTTCTGGTGCTGTTGAAGGTTTCATGACATTGACTGCTATTGGGATCAATCCTCCTGTGGATCCTTCTCCATCTTACTGGGGAAGAACCATTCCACCAAATGCTTCAGATGTAGAGAGTGAAGACTCCCATGAATCTAGAAGGAGAAGATTGAACTGAATGATTTGTAAACGAGGAAACGTAGTAAATAAGGCTCTCATGTAGAATAAAATTTCAGTACATTGCTTAAAGTAACTTTTTAAGTATTATATTACTATTCAGGGAGCAATGATAAAAAACATTATAGTATGTTGATATTTATGTTTGCTTGGCAACGTATATTATCTAGAAGAATTGTTCGTGATTAGTGTTACTAATGAAAAAACCCTGCTATCACCACACTCTTTCCATGTGTGACTTATGGACAAAAGCAGCTAAAGAAGTTACCTGAAACATTTTTTTTAGCTGAATTTTTGGTAGTATGCGCATATTGGGTTGGTTGCTGCTTGCCTTTACTTGATGCCCATTTGTTTATTCAGATGATATGTTTCTCTATATCTTCTTTTTAATTTTTAGTTTTTTGGTTGTTTTATTCATCTGTTGTTCATTATAGTAGAATGTATAACACCCCCTCCATTATATGCTCATACTTGTGCAGCTCACTAGGTTCTGAGATTACGTAGATATAAGAAGGAAGAGCTCTCCATTGCGTAATTGTTCTGAAATGAACGGACATTTAAAACTCATCTTTTTCTTTCTTAATTTCTTCTTATTCCTTACTACCATCCTCGTCTTCCTTCCATTGACAGATTATCAGTTTTGGCAACACCGCCACCTTGTTGATAAAACCAAATGGCTTCTATTCTTTTCAGATAAGGTAATATAGCTCCTAAGGGGATTGTGAAAATATAAAATGCCAACTGTCACTCGTTTAATGGTTCATTTAATGGCAGCATATCTTTTCTACAGATATACAGTTTGGATGTAGTGAGAATATTTTCCTATGGATTATCGATTGGGACTTGGAAAGAAAAAACCGTTATTTCAAGAGTAATTAGCTGTCTCCTTGTATGCAGCAGTTGATACACAAGCTCCGCAGGGAGAATTAAGTGACATTTTACTTGACTGTCTTGTCGGCATCATCATGGATTTTCTATCAAGAACAAATTTTTAACGGTAGGTCAGTTTTAGTAGTTAGTATATTCCAAAGCAGGTGTCAGAGTATTTTACCCATTAGAATTCCTTCCAGTTAGTTTTATTATTTCGTAACTCTGCAGTGTAACTTTTGGAAGTTCTTGTTATGCTTCAGTACAAAGCAAGAGACAAAGTCACACTATATGCTCTCTCTGCACCTTTTTCATCTCTTTTTTTTTTTTTTTTTTGCAGCCATAACTTGCTCATGAATGTTTCCATTGTCTAAAATTCTATTCTCAGTAGCTCCATAGGCTCTATCAAATGAGGTTCTCCATCTTCTGCTACCTTTTTGTTGAGGTTTTGTTTCAGTAAGCATTATATATATTAGCAGATGGTTAGCATCCTACATATTGTTGCCAGATTCCAATATCGCGAAATGTATCAGTTTTGTTTCTTTTTTTTTTTTTTTTTTTTTTGCAGCCATAACTTGCTCATGAATGTTTCCATTGTCTAAAATTCTATTCTCAGTAGCTCCATAGGCTCTATCAAATGAGGTTCTCCATCTTCTGCTACCTTTTTGTTGAGGTTTTGTTTCAGTAAGCATTATATATATTAGCAGATGGTTAGCATCCTACATATTGTTGCCAGATTCCAATATCGCGAAATGTATCAGTTTTGTTTCATTAATAACAGACACTTAACAATTAGAGCACCTCTTCATTCTAGATGGATAGAACATACTCTGGATCGAGTTCATTTTTCAGTAAACTGAATGACTTATTCCTTCAGCCAACGAAAATGTTGAACGCTCTAATTTATAGCATGAGATGTGTATTCCAATAGCAGGTGAACTATGAGAACTTAGATAATGTCAAGTGTTTTCTATTTGTGCAGGCTGCAATTTTACCTGTTGTGGTGAATATATTAGTTTGTTGAATGCTTTCTGCTGTTCTAAAATATGAAAATGGCCTATTCTTTGTCTCCATTTTTCAATTATTGATCCCAGAGTAATTGGGGTTTATTTATTTCTTTGAGTTGGAGGATTTTGAGAAATGGGATTGAAAATGTTGCCTTATTTTCATGCTTGCTTAAACTTCCAGAGATATGTTTAATGGCTGGATATAGTGCTAAAATGCATGTAAAACACTTTTTAACTGTTGATTTGAGAAAACTATCTTTGAGTTTTGATATGGATAAAACTAGGTCCAAGAACAAGAATCTTTCTATATTTGAGCCGTTCACATGCTATTCTCACAAAGCAAAACTACCCGAATTGGAAACTCGACCGATCCGGCAAAACAGCTCAAAAGATAAAGAAATATCATTAATTTCTACATGCTCATTCCAAGTTTGAGTTCACTATATTGAAAAATATTGTAGTGATATAGTTGTAACATTTCATGATAATTACTATCATCTTTATCTTATATCTGTTTTTGCAATATCATAGTTCATCTCTGCTGTCGATCATTTATGGGACACATCACAGCCACTTCTACTAGTGCAGGGCTCTTCATTATCTGTTTTTTTCTCCCAAACCACACCATATAGCCAATAGATGTTTGGGTCAAACCCAACTTCGCCTGGAGATTGATGTTTACTGTAACTATCATATTGTTCAAGTAAGAAAGTAATATATCTATGCATGTCTAGACAAAAAAAATTAGTTAAAAGTAATCTTAATTAATTTTAAGCTTAGCCGAATATGTAAATTACTTATTTCGCCTTGCTGAGTAATTACAATAAATAATTCGATGCTTATTCGATAAGTTGTAAATTTGCACATGGATGTCAATGGTTGTAGATGATAACGAATAATAATCGGGCCAAGACTGCCTTATGACTTGACTGCTATTTTAACATATGTTTGATCGTTAAATAAATATTGATTGCTTATTTGTATTTTTTTAAAGTATTGTACTTATAATTATGAGAATGCTATTAAGTGCTTTCGATCGCTTTGTGACAATATGATTTAGGTGTCATCATAAAGAAAGAAGATGGATATCCCTCATATTCAATCAAGAATTAATTTGTCGTAAGCGAATTTTGTTTGGTAAGGTCATAGGATCAAATATTCTACCGATTGTAAAAATAAAAATAAAAATAAAAAATAATAATAATAAATAAATAATCGAATGGAAAAATTGTCGTTTTAAACCTCGATCTAATAATTTGACAATGATAGGGGTAAGATAAAATTAACAAGCCAATATGATGAAACTACTTGAAATTAAAATATTATTGCTTCTATAATTTTATAAAATTAATAGTTCGGTTTCTCGACTTTAGTAAAGTGAGTGAAAACTTATAATTGATCAGTATGATCTTGGATTGGCTTGACTATGGTTCAATTATTGGAGCTTAAATTATGTGAGCTCGATTAGGCCCCTTTGGTAACTTCTTAAAAGTCTTGAACTTAATTGCAATAGCAATGAAAGTTTAAGGACTGCACGGTCAAAATGTGAAAACAGCTTTCAAGGCAAAAGCAGGAGATTTGGAGAAAAGCCCAAGACCTATAAATATTGTATTATTTCATTTGTACAAAAACAGAATTTACAAATTAATACAAAAATCTCACATGGGGTGGCCCCATATAAGTAAAATAGTGCCAAAAAATATAAAATTACCCACCTCCGTGTCTTGTCTAGAGGGGTTTTGTAGCCCCTCCTTCTATACATGAAGGGCGACTGACAAGTATTTACAAGTCTAGGGGGCATTGACATGGCATCTAAACAACCGTGTTCATCTGTGCCTATTGAGATAGACGGAAATTTACTTTTACCTGCTCCTTTTTACGATTACAATTTGAAGTCAGTCTAGCTCTTGTAATTGGATTTCACTTTTTTGATGATATGGACTTAAAGATAACAAATTTTAGAAGAGGAGGACTAAAGTGCAAAGGTTGAAGATGAATCACACTCAATGCGGATAAGGAAGGACTCAAGCTAAATGAAAAGGAGATCCGAGGACCAACTAGCACAGAGAGAAAGAGTTGTAAACTATACAGTTGAATGATTTAAATGGTGCAATTGCAAGATCTCAAACTCAACCCCCAATATATACAACAAGTAACTCATGCAATTGCAGCTACTCAAGCCATGCGATCACATGAGCAAAATGGGCAGTCGTAGATTACTTTCCTTCTCCAAGTCAACCTCTATTATGGATATGCTGATTATATTGCCCCCACAATTTATCTTTGTACCACCACAGTTAAAATATTTTTTTAATAATTACACCACTTTAATTTGAATAATCTAATCCATTAAGAAAATAATATGCCACCACATTTTTACTTGCACCACATTATCTCTTGGATATCCAAAACAACACACCACAAAACAAAGAGGCCTATAGAACAGAGGCATTTTAACTTCCCATTTTAACACACCACAAACCAAAGAGGTCGCTAGAACAGAGGCGTTTCAACTTTCTCGATTGGTGGAATATATGAAATTCTACTTCTTTTAAGGGAATTGATGAAATTTGCATTTGTGACGCCTATTAAAGGGGTGCCATCTTACTTCCATTTTGATTACATTGGTATAACTATTTTTCTAAATGTATGAAAATCAACTCAATTCTTCTTCTTTTTCTTAAAATTGTCGATAGAGGTGGTGGTGGTGGCGGCGGCTGCGGTACAGGAGGAATTGCTCACGAAGAAGGAGAAGCAATAGCTTGGAAATGCAGTCAACATGGTTTATACACAAGGGGATAGAGAAGAAACAAAGAAAATAATGAAGAAACAGGAAAAAGGCCTAAATACGTAATCGTTGTCCTCAAAAGATATTTACCTCCTCTCAGATTGAATTTGATGCTTAAGGAGATTCTTACCAAATGGTTTATAGTATTTATCAAACCTTGAAAAGGGTTTAATGCTTAAGCACTGGTGAAATCCTTTAAAACTTGAGAACGCAAAATCAGGATTTGAATATGAAAAGAAAATTAAATTTCAATACTTTTTGGAATGAGGAATTAATCTCAAGTGTTGCTATATATTTCTATGTATCTCATCAATCATCAATCACCTATAGCCATCAACCAATGCTATACGAAGTGGGTCCAAAACACTTGAAAAGCAACCAGAAATTCAAACAAAAAAGGTCCTAACGACTAGCAAAAATGTTCTATGCAATCATATAGAATAAATCTATGCGACTGCATAGATCGTCTAAAGGCTCTACAAATAGCCATGCGACTGCAAGCCTTTTTGACTACATAGAACAAATCTATGCGACCGCATAGATCATCTAAAGGCCCTGCAAATAGCCATGCGACTGCAAGCCTTTCTGGCCTATGCGGTCACATAGGCCAATATTTTGGCCTCCATTTTTCATTTTCATTCTTCACACATTTTATTGAATTTGAACAATATCTAATAATCCCTCATTCATTCAATATTCAATAAAATCTCATATTCTAGATATACAATACTCATACAAAATGATTAGATATCTTTCGATTTGAATCTAACCATAAAATAATTTAAACAAAGTAAAGTCGAAACTAAGGCTGGACAAAACTGCGGAACCAAATCGAGCGGTTCTTCTTAAGTTAAATATCCGAACGGATATTTGAATCGAGAACCGACGGTTTCGTTCGATTCTCGGTTCAAGATCAAGAATCGAAAAATCGAATCTCCCTAATTTTTTTAATTAATTTATTTTAAATAAGTCAAATTATTTTATTTTTCTAAATAAATTTGCTAACTAATTAATTTAGCTCAAACCCAAAAATATAATTTCCCTATTTCTAATTTTCATTTCAAAGCTAACTTAATCAAATTGACTTAAACTTATCCAAATCTGTTACTTTATCATAGTTTGTTTCTAACATTTTGGAGAAATCAAATTGAAATTCGACAACGCCTCTTTTATTTATTTTGAGCTCGCAATCTTCCTCTTTCTTGATTTTAACAATTAAATCTATGAATAACTCATCAAAGAGAGACGCAAAAGACACATAAAATTAGATTACATTATTTTGTAAGAATCAAGATTGAACATATCATTAGTTGAATTAATGCAACTTTGCATATATTAAAAATTTTAATTATAATATGAAACCTGGGAAACGAATGGAATCGAACCAAACCGAACTAAATCAAATGGAACCGAACTCGAAAGGTTTCATAATTAAATTTAAACCCGACAATTCCACTTACTAAACAACCAAAAATTTTGGGTCCAGTTCAATTCTCGTTAGAATCAAATCGAATCGGACCATGTCCAACCCTAGTCGAAAATAAATGTAGAATTGAAGTTTTGAAACCAGTTATTCTATGTGACAATACCGATACACACAAGTATCATGCATTCTTAAATTCCTCAATCTCAGTTAACATTAATACGGCATTGTGCTTACCCTTTCAATAAACTTTTAAGAGAGAAGAAGTGGTACTACCTCGAAGTTTATCTAGGTGAAGTTCTTACAGCATCTTTATTACTTTTAGAGATACTTGTACTTAATATTAAACTTCAATAAGAGCTTAAAGATCAACCCTCATTTCGGTAACAACCAATATTATTTAATTATGATATAGTTATCGAGGATTTTATAATGTTGATACTATCCACATATCGAATGACTTGTTATTACCTTTTGAATCCGTGGATTAATTGTTAAATATTAATAGGTAAGGTTACCATCATTGGTGGACCTTTTTAGTTCAAGAGTATTAATCCTATCATACTCAAAATAGATGTTACTAGATCTTTATTTAGAGATTTAGTTTAAAGATCCACTAAGTTCTTGATTGACTTAACATAATTTATGAAAATAATTATGTTCTTGATTAATTTTCTTATATAGTCATGTCTAAAACTCATATGTCTACACTTTCCATTGCATGCCTTATTATATGCCTTTTCTAATATGGCTTGACTAACACACATGATAGGCACTGAAGATGTATTCTTCAATCTCAAAGGTATCTTATAAGGTAGATCCTCAAATCACACAACTTCTTTCCCAGTTTCTAATAATGCTTTGAGTGTGTTATATATGTCTGTTTCTATGATTTTCAAGAAAACAGCACATCCTTCGAGAGTAAACACCCAACCTGAAGTGAATTTACTTTCACCTATGCTGGATATCCAACTAGCATCGGTAAATACTTCTAATATAGCCGAGAATTTAGTATATTTTAGACCTAAATTCTTAGTTTTGTTTAAATAACCAAGAACTCTTCCAATGGTCTTCCAATGATCCTTGCTTGGATTACTAGAAAACCTACTAAATTTACTGATTGCAAAAGCTATGTCCGATTTTGTCCATTGAACAGCATATATAAGACTCACTATAACACTTGCATATTCTAATTGAACATCTTCTCTTCCATTATTCTTTATGAGTTTTAAACTTGGATCAAGAGGGGTACTAAATTCTTTTGTATTCAAATGTTTGAACTTATTTATGACATTCTAGATATAATGTGATCGACTTAAATGGTAACCCCTACTAGTTTTAGGAACTTTGATACTGAAAATGGTATCAACTTATCCAAGACCATTCATCTTAAATGTGGAAGAAAGAAACCTCTCCGTCTTTTCTATTCCATTTATGCAATTACTCATAATCGATATGTAATATACATATAAGCAAGTAAATATATAACATAATTATCAGATAATTTGGAGCACAAATATTTATCTACACTATTATGCTTGAAACTAAATGAAACAATAGCTAAGTCAAATTTTTCATGCCATTTTTTTAGGTGCTTGTTTTAAATCGTATAATGATTTCACTAACTTGCAAACCCTTTGAGTTGTTCCATATAAACTTTCTCATCGAGATCACCACTTAAAAATACCGTCTTGACATCCATTTAATGCACATACAAGTCATGTATGGAAGCCAATACAAATAATATCCTAATCGATGTTATTCTAGCTATCGATGCATAAGTATCAAAATACTATATTCCTTCTTTTTGCTGATAACTTTTAGCTACTAACCTAGCCTTAAAGGTATTAAGAAAGCCATTTATATCCAATAGGTTTTGGATTCAGGTGGTAAATAAACAAGTTCTCATGTATTGTTTGACATAATTGAATCAGCTTAATCTTTAATTACATTTTTCCAAAAGATGCTATCATGCGAAGTCATATCCTTTTTGTAAGTTTTGGGATTAATTTCCACTTGTAGAACAAATGAAATAGTTCTTACAACATTGTTCTCATTTTCATCTACTAAATAAAAGGAAATAAGTTGAGAATCAATTACATCCGATCCTAAAGATTTCTCAATTCAAGTTCTTTCGCTTCTTCGAGGTTCACTGGATTCATGAACATCTTTAAAAGATGTATAATATTGTGTTCCACTAGAGTTTAGATCACTTTAAGAGTTTCTTTTAATTCACTACCCGAATATAGTGAATTCTCAAAGAACTCTCATTATTGGATTCAATAATCACATTGATCTCCAAATTTAATAACTATATGATTTGCTATTACTAGCATATCCAATAAAAGTACATTTAATACCACTTGGCCTAACTTGGTCCAATTAGGGTTCGTGTTCTCACAATGACCCCACACTTTAAAGTATTCAATGTTAAGTTTTCTTCCTTTCCACAATTCATAAGGAGAAATTTTGATAAATATAGAAAGAATCCTATTTAGTATTCTACATGCACTTAACAATGTTTCACACCATAAATTAAATCGCAAATTAGCATAAGTTAACTTGATATTTATCATTCAACTAAATTTTTATTGTTTCTTTCAACCAAACCATTCTGTTCGGTTGTTCTATGTGCAGAACGTTGATGAATTATACATTATTATTCACAATACAAGTTAAAATCACTAGAAGAATATTCACTTCCTTTATCACTTCTTAGAGTTTTTATTTTCTTGAGTGATTTTTAACTTCATTCTTATATACTTTAAACATATCAAAAACTTCATGTTTATTTTCATTAAATAAACATATGTATATTTAGAGCAATCATCTATGAAAGTAATGAAATACTTATTACCACCTCTAGTTAATATGCCATTTAATTCACATAAATCCACATGAATTAATTCTAAAATATTATAAGTCCTATTTATGATTTAATAAGGCTTCTTATTCATCTTAGATTCTACACATGTTTTACATTTAAATGCATCATTTTCATTAGATGATATTAAGTCACATTTTAACATTCTTTTCATGGTACTTTTGCCTATGTAACTTAATCTAGTATTCCATAAAGTAAATGAATTAACAATATAAGTAAAATCAACTTTATTATTAATCATCTTATCAACAATACAAAATTTGACCATTCCTACACAAGAATAGTTTTTTCCAACAAATTTTCCATTTGGGGAGAGTTTACTGGGACTCATAAACACATGTTATACCCGATTTTTATAAGAGATTTTTGCTAACTAAGTTCAAATTCATATCAAGGACATGCAGCACATTTGGCAATGTAACAGTCTTGCCGAAAGTGAAGTTGATTTCTACATTTCCTTTCCCAACTACCTTGGAGTAGATTTCGTTGCCCATTTAAATCTCTTAATCTCCTTCCACTTCATAATTGATTTTGAACAAAGATTTGTCATATGATACATGTACAGTTGCATATATATCATACCACCATCTAAGAACTTTTCCTTTGATTGCATTAATTTCATTTACGGTGGCCACAATATTGTCTTCTTTGATGGAGTTTACCTTTCCTTTAGTGTTGTTTTATTTTCGGTGTTAATATTTCTTTTCATAATGTTCAGGGTTCCCACATACAAAGTAACTACCTTCGGACTTCTTCTTAAACTTTTTAAAGTTCCTTGAAAGCATTGAATTTGTTAGAAGGTTCGGTCTTCTCCACCATATTGACTTTGGAACTTGGAAGTGCCTTCCTAAGAGTTGTCACTCTTATCTCTCACCCTTAACTCATGCTCAATGCGAAAATGTTTCTGCAATTATTTTAAAGAGTAATCTTCATAACTATGCATAATTTTCTTCCGATATCCTTTTCAAGTTTCTTGGAGTTTTGCAATAATTGCTCTCACTTAGAAAGTTTCTAGGATCTCAATTTTAATCGCATTCAATTTATCCACAATGACTTACAACTCATGAATTTGGGGAAGAAGGGGAGCGTTATCGAGAAATTAAAAATCAAAATACTTTGAAATTAATAATTTCTTGGTACTTCTTCTTCGTCTTTGTACTTACTTTCTAAAGCGTTCTAAATTTTCTTTGTCGAAGATGTGATGGTTTAAAGATCATACAACCAGCTGGATAAAGCATTGAGTATGTGACCATAGCAAATCAATTCATCCTCTTGACGTTTTTGTCTTTTGGCTCTTATGGTATCTGAATCGCCATTTTGTTGATTCTGGTAATGGTACGAATTCTAGATCAAAAATGTAAAAAATCTTCAACGTCGTGAGAAGGAACTTCAACTTGTCTTGTCATCTTGTGAAATTCGTCCCATCAAATCGATCTAGACATACAAGATCTTGATTCATAAATTGGATCATCGCCATAGTAGTTTTATTCTCAATTGCAAAATTATCGTTTGAAATGGTTGTAAATATGGTTTACATGGGGGGATGGAGAAGAAACGAAAAACAAAATGCAGAAATAGAAAACAAGCTTAAACAAGTAATCGTTGTTCTCAAAAGATATTTGTTCCATCTCGAATTGAATTTGATGCTTAAAGGGATTCTTGGCAAACAGATTGTTGGATTTATCATGCCTTGAAAAGGATTTAACACTTAAACACTTGTGAAGTCCTTCAAATTTTGAGAACACAAAATCAGGATTTGAATATGAAAAGAAAATTTAATTTTAATACTTTTTGGAATGAGAAATTAATCTCAAGTGTTGCTATATGTTTCGATATGTTTTCCATTGATCATCAACCACCAATATATAGTCATCAATCAATGCTACATGAAGTGGTGTAAAAACACTTGAAAAGCGACCTGAAATTTAGACAAAATGAGTCCTACCAGCTAGCAAAAATGTTTTATGCAGACCATCTAATGGCACGCCTGTCCTGCAAATAGCCATGTGACCGCAAGCCCTTCTAGCCTTTGTGACATTTGGCCTCTGCAACCTAACATTTTGGCCTCCATTTTCCATTTTCATTCGACAAGCATTTCATTGATTTTGAACAATATTCAATAGGAAATTTATTTCCTTCAATTATGCTGCCGTGGAGGAATAAAAAGTTGTGTGCACTGTTGAGGGAAAAGAAAGAGAAAAATCTGGTTATATTTGCAGGGTTTTTTTTTTTTTTTTTTTTTCCTTTTTACATCAATTTTGATTTCGATGCCTTTAAAAATGTGTTTATGTTAAACTTTTCTATAAAATTTTGGGTAATTAAGTAATTATACTTATGGTCATTAAAGTAAATAAAAATTTGATTTGTGGTAATCAATCAATTTTATTGAGGTAATATAATTACCCTTATGTATATGACTAGGGATCGAATTTTGACCTCATTGGGGAATATAAATACATTTACCATCTATGTTTAAAGACATTAAACAATCGAGAGAGCAAATATATATTAGCACTCACAAAACTGATGATTTCTACGTAGGTTTTAGAATTAAATCATCAGTTTTGGAATTTGGAAGGATAAAGATTGTTATTTTATTTGGAAATATTGTAAGATCTAAGGAACGAAGTTGAAGATCTCTTGTTAAGTTTCGTTTGGCGAAGATCAAGAATTGTTTTGATTCATTTTCTTTCATTGTAATTGAATTCTGTGATGCATTCAATCTTTTTTTCCATTCTGAGTAGCTAATTTCTATATGTTAGGATGAAAAATATAGCTTAAATAATTTATGTTAAATTAATTCGTGTACTTCATGTCAATATTTGTGTTAGTTTAACTGCTTAATTAACTCAATTGCTTGATCATTAATTGATGAATTTAGAAGCTATATAGATACAAAGGTGATATATATGGGTAACTCGTGTAATCAGTAACATAAAGTTTGATAAGAGATTGAGAGATACTCTTATAGGTTATGCAACATTTTATTTGAATTTCTATGATTCAGTGCATTTATATGCGTCGAATTTATATAGAGATATAGTGAGTTTGCACATGTAAGTAGGGCTAGTTTTACACGAGATAGTTTGCTAGTTAATTTGAATATATCGGTTGTTAACAATCGTAAGTAGGATTGCAGTACGTTGAATGAAGTTAATCATAAATTGATCTAGGTGAAATCAAAATTTCTAACAACTTAATCCATCAAATCTTTCTTGAAGTTTTCAAGTCATGATTGGGTTACTTAAAACTTAGAACAAAATTTATTTTAAATCCACTTAATAAACCATTAGTTAATATTTGAGTTAGTTTAAATTGAAGCAAGGATTCTCTGAGGAAATGATATTTTGATTTTTTTTCCTTATTACTACTTATCGCGATGTTGTACATTTGCAGTTTAGGCAAACAAATTTTTAGCATCGTTGTCAGATACTCGAATTTGCCATTAAGAACATTCCTACAGTAAATGTTCCTAAATTGAAGTATGAGAGAGAGTCTAGGATATGAACAGAAAATGGCCGAACCATGGTATAAAGAAATCCCTGCAAGTTTAGTACTTCTGTACAGGATTGAATCTTTTAGTCATAAATGATCGACTTACTTGCAAGTTGGCCAATGAAGCCATTGAGCTTTTCGAAACAGTGGTAGCTAACACTTCTCTGGACTTCCCAAAGAGCTACAAACAAGAAGCCAACTGGAATTTTTGAAATAGAAGCCTTCTCAGCATTATCAGCAAAGATGACTTCTTTGGAGAGGAAGATGATGGATCACTGGACTATAAAAATGCAGCAAATGCAGTTCAAGCAAAGTTTTTGGTATGTCAAATTGTGGGAAGCTCATAACAATAGCGAATGCAGATGGCCTTATCTGCAACATAAGAAGTTAGTATAACAATCCTTATTCCAATATAGACAACCATGCTGGCGTAATCATCCTAAAGAAGCTTGAGCAACAAAAAATAAATAATGCTTTACATCCACATTCTGATTTTTAACAGTAAGACAAGAAATCTTCATTGACGAAATTCAATGGTGGATCCAAGATATTGAGTGAGCTAGGGAAGCCGTTGACCATTGACGACCCCAGTAGTAAGATTTTTTATTAATATTTAATTAAATAATATTAAAAATTTTCAATCAATATATAAATGCAATAAAAGGTAAAAGGCATATACATTAAAAAATATAATCCAATACAACCCAAAAAAGAAGTAAAGAAATTCATTTTTCAAACATACATATATGATCAAGTTTCAAGTTTTTTATGAATTTAAGTGAGACAAGATGAAGTATACGTAAAGCATGATTAAATGGTCAAGACAAGCTACGAGCTTAGACGAATGTTATGTAGAAATATTGAAAAAAAAAAATTAGAACTGGAACTATTTTTGATCGTATAGATTGTCCAAATTTGAATTTTATAAAATAAATTGATAAAATCTAACAATAAAAGTATTTATATTATGAAATAATATTGAGCCAATAAATGTTTAAAAAATTAAGCAAAATGGTAGAAGTGAATGGATTGAACCCCACACCTTTAACATACAAAGTAACCTATCTACCATATGTGCAAGACAACAATTATTAGTGCCCCAGGGCACATCTCCAAGTGGTAAAAGGGAAGGGTGGAGAAATCCAACTTTGCTTGAGGCTGCTGCGTCAAGGGTTCGAATCCTGAAATATGGATTTGGCTCTTGGGTAAGTGCAAGTGTACAAACAGCCTTTCACCCTATACCCTTGAAGGCATAACCTGCGATTTACCTCCTTCACGATGCTCTAGGGCAGGGATGGTGGAGGGCCCTTAAGGTTGGGGTTCAACCTTTTAAGACAACAATTATTAGTTATTATATTTAAAAAGTTAAAAAGAGCAGTGACGTGGACTCTATTCAAATACGCATATCTAGCATGCAGAAGTGAACGCTCTACAGTATGATCTGTACACATTTCCGTTGAATAAACACACATACACTACATACATTAAACTCTTGTAAGTAGGTTTTGGCCACATGTTTGAGATATGGGATGGCGGTCATTTGTGGTGATGAATTGGCTTTGAATATAGAATGACCTTTAATTAGATTGACCTAAAGTTCTAGTATATTCCTCTTAGAAGAAAAAGATGACTAAGATTCAAAAATTTCAACATACATAAAAAAGTGAGATTTATCTTATATTCTTCTTCAGAGTCTACTTGACTCAAACAATTAAACCTGAAGAATTTCTCATAACTTGATGCCATATGGACAACTAACTTGGAATCGTCGGTTCAAACCACATTACAGGGCCCATCTCAATCACTTAATCAAGAAGAGACTGCACATAAGATATAAAAAAATGAGAAAGAAAATGTGCTTATTGAATTGGGGGAGAAAAAAAAGGCTATAGATTGAATAATAATAATAATAATATGAGCTTCTTATTTAAAATGTCGTATTAGTACCTGGTTTGACTCCATACTTTGAGGAATACATTTATTCACCCATGATCTATGCATGTCTCTTTTCATTAATTTTACATTTTGAGACCTCTTGCAGGAGTTTAGTGGCATTTTAATTTCACACATGTATGGCTTATACAATTTATTACATTTAACTTTAAAATAAATTATGTGGAAAAAATTTACCTTTCTTACGAACTATTCATGTATAAGTAAGCAAATAATTGTTTATGATGATAAAGTTAAAAGTTCGTGAAGTATTCTTTAAAAAAAGGGTCTCAAAATTGAAAATTTTTATTCTTCTATCACATGTTTGTGCATAATTTTCGCATCATTATACATGTGCATATTTTTTTTAGTCATTTCTCTCTGTGTTTGACATGATTATGTTGGATATTGGTTAAATAAATCGAGAATTGAAAATCGATTAAAATTCGTATCGACTTCGGCCAAATACTCAAAAGCTCGACTCAATCCGTTTAAGCAAAATTGTTTGGCATTTCGAAAACCAATATCGGATGAATGAGAAATTAAGAAAAAGGACGAAAATCAGTGAATAGACACATTTTCATAAAGGTGCATTGTTTGGAAAGGGTGCATGGTTTGGCATCAACCATTTCGTCCACACCCTTTCATGGTCTATAAATAGGACACTTTGGGTGTCCTATTCCTCACAGTTTGATATGCAAAACGTCTCTCATCCTTTCTTCTATCCAAAATCAAAATCATTTCATTTATTTTGATTTTCTTTCATTTCATCCTTGGAGTACATAAGCCTAAATTTGGTTCGTTGTACTTGTGTTTTGGAGTGCTACAAACACAAGTGTAGCCGTTGTATCTTGGGAGTCGATTGCCGAAATCCGTAGGCACCGTTGCGGGGCAAATTCGACTTAAGGACAAAGAGTCCAACTCTTACCTCGGCTTTGTCACCATCATTATACTTATTTCGGCATCACTATTCACAAAAATCATCCAACAGATTATTACTTGTCTTTCCTTTATTATTTGTGACAAAAAAGGGATTGATATGTGTATTTATTTCAGAGAGCCGATTATACAAGTTAGGAGAAGAAATTTAAAATTTTGAAATTTTTTATTGATAGATGATTTAGGAGGAGTCATTATGGTGAAATTTTATTATTGATATAGTATTGTGTTTTGTCTATATAAATATAAAATTCTATGAGTTATTTCAAAGTTAATAGTTCCCATGATATTGGATGTTTCGATGACACCCATTTTTTATTATGTTATCTTGGACATTAGTTTCCTCTTGCTTTTCGCGTTGTAATGTGGTTTTTTAATGTTTCAGAAAACATGTCAACCAAGTATTGAAGAAGTTTTTGGAATGTTTTGTTTTGTAGGTTGTTTTTCACATTTTCACTTTGAAATAAATATGATTATTTCGCGAAATGCCAAAAGAGGATATTGTAAAGTCTATTTTGTAATTGGCATTTTACAAGATAAAAATCATAATTTATTAGAATTGTATTAGGACTTAGTTATATTGCAGTCAAAGCCCAAATATGTTTAGAATATTCCAAGATGTGATAAACATAGTTTGGGGTTGATAGAGTCCAAACACAAGTCAAAGAATCCAAGAACTAAATCGAGATTCGGACTTGAAGAAGTTAATATAGAGTAAGACACAATCTGGCTAGCCTGTTGCCCAGCCAGCTGATGAAACGTACGTTGCAATTGAAGTTTTGAAACCCACATGAGATTGAATCAAACCCTAGAAAGCCAAGAAATCAAAATTTTAATTTTGATCCACAAATATTGAACAAAGCAACCAACAAATCCCAAAAATAGGTTGACCTCTTGATCACAAGACTTGAAGTTGAATGCCACATGAAAATAGATCTTGATAAGTACGGTAAATTAGCTTAGTCAAGAACAAGAAGAAAGCAATTTGTCTCTATATTGAATATATGATAAAAGTTGTTTACAATGTAAAATAATGATTTCTCTACATAAAGAACTCATAAAACCCTAGTCTAAATGAAAAAGAATCCTAAAAGATTACAAAAGTTACCAAAAAAGAGTTTTAACTTAATTAAAAGATTTCATGGAAAATTGGAAAAATCACGTCAAGTTTAATCTATGCGACTACATTGCGTAACTCTATGTTGTCGTATAGAGTACTCTCAAACACCCAGCTAGTTATCTACATAGGTGCATGCGACCACGGCATGAGTGAGCTATGTGGTCGCATAGCTTAGTTTTCCAACCTCTTCTTCCGTTACTTGTATCACATTGATTCAACTAGTTTCAGCTCCCGAGCCAATATGAAACTTGTTCCGCCAAGATCGATGTTTCATCCATCATAGCTTGAATGACCAATATTATCACTTCTTTGACCCCTTTTCCTCGCAACCGAATCATCGATCCTTCTTCGACAATAAATGGATCCTCATCTGGATTTGTATTTGTTGCCTTCATTCCATAGATCACATCATCCGCTCCCTCTTCGAAAGTGTTCGACCTCGAATTTGTACTTGCATCAAAGAGAAAAAGATCAAACACATTGAAGATAGCTGAAACATTAGACTCACCAGGAAGATCCAGCTTGTAGGCATTGTCATTAATCCTTTTAAGAACTTGAAATGGACCATCTCTCCCTAACTACGACTTTGATTTCTTTTGTTTTGGAAAGCGATCATTTCTCAAGTGTACCCAAATACAATCACTGGGTTCAAATGTAACGCTCTTCCAACCCTTGTTTACTTGCAATGCATAGTGCTTATTTTTCTTTCCAATTTGTATCCTTACATTTTCATGAAGTGATTTCACCAATTAAGCCTTCTTCTTTCTATCTAAACTACCACATTCATTAATAGGTAAAGGATTTAAATCTAAAGATATCAATGAATTAAAACTATATACAATTTTTAACGACGAACAAAAAGTAGTAGAATGTGTGGTCCTATTATATGCAAAATGAATAATAGTAAGCAATCTTTCCAACTCTTCATATTTTTATTAAGTATAGTGCGTAGCAATGGTATCATGGTCCTATTAACTACCTTAGTTTGCCCATCGATTTGTGGGTGACTAGTTGTAGAAAATAATAACTTTGTGCATAACTTATTCCACAAAACTCTCCAAAATTGACTAAGGAATTTGACGTCCCCATCCGATACAATGCTCCTAAAAATCCCATGTAAACACACTACTTTCTTAAAGAATATATCCGCTATATTGGTGGCATCATCAGTTTTATGGCATAGAATGAAATGTAGCATTTTACTAAATCTATTTACCACCACAAATATCGAATCTTGTCCTTTCTTAGTCCTAGATAAACCTAAATATTGACTTGATTGTTCTTCCTGCTTGATTTTGAATCGTCTCGTTCTGACATCCAAAATCTAAAGTAATATATGCCACATGTGTATACGCCGTGTATCACTCAAATTGGCTTTTTCCCTCAAGACTTATAATTTTAAAAGACTCAAGAAAGAAGCAAAAAGAATTGGACACCTTTGAACAGGAACTGTTAATTAATTCAAGAAAGTGGTTCCCATATTTAAGGTAAGACAAGACTGAAATATAGATCTCTATACTTTTTTCTGTTTGACTCTAAAAAAATGAAATTAAACGCTATTGGTAATTTTTGAAATTTTTTTTGGATTATTTTTTGAATTTTTTTGCTTGAAAATTCAACTATGAAATTAACAAAACAAACGAAATTAATTTGGATACTAAATTAGCCCAAAAACAACTTTTGAAATTTCTTTTTTCTTTTTTTTTTTTTTAGTATTTTTATGGATTGAAAACTCAATAAGAACGAGGAATGCAAAGAACACAAAGATAAAGGAAAACAAAAGACTCAATGAAAAAAGAAAGGAATATAACCTTTGTTTTTGGAGCCTAAACTCTGATACTAATTGGTGCGAAGCCATGTAGCGATTGAAGCTACGAATCCCTTACGAAATTTATTCAAATCCAAAAAGCCAAGAAATTAAAGTTTTGAGTTTAATCCACAAATATTGAACCAAACAACAGACAAATCACCGAGACGACAAATCACCGAGAATAGGTTGACCTCTTGATCACAAGATTTGAAAATCTCACCCAGAATGTTTGAACATCACAAGAAATAAATCTTGATATGTTAGGTAAATTAGTTCAATGGAGAACAGGAAGAAAGCAATTTGCATCTCAATTAAACATATGATAAAAGTTGTTTACAATGTAGAATAATGAATCCTCTATATAGTGAACCCATAAAACCCTAGTCTAGAAGAAAAGGAATCCTAAAAGATTACAAAAATTACCAAAAGAAGAGTTTTAACTTAATTAAAAGATTTTGCAAAAAATTGGAAAATCACGTCAAGTTTACTCCATACGGCCGCATAGAGTACTCTCAAATCCCCAGCTATTTTTCTGCACAGGTGTATGCGACCGCATGCATGAATCATGCGGTCGCATAGCTTAGTTTTCCAGCCTCTTCGTCTGTTGCTTGTATCACGTGGATCCAACTAGTTTTGACTCTCAAGCCCAACATGACACTTATTCCTTTACTCATCAAGATCGACATTTCATCGATTGTAGCTTGAACGAGCAAACTCATCACTTCTTTGACCCTCTTTGCTCGCGATCAAGTCGTTGGCCCTTCTTTAACAATCAATGGATCTTTACTTGGTGTTGTATTCATTGCCTTCTATGGACCACATCATCGGTGCTCGAGCGAAAGAAGCAGAATACATGTTGCCCGTCTAGCGCTAGACTGACACTCAAGCGACAAGTGCATTACTCACCTGTATTTAGACAAGCGCTTGAACAATAGTGTTACGAGACAGAATCTTGTTTGTTTTAAAACACGTGATGTCATCCATATTTCATTCCAAATGTTTTTCCCTATAAATATATAACTCCATGGATGTCCAAAGTGTGTTGAATCATCTCATTCCATAGAGATCGTTCCTTGAAGATCCTAGCCATCGATCTTTAGATTCAACCATCATATCATTGTGTTTATAATATCTTTCCAAGCCAAGATATTTCTTTGAACCATAAATTATTCCTCATTATCTACCTTCTCTTTTAAGCAACGTTGATGGGAACCTTGTTGGATATACATCTTATGAATTTTATTGTGTACCTTCTGAGATATGTCCATCTCAGTAATATTCCTTAAAATCTGACTAAGAATAAATATGAATACCAAGTGTTAAATCACCAATGTTTAAGGAACTTGAGCAATTAATGTGATACTTAAAGTGAACTACACTGGACAGTAGACTTAGCGTAAGTATGTATGTCAATCGGCTAAATAATATGATGAAATGATCAAGAGCAAGGACCACTGGAAAAGAGGCTTTCCATCCTTTCTTTAAATTATGGTAAAGACCTAGAGTCAGTGTGTAGGTCATCGGCAAAATAACTTTTTGGAAGCATGGGTCTCAAAATTATGGTAATCTGAAACAATAATTTTAATTTAAAAAAAAAAGGTAGATCAAGAAGTATTTTCCTCTTAATTGGATTCTACAGGAGTTATCGACTTCAACGTTTTGGTGTATTTGTCACTCTGATCATCAAAGTTGTAGTGGAGTACACTAGAAGGCTCGAGAGAGATAAATCCATGTTTGAGATCCATTTTTAAATTATAAATATATTTTTAAATAGTGATTTTTTGAAGAATGTGCGATTAAAATAAGTAAAAAAATTTGAATTTACATATAAAATTATTCTACATGAGAATATGTAGTTGAAAATGAATGTTTAATAAAATGGAGCCCAAACAGGTACTAAAGTTCTATACTTCTATCTTTGAGATAACTCGATAACCAGTGTGTTGTGTTGAAGTGCTACAAGTTGTGCTGATAGTGGTGATGGGGTGCCACAACCGTTTGATCTTCAAGCAAAAGATTCACATCTCAGCATTCTTAAAAAAAAAAAAAAAAATATATATATATATATATAATTTTTTCTAATTGATTTTGTTATAATTACTGGGCAAGCTATAAAAAATAAAAAAATAAGCCAGATTTTTGTGATGTATTGAGTAGTGTAGAGTCCCGAATTTTTAACATTTAATATTATATGATATACAATTAAGAATATATATATTACTTGTTAGTGCGGATAAGTCAAGTCCAAGTCAAAGTAGAAAAAGATTCTTATCTTAACTATAAACAAAGGGTAATTATATCAATACAACAATTTTTTATACATGCACCACATTTTAATTACAGACAATGTTATATGTACATAAATTTTTCATCTAATCTTTTACCTACCACTCACAATGGGGTGAAGACCACATTTGGAAATTTTTATATTCACGCGAATCCGTATGCATTGTGAGAGGTGAGGGGGGGGAACTTTCGATACATTCTATTCGGTACAAATAAAATTATTCTTTAATTACAAGAACGGTTTTCAAATTATTTGTTAGTGGGGTATAAGTTATGTCCAAGTTAAAGTAGAAAAAGATTCTTATCTTGACTATGAAAAAGGGTAATTATATTAACACAACAATTTTTTATATATGCACCAAATTTTAATTATAATAAAGGTTTTCAATTTTTGCATACTTTTGCTTTTATATCGTCAACTTTTTTCTCATTATATTGTTATTTTTAACCTTTATATAATTAACATGCTACATCTTTAATCACGATTTTTATCCAAATATTCTACTGACGTGTATTAAAAAGAGGGGCAAATATCTTGTTCAACTTTTGTATCAATTATTTATTTCGATATTTAAACATACGAGAGATAAATATGTCTTTTTGGTCCTCATAACAAACATCTTGAATGAAAATCGTCTATATAGACAAGATGTGAAAATCAATATAGGGTCAATGATTAAAAAAAAAAATTAAAGAAAAGTTGAGAACTTAAATGTGAAAATAAGAAAAGTTAATAATACTCATTGTAATTAAAATGTGTCTGTAACAAAAATTGTGGTGCGAATATATAATAAATTTAAAAAATATATATATTCCAAATATTCCTCCCTATTGGGGTTGCAACCTCAGTTTAGAAGTTAAAATTAAGAGTAATAATATTTCGTCTCGTTGCAACCTCAGTTTAGATGGCGTCAATGTAACACTAAATAATAAGTGGAATTAAATGACTTATTAATTTTACCTTTCAATTAGTCTATCATCTAACGTTGTTTAGATTGAGAATGCAAGCCCCATGGAGCTACATAGTATTGCTCTAGAATTAAATGTTATGTACATTGCGTTATTAATGTGCCTGCTACCAATTTCGTTGCCTAAAATATTTAAATTTTCTTGCTTATTGCTATTTTCATTGCCAATTAAATGTTTAGTTGGTTGACATACACGTTCACTGTAATAAGATCATTTCATGGCCATATAATTTAAAAATATTTGGATTTCTTAGTTAAATAAAAGAAAATCTGAAATGTGTTACATACTAATATCTACACCATGCATGTATGTTTTAAAATTGGTAGAATACATTATAATGTGTGGGATAAATAACTATAGTTTTATTCATTATCGTTGACAGTAATCTATTCTATGATAGTTAGTTAGTAATTTGATTTCCTTTTTGTCTTGTTTAAATTTTAATACATAATGGCATGTCAACTGGTAGCGATTCATATATTTGTTATAAAAATAGAAAATGTACTTGACTCTCAAAATTCAAAAGATCAATTTCTATTGTAACTTTATAAAATAGAAAATGTGATTGACTCTCAAAATTAAAAAGATCAAACTTATTCTCTGATCTTTAGCCCTTGTTTGAGCCTCATTTTTTTGGGAAGAATGAAATTTTGAATAGTGTATTGATGGAAAATGTATGGTTAAAAAATAAGAAAAAGTTTTGAATTTGCATGTAGTATTATTTTATTGAAAAATGGGTTGCTGAAATTATGTCAAAATACTGTTGAAAAATGTATTTTTCTAAAAGAATGGAGCTCAAACAAGCCCTAATAAGATTGAATTTAATAAATTATGAATCTCAATACAAATATTTCTTAAACTAAACAAATTATATTTAAAATAATTGATCGTTGACATATAAAAAAATACTAAATAGAAGTAAAGAGAAATTAATAAGTGTTTCTTTAAAAAGATAAAATCAAAATAGATAGTATAAAAATTTTAATCTCTAAATATAAAGGTGTTCTATTATACGCAACATACTTCTCATAAAATTAAGAATCTCTTGAAGATATTTTCAACGACTCTACCATGATGGTCAAATTAAACTACACTCAAGTTATGAAGCGCTATGAGATTTAGAAGAAAAATTAAAAATAACATTAAAAAATAAAACCCCAAAAAAATATATAAAAACGGTAATAATTGAATAAATAAAATGTGAATTTTTTTATAAAGCACAAGTATAATTCGCTTCGTAGTTTTTTCGTGAAGTATCAAAGCTATTAGCATGGAGTACTAAATCGAACAATATAATAAACAAAATTTCTTCTTTATTACTATCTTCAAAATTGCCATTAAAATTCTTCTTTATACAATAAACAAAATTTCTTCTCTCTATCCGTATCTATCATTATCTGTATCGACCAACTAACAAAACCCCAAATCCAATCATCCCAAAATTCACAAAATCTAGTTGAAATCTTAGATGTTAATGCTACGTCATCAGTATCGCCTAGCAAACACGTTAAAATTGAGACACATCTAAGCAACCAAGTAAAAATGGGTTTAATAACGTACACAAGGAGAAATACTTCGTTGAGAAGAGATTTTGATACATGTATAAATATCAATTTTGCATTCAACTGTACATAATTGTGGTTTCAACGATCCCTGAATTGGCAATTTTTGTAACCAAGTCCGTCTGGTCTACTTCAGCTGAATAGTAGGGCGCTATATTTGGCAGCTCTCAATTACTTGAACTGCTCATTTATTGCATAAAATGACAACTGGAGTCGATGGCAAGCAAACAGAGATAGTTGTCACTTTTATAACTGCATCCAAACCACCAAATCATGCAACTTCATGCCGTCAAATATGAGGGCTTCACCTTCTGTCTTCAGCTTTCAGTTTGCAGCAGATTCATTTTTCATGTGTTGCTCTACTATTGGGGGTAAGAGAAGAGCAAGTCTTGTTTTGTATCTAGCAATTCGCTGGAGCCTTTCTTCTCTTAGCCTGCAAAATAGGCACCAACATATTGCCTTAGGTTGGAATGGGAAGTAACTTAGAATAGGATATTTAAATTTTTTTAACTTGTTGAAAATTATGTGAAAAGTATTTCAAGACACGAGAGTCAATTACCGTGATCTAACCCTCTTAGCCCGCTTGACATGTCTTTGCAACAGGTCTTTTGTAGATATATCCTCAACAGACTCTACGTCCTGAAATAGAGTGAGGAAAATTACGCATCTCTTTAACGTACAGAATAGCAAATTGCAGTTAGATGTGCAAAGAAGAAAACAGTACAAAGGTAACTTAAAACTGTCATATTGCCACAAGATGTCCAGGTACTTTTCAAAGTATAAAAGATAACCATAATGCAACCAATATCGAAGAGAGCAATGTGATAAATGCAATAGCATAGTCAACCCACACAACGCAGCAAAACATACTGATGGGTGCAGCTACAGGAACTCCACTTGTTTCACTTATTCACATCTACCCTTTTTACAGAGCCATTGCCCGATGTACCCATTGAAAACCAATGATCTCCCAATATCTTGTCCAGTGAAGACCTAGCATTTACTAGCAGCATAATTTTAGAGCAGTAAAAACCAACATCAATCAGAAGATCGAACTTCGTCCAGAACCTGTTTCCATCTCCAGAAGCATTTCCCATCTCTCTGTGTCCTCTTTCCCAGTCTCCCTCATCTCCTCCCATTGACAGTTCGTTGGCGTCATCAACTTTGAATATTATGGTTAGCCTTTTCTCTCTGTTTCATTTTTCTTTTAGGGTTCCAAATATTGCAAAAATGGGTTCATGTCGGCTCCATGTTCAAATAAGAAAAAGAACGTGGCAACTGGTGTATTTGACATGTGTTCTATGTAACAACAGTCCAATGGCTAACAAGAAACATAGTTAAAACATCTTTATGTCCAACAAGACCCCATTAGAGTTGTCTCAATGAAGGTTGAATAAAAACTTTTACCATAAAAATCGAACCTAGTCAAGAACGTAGGGTCATTTGGGTCCCTTTCTATCAAAGTCTCAAAACTAGAGTCAAATTGAAAATTCTATCAAACATAATTAAATAATTCATCATGTGCAGTCTCCTAGCTAGGGTCAAATTGGACAAAGTTTGGATATGTTAAGCCCCGTTCTATATGTCCATTAGACTGCCAAGTTGCAATTTACTTAAAACAATAAAGAAAAAGACGTGCATCTTTGTCATGCAGTATAACTGTAAAATATAGACAAATCTGATTCAAGACATACAACATTTTTACAACTTTGGTTCTGAATCTTTTGATTACTAGTTGAACCAACCAGTGTACTGTATTTTTCATTCCAATTCCATTTTTAAGGTCATCCAACACCGTTGGTGACCCAAATGCCATCCAAGTGTATTAGGAATTATACGTTGTGTCATGTGCCATGATAGGAAATTTTAGAACTAGAACCAAAGTTTTAAATTCCTTTGCCATGTTCACATGGAGAACATATCTTATATATAAATGGATTCATCTAATGGTTGTTTTCATTTATATTACTCTCAACTCTTGACAGGATACAAAGATTTTGATGTCCTGCAAATGTCACGAGTTCATTCTCTCCACTGAAACTAAGGCCCTGTTTGAGCCTCATTATTTAAAAAATAAAAGAAAAAAGAGAAGGAAGAAAAAAAGAGCTCATTTTTCCTCAAACTCATATTCAACCACACATTCTTCCAATAAAATACTTTTATGCGTAAACTCAAAAACTTTTTTTACCTTTTAATCACACATTCTCAAAAAAATCATTACAAAAATGGGGCTCAACACACCCTAAATTTACAAACCTCTATTACTTAGCACAAAAATAAGAGAGCCAGAGATGCAAGATGCAAAGCACCCACTTGGAAGAAAACATTATATTCCTTTTAGACACCAACAATTTGAGATGTTATGGATATATAACATTTTATTCGTGGGAACATGATCTTTCATGTCAAATTGTTTTAAGCCATTTTAAATTTTCCTTTAAATGAAATCTTTTAAATTATACTGTGAGTTCGCTTTACCAATTGAGCATAAAATATTATCGAGGCAATAACCATAAAAATAGCAGTGGACAACTAGTCTAATGACTCACATTATAAATTTAAAATAATGGTCTCAAAAGACATTCTGTTTACTTGCATGATATTATGCCCCCGTTTGGCCCCCATTAAATTCTATTCCATTATATTTCATTTTCTCTCGATTATTTTCAACCACACAATTTTCTATAAAATAATATTACACTTAAATCGAAAACTTTTCTTTCTTTTTCAACCATTTATTTTTCAAAAAAACACTATTCCACCCATTTTCATTTTCATAAAATGGGGGGCCAAACAGGAGCTATATTATTATGTATATAAACGGCTTTCTCTTGGTATGCACATGGATAAAATTAAAGAGTTGATATTATGACTTAAAACTCAGAAATCGACCACAGGTTCAAAAACCAGAATACCATGAACCTAAATTACTAGTACTAGCCATATAGAATTTGTTTCACAAAAATTAATGGTTTCTATTTTATGTAACAGAACTTTAACAAGTTTCAGAAAAAGAGTGAATGATTCCGAAGACAATGATATTGATTTCTAATACGAACCTTTTCTTCCTCTTCTTCATCACCTTCCTTCCTCCCAGGAGAATCTGAATGTTGTGCAGCTACTGGCAGAGGTCTGGGAAGACACTTCATGACATCTTGGTACTGAGGCTGCAAAAGAATTGCAAATATGAATCAAAATATTAATCGAAAAGCAAAAAATCACTCCATAAACGAGAGAGAAATACTCCTTTACACTAGTAGAATGTTTCTCACAAATATGTATGCAATTACACAAGTGCAAGCGCAAACAGAAGAGATGAGAACATTATTGAAAGATTCAAAACTGTAGCTGAAAGAGAGTATGCGAATGTCAATATCCATGGCCCATGAGTAATTGTTGGAAACAAAGTTAGATTGACTTCAACTTGGAGCAAAAAAAACAAATCCTACTATCCTAGAAACATGGTCCGGTTATCTATTTATTTAAGAACACCTTAGCCCAATTATTTAGGCCCAAGCCCATAAGCCAATTCACAAATTACCCTTGAAATTTATTTTTTTTATGAAATAGGGCAGTAAGCATGGAGGGGGACTGTCCCACCCTGCCTTAAGTGGGGATTAGGACAGGAAAATCCCTAGCAGGGAACATGGCACCTCGCCCCATTGCCATCCATATCTCGCCTCGTAAACATATTTGTAGCACAGAGGTAGAGGTGAGGGTGAGGTGTTGGCACAGCAACGGCAATTGCAGGTTTATGATTAGAATTTTCTTGAACTTGAATACTTATCGAAACTTCAAGAAACCTATACAATAAAACCCTTATTACGTTTCCTACAATATTTAAACTTGAAAGTCTTCCATATATTATCTCTACTAGGATTCCCATCACAATGACAGTAGCACGATGTGGAATGAGATGGCCAACATGAAGTGTACTCAAGTGTATGAACAGGGATAAATGATAATGTTAGAGTTACTATAGAGAATCGTGTTATCAAAAAGAGTGATTATTTTAGGTTTTTAGGTTCGATTACTGAAAGGAAGGTGGAGTTTTGAAGAAGATATTATGCACAGATTTTGCAAAACATCAAGGGCATAGAATACAAGAACCCAGACACTGTAGGGTTGATTTTCCTATAACAGAGAATTCCTAACATTTGGATGAATAATTAAGATTTTGAACGGTCTTCAACAGATAGATCTCACATAACCATAGCTTTCAGTAGAAATTCAGTAACTGAGGCGTGAGCAAAAGGTGCATTTCTTACGATTCCATTCAATTACAGTGATCGATATGATGTAAAGCACAAAGCTTATCTGATTTCATTCTGTTCAACATTTCTGAACCTTAGGCTTATTGTACATGACAACTATTATAAAGAGTCTGTACGAAAGCAGTAAAAAGCATCATGTATGCATAATAAGAGAAGTGCTTTCAAGAGTCAAACCTGAGTTTCTTCTGGAAAACCATTTCTCAACCATGACCGGCAAAGGGTATAAATAGAAGCATTTTCAGATATTCTAACCTGCAACACGAAACAACCGTATATTAAGAATTATATACAAATAAAGTTGAGAATAAAATTCATAGTGTAAATTTGGCCAAGTGGCATAAATTTGAAATGTGTATCAAAATATAAAAATAATGTATTCAGATAAAAAAACGAGAAATATTTTAGTATGTTAAATGTAGATGAGTTATCCTGATAACATGAATACTTATGAGAGGATCCTTGTGCATCGTGTGATGGTTAATAACCAAATTCAAATAGAAATGAGATCTTTTGAGTAAATCGATGCAAAATTTAACATAATGATGAAAGATTAGCTCAAATCACAGACTCTGTATTGAGAGAGATTTTGAAAGAGACCAACAATCCAACGATATTCCATGATCAAGGGTTTACACACATACATATGTTAAATAGAATTTATCGGGATACTTAAGAGAGGATCCTTGTACATGGTGTGATGGTTAATTACCAAATTCCAATAGAAATGAAATCTTCCAAGTAAATCGATGCAAAATTTAACATAATGATGAAAGATTAGTTCACATCACAGAATTTGTATTGAGAGAGATATTGAAAGAGATCAACAATCCATCGATATTCCATGATCAAGGGTTTACACGCATGCATATGTTCAATAGAAAAAAATCTCTATTTGAAAAGGGCATCTTACTTATATATGTATTCACTTGCACACATTCATGCTGATGCAGAGCATATAATGACACATGGCATATTTGTTGGAGGATTATTTGTTTACCATTTATTTCTCGTTTCATCTATTATTTTCTTTATTTGCATTTATGTAAGGACTCTAAACTGTGTTCTTTAGCTATTTTTTAGTAAGCCCCGAAACTGAATGAGAAAAAGGACATTCTAAATTCCCAAAAATCATCTCTGCTATTCTTCTTTTTGCTGGGTCTTTTGCTGCAGGTTTGGTTTGAAGAATCCACTCCAGGAATGGATATATTTTTCCCTTTCTTCTTTGCACTTCTACGACATATGGTATCAAAGTTAGAGGTCCAATGTTTGAGTCAATGCTAGAGCATTTCCTTTTATTGGGTGTATAATGCAAGAACATGCTTGAAACGGAGGGTGGGCCCATAATCGCTATTTGGGAATGGCCCATTGGCGCCTTCCAAAGGGGTCCTTCAAAATAAGGCCCAAATGGAGTGCGCTTGAGGTGTATTCCCAGGCCTGGTTTTAGGTGGTGAATTGCACCTGCCCATCAGCTATAGCTTTTGGACAAAATAGTTGCATCTCCCTGCATCACATATCTATGTATATGTATGGGTGTGGGTACATGTACATACAATGTCATGAGCATTTACCTTTCGATCTCCAATAACCGTAATAGTGTCATCCCTAGTTCTATCCCTGCAGAAAAACATAGAAAACTAAGAGATTTGTGCGGAACTAATATAGATAATTGGAACCTTCGTAAAAACACGAGATCAACCAGAAATTGTAAGAGAGACAAAGAAAGATGGTGTAAAACATTACCTCAAATCTTTGTAGCCGTTATTTTCAGAGATAGTAGTTGAAGGACCAACCTGCATGCCCCAAAAAATGAAACATGAAAAACAATAGCAGCAGTAGTGTTATTATATATTAACAAATTCCTGCAGGAAATGATGCTTCCTGACAAATTTTCAATTAAATAATTAAATGTGGACTTAAAATGCAATTTCCAGAAGTCTGAAATTTTAACATAAAAAGGGAAATTTTGAATCTTCAATATCTTACTTGTACACAGCACAAATGCATCCCCACTTATGTGCACAAGCATTGAAGCTCTTTGAGCTTCAATTGAACACATCAACAAAATATTCCCCCCCCCCCCCCCCCCCAAAAAAAAATAAAATAAAATAAAATAATAAATTAAAAATTAAAAATTCTACTAACTCCAGGTTTGAAGATTTGGTTAGCATTATGATTTACAATTAGAGTACTTCTATAATTTCTATGATTCACAGAAACAGTTAACCAATTGTCCTTTCAATTTTTCTGCCCGTATCAGCCTCTCTCACTGTCATTCTTCTCCCTCTTTATTTCAATTGCTCTCACTTAATTCAGGTGAGAGATTCATACAGATACTCTCAGCATTAGTGATTCATACGGATAATTTCAGCATTAGTCTTCTTTATGTAATTTCCTTCTATATCTTTCATATCCATCACCAGTTTTTGTGAATATGTACTAGCTTTTGACATTATGCTAATTGATTGCTATGATATTCAACCAGAAACAAATCATGGAAAAAATGAGAAGACCAACTAGTAATGAAACTTAAAATTCACATAGAGCGTGTTAGTGGTGGCTAATGCTAAAAAAATAAGGTCCAATTGTGTGGCTAATTTTTAAGCATAAGCCACTCCAAACATGCTCATAGTCCTCCCCTTTGATGCTTTTCTTTTCTTTTATGCTTCAAACTAATGCTATCCAAACCATGGCTTATCATCCAAAGATATATAAGCAAATCCAACTACATAGCTTAGAGCCCATGACAATTTACCGCCACAGCCAGAAAACTTGCTCTCAAGTCTCAAAACGTTAGTACAGTAACTCAGTTGACTCAATTGGTTGCTGTCAGGTGAATGTATTATTTCAACCTTTTTATGTTTCTTCTTCATTCATATATGCTAAAGGCATTCATCATCTACCACTTTACCTAGCTATTACAGTTCAAAATAAATTGTTGATAAAACCAGGTCATTATGCATACAAATATGTAACATAAGTCTAATTGTATGCATGAAATGCTCTTGAGAATTTCTAAAACCCAATGACTCCAGATTAATGAAAATATGAATACAATAATTAACACAATGCCATATGAAAAGAATTCAGATTATTAATTCTCTCTGGAGTATTGAATTTGTAATGTTTTGTTTCTGATTTCATTCACTTTTATATGTCAAATCACATTTCTTTGACAATGACAAGTAATAAAGATTTTATGTGTTACTTATTTTGAGCAATTATTGTACTATAGATATGTCAAAGAGCGAGTTCTAATCCGAGGCTTTTTCCAAATTTGAAGATATCCCAAGCATGGCACAGCTTATACCTAGTTCAGTAAGACAAAGCTACAGAATCGCATATATTAAAATTTTATTCAATAACAAGAATTAATACATAAAAATAGACGAACCTTCAGGTGGTTTGTAGTAGATACGGGAATTCCTTTTACCGCATCTGTCACGACCCCGCCAGTAGCAGCGGAACTGGGACCAGACCCAAGGAGCGCGTGCTGCAAGTGAGTTGGCCTAAAATATCCTGAACTACCATGACCTAGATCTGCAGCAGAGAACACCAAGGGTGGCCTCGAGGTGGGTCGGGCCGCAGGCATTGTGACGGGTCTCGGAAGGAAACCCCGGCTGGAGGAGGCGATGGGGTAAAGCAGCTGTGAGGGGTCTTGTGGGCGAGGAAGGAGGTCGGATTGCGTTGGCCGGGGAACTAATTGAGCGTAACTGGGGTTGGGATTGGAGGGCAATTGTCTTGATGGGGATGAATAAAAGGGGTGAGGTTGGAGGTTGGTTGTTGGGGTGAGCGTGTGGGGATTAGGGGGTCTGGGGTAAGATAACAGGTGTCTTGTTGTTGAGACAGCGGAAGTGGCGGTAGAGGCGGAGGCGGAGGCGGAGGCGGCAGTGGTGGTGGGAGGATTGTCAGGTGGTGGAGGTGTGGTGGAAAGCGCCATGGGGATGGCGGCGAATTGTGGCGCGAGTGTTGTTTTTAGGGGGATAATTTTTGATTTTTTGGGCCGGGGGTAAGGGCCTATGTTGTGGCCCGGGGGAACAAGAATTGATTTTTGAGTCAAACCATTCGGATCTGTACGACACTAGAGGTAGGTGCGGGTCAGATCAAGTCGAGTCGGGTCGATTCGATCCGGTTTTAAAGAGAACCGAATCGAACCAAAATTTTCAGGTATATAGCAAATGGAACCGTCGGGTTCAAATATAATTATGGAACCGTTCGGGATCGGTTCAGTTCGGTTCGGTTCTGTACTATAATTAAATTTTTTAACATTTATAACAACATTATATAAATACAACTAATGATACATTCAATGGTTTTGAAATGTCAGAGACTTATAGACTATCTTATTCAAATGATCGCTATGGTCAAAACTTCGATCGGCAGAGGTCACAACGTTTGCCGACAATTGTATAGGTTTTGGAATGTCAGCGAAGTGCGAGAGTCGAGACAGCGTTATGCACTTTAGTGTAGGTATTTTGGGTTATTTAGTGGATTGGATTTTATTTGGCGAAATAAACAATAAAATGGATAATTGGGCCAAAAATTAAAAAATTAGAAATGAAAAAATTATTGGGCCAAAAATTTGGATTTAGAAATTGTTAGTTTTTAAATTTTTTAGAAAAAATTAAAATTAAAATAATTTGATTTATTCAATATAAAAAAAATTAAAAAGATTCGATTTTTATTCGATTTTTCGGTTCTTGATCTATAACGAGAATCGAACCGTACCCGTCGGTTCTCAATTCAGATACCCGTTCGGATATTTAATTTGACAAGAATCGTTCGATTCGGTTCGGGAGATTTGCCCAATCCTAACAATAACTGTTTGATAATAACGTTATCTTTAATCCTACATCAAAATTTGAGATAAATTCTAGGGAAAATGAATTGGAATGGCCACCATTAAAACACATTTTGTTCAACTAACCTTTGACCAAAATTATAAAAATAAAAAGAGTTTTAATTATTTAAAAGTGTCAAAAGATTTCGTTATCCTTAACTTGTAAAACAAAAATGAAAAAAGGATTGAAATTTTTCTCTAAACTTGCTAGAAGTGTTTGGATGGCAAGAAAATATTTTAACTCCACAACCATTATGGTAAGTGATGGTCCTTTTTTTGTGAGCAAAATATATATATTATGTTTTGAAAAATTGTTTCCTTTTCACTTCAAAAATAAAATTTAACAATAACTCATTGGTTGAACCATTAACCCGATGACCTGGTGGTTTTTTCCAAGTCAATCATCGGGTTGGTTCTAATAACTATGCATTCATGTTCTAATATACACAACCTTCTCTTCCTTCAAATTCAAAAAATCTTTCTCTTTAAAATCATCTTCTTCTTAGAATTCCAAATCTTCTTTTTAAGTTTAAAGTCATATCTTCTCCGTAGATTATCTCCGATACACCCAAAGTTTTAACATTTTCTACAACTTAACAACTAGTCGAAAATAATTACTGAATCATTTATTCATTAAACACCTATTACACAAGAAAATTTTTAAAATAAATTTTATCGTTATATTTTTTTTAAAAAAATGGACAAAATATTTTTTAAAATTTCGATCTTATTTAAAATCCAATAATTAGATTTTGATAAAAAAAAAAAACGATGTAATATATCGATATTGGACTCATTTTAAAGCTTGTAATTAATAAGAACTACTCGACTTGAGAAAAAGTCGATTCGGATAAGTCTGCACCAAGATATTGCAATTTGAATAAATCGTAAAATATAACTTATCAACTTAATAAAAATGTGGAATGGAAATGACCTGGTGACACTGTTTCATTGATTTGCATAACGATATTGAAATCATTCTTAAAACATAAAACGACTTCGATATCGGTTCAACATCAAATACACTATGCTTAACTGTTTTGTATAACGATATTGTACTCCTTCCTGAAATACAAAAAACGATGTATATGTCATTTCGATATCGAACACACATTGTTTCACTGTTTAACAGGTTTAGGCGCATGCCGTGGAATAAGTAAACAACATTTATGTCGTTTCAATACAATTTTCAACGACAATGATATCAATCTCATTCAAATCGTAACTATAACGTCATACATATCGTTTCTGGAATTGTTACACTAGAACGTTATAATAACGATATTAAATCTAATTGAAATTTGGCGAGTTTAAAATCGTTCCAATTCAAATCACAAGTATAAAGCCATAAATAACGTTTCTTTTCATATAAAACGATAATTATATTTTCTAGCTAAAAATAACGATTCGACCGTCCACAACCACTCGTCATGCCTTCAACATACGTAGGACGATCGAAATAGATCATCAAGTGGGTTGATACCACTTGAATGACTTTAAAAGAGCGAGCGAATATACTTTCTGTCGGAATAGTTCGAATGTGATATACAATTATGAGAACAAAAATGTTCTCATAGTTTCTTTTGAACGAGATCGAACCCACTTGATTATCCATTTTGATCATCCTACATATGTCATATGCATGTCTGGTGGTCGTGGACAGTCGAATCGTTATTTTTAACAGAAATGATATAATTGTTGTTTTATTTTAACCAAAACGATATGTATGTAGTTTTAGCTCGGATTTAAGCTAAAATGATATCAACGTCGTCAAACTTGTATTAAAGTGAGATCGAACCCACTTGATGACCTATTTCAATTGTCCCACATATGTCAAATGCATGTCGAATGGTGGTGGACCGTCGAATTGCCGTTTTTAGCATAAACGATATACATATCTTTTTATATAAATTTAAACGACATATATTTGTTTTATTTATGATTTAAACTGAAACGATATCAATATCATCAAAATTGTGAATTAATAATGATATCATTATGCAAGAAATCAAGAAATAACATGACTGTGTCCATATTATTTTAGTACAAATTTGACGTGTTTGAAATTGTACCATAACTACAACAACATAGATATATAATGATATCAATATCATTACCACTCGAGAGCAAATGGTCCCGTGGACTCGAGCACGACGACTCTCTATGTCGTGTGCGCTGTGTAAGTTTTTTATATAACAACATTCATGTCATATTATTGGTCTATAATGACTTCAATGTTGTTGTGAAAATCAATAAAGTAGCATATTTTTACACTGAAACAACATCAATTTCGTTTTGTGTCCCCGGAACGATTTCAATATTCTTATGTAAATTAGTGCAATTTTCGTATTGAAACAACACCAATATCGTTTTGTGTCTCAGGAACAATTTCAATGTCGTTATATAAATTTATGCATTTTTCATATTTGAATGACATATGCGTCAACTATAACGATGTAAAAGTCGCTTGTCTGTAATGTGAAAAAAATACAACGAAAAAAAGACGTTAATTTTGTTCTAATTGCAAAAAAGTGAGAATAGCACAATGACAACAAAATCTAATAAATCATTTTGTGCTTTCAATAAGTACAAAATAATAAAATTACAAATCATGATAGTAACACAACTTTAAGTTTTACTACCAGCTATTTGACATTTGCAAGTGGAGCGAATATGATTAATTTTCTTACAATTGGAGCCCTAGACATTATGGAGACAAAAGTTGACATCTCCATTTGATATAACATTGTATCGACCTTCAACATCTCTCTAACTTCATACAAACTTACACGAGAATTGTTTTTCAAACAAGAATGATCGATGCTTTCGATTTACCATTCACTTCGTATTTTTATTTTCAAGCGCTCTTCAACTGACTGTTCATATTCAACTAAATAACAAATTGAATCTATAACATATCCATAATGGCCATAACTTCAATTTGCATAAAAATTATAAATTTTTATCAAATATCAAATTTCGTACGTTATTGATAACGAGATGTGTCTCTTTCTGGTTTATAGAAAATGATATGTAAGTCATTCTGAATGGAAAAAATGAAATGTATGTTTTATAGTAGAACAACAAATAGAATAGTCAAACATGTGTTTACCAACATATTCACTTCAAAAATAAGAGATAACGATAAAATGGGAAAGCAATCCATATCAAAGCTATAATTTGATGATAAAAAAATAAAAATATCCAAAGCCATTACTGACAAATGAACACCATAAACACGAATCACAACATGTGATTCAGAAAAATTGAAAAAGAAAGTAGCCAAAATATTGAAATTTAAAATTACCTTCTTTTCTTCTTCAAATATCATCAAAAATATTATAAACTTTGATTACTTACTTTAACCAAGTGAGTGTTTAAGATAATGATAATAGTATATTTTAGGTGTTTCACGAAGAAGATGATGATGATAAAAAGAAGAATTGCAGAGAAATATCGACCAAAGTTTGGAAGAAAGGAAGCCAAAATTGAATTAAGGCTAAATGGAAATTGGAAGGGGAATTAGGGCATTATATCTTTTTACATGCAAGGATATTTTAGTAATTTAAAAATTGTATTTTTCTTTTCTTTGTATCCTAAGGCTATGTAAAGAAAAAAGATAGTTTATAGTCTTTTTAAATAAAACTTTACTTTGACTTTGCCTCTTAAACGAATCCTCCTAGATTTTACACCAAATTAAAAAATAATAATAATAATAAATAAATAAATAAATTCATCTCCAACTATTATACCAAATAAATAGTGTTAAATCATTTTCTTCTCTCTCTCTCTTTTTTAATTCTCAATAATTTATTTATTTGAAAAACTATTTCTTCATTTATTTTACAAATACATAGATCACTAAATAAATAATTACATTAAATTAACAAAAATATTGAATCCATTAATAAATATAAAAAATTATTTTTTACATTGTAAAACTTTATTTCAATATTATTATTAATCATAATAGGATTTATAATAATAAAAATTTATTGTATTAAAAATAAATAATACAAATGACACAAATACACTCGATCAATTAATTTGACAAATAGAAGAAATGGGTAAATTTGACTTTGAACCATTTGATGCAAAATGGTTCAAAATGAATAGTGTTGCACAATTAGATTTTTTGCACCAAAATTTGGTGCATTTTGATAATTTAATGCATTCATTGAAGATGCCCTAAGAATTGGAAAAGAAAATGGTCGGTGGGAAGATCAAACAAATTTTGGGCTGATGCGTGCAATTGAATGAGGTAAAATTGGGAAATATCTAGTTTTAGAGAATAAAGACTATTGTTGTTGTCTGAAAAGGAGTCAAATCATTTTTTCTTTAGAAAATAAATCATACTTGAAGGCCCAACGATCCTTATTATCATTTTCAACCAATTTTTATTGCACTAGACAAGGGCTTAAAGGGGTTGAGATCTACTGACATGTCAATAATTAATTGGGTAAACAACAAATTGGATAACAAAAGTTGAATAGCAAATCTCGATTCTATTTAAAGTCTATTATATAAAATAAAAATTCATTTTTCTTCAAACTTAATTTTAGTTATATATTCTTTCAATATAATAATGTTACATAAAAAAAAAAAATTCCTACTCTTTATTTTTTAAAAATACATTCTCCAAACAGTTGAGATCTACTGACATGTCAGTAATTAATTAGGTAAACAACAAATTGGATAACAAAAGTTGAATAGCAAATCTCAATTCTATTTAAAGTCTATTATATAAAAATTCATTTTTCTTCAAACTTAATTTTAGTTATATATTCTTTAAATATAATAATGTTACATAAAAACTATAAAAAAAAATTCCTACACTTTTTTAAAAAAAAAACATACATTCTCCAAAAAATCATTGTTACAAAACTCATTCTTCAACCAAAAAAAAAAAGAAAAAAAAAAGGAAAAAAAGAGAGAAATATACACACACAAAGGTAGGCTCAAACACACCCTATATGAGGTAATGTCATCATTTTGTTCTAGCCATTTGTATAGCTCTGTAGCTTAGGTGATCTTTTCGTCCGATCAATTTCGTAGCAGTTGATTTTGGTCTAGCCATATATCACTCTCAAGTCCTCTCAAGATAAATAAAAAGCAATAATTTTAAGTACATATTAAACATAAATAAAATGTCTAAACATAATTATACGAATTTATAACTTCTGGAACAATATCTTTACATGAATCATAACTTTCAAAATAAGATGTTTTTTCCTTGTTAGTTGTGTTGACACGCTAAAAGTGCAGCTCAAGTCGAATAGCCCAAAGAATGAAGTCCAACTGGGCAATTCAGGATAAAGGCCCAAATAGAGTTATTAATAAATGCAGTGGAAGTCCACGAATGCGGTAACACCATCGCCCAAATTTGCAAGACGCCCAAAATCTGAGCAAATGAAGTGCCTTGCAGTCGCCCAGGGTTATGACCCCGTTCTCGCCCAAACCTTCGAATCACCCAAGATCTTAATAAACATATGATGTTATGGTTATCCAAAAGTGCAGTTATTGAAACAATTATTAAATAATCTTATCACGTTCCACGATTCAAGGATGTTCAGTTGAAGACGGTTGAACGACAAAGAGTAGTGGTAGCAATTAGAGACGGCAGTTCCACGATAAGTTGGCCACCATGAAGAAAGTGGGCAGTTATAAAGCAATTAAGCGGTTTCTAAGTGGTTGATCACGAAGAGATCATCAAGGGAATATAAAAGGAAGAAAAGACATAGAGCAAAAGACCCCGAATCAAACACTCTCAAACAGAGAATATATAATTTCAATTTCTTAATTTAGACTTAAACATTTCTTTTAGTACTCGTGTGCTTGCGCCCCTTGGAGGCATTCTTTTTAAGTTCCAATTGTAAAGTCATCGCCAATGAAACACCCCTTTTTGGAACTTTGTCTCAAGAGGTTTGTTCCTTACACAATCGTCTGATCCCTTTTTAATTATTAGCGACTACCCGCGCGAAACAATTTGGCACGCCCGATGGGACCTTGGTGTTTGGTGTTGAAGATACAAAAGGTGAAACAATATGCCTTAAAAATCCGATAAGGAAGCAGCAAGTCAGGGAGGAGTCCAGTTTGTAATCGAGCGATATGAGGAGCAGCATAGCTCTCCACGAACAGATGGACAGAATCAGAGCAATCATAGTCGTTACGAACCAATGACAGAGTTGAGTCCTCGAACCATGCGTACATTACTCGGAGAACTCACACAAGATGTCGTTGAACAGGTAAATCTACGAAATATTCATAATATGGAAAGATTTACCCAGAATAGGAATGCACATTATGACAACATGGCCAAACAACTGAATACTTTGAACGAAATAATGAATAAGTTAGTAGGCCAAATTTGTCAGCCAGGTGTGCCTCTTGCAAACCACTCTCTAACTAGGACAATTGTGGGACATAATCCTCCAGTCCTAAGTTTAAATCAAGAGGTAGAACCACCTTTTGACCCCTCTACTTCAAACCAGGGGGGTGGTGTAATACCAAATCAGAATAGTGGCATTGGTACATCTAACTTAGGGGGTAATCTAAATGTAAGAGATAATGTCCTAAATAATGGGCAGAATACCCCATGTGTTAATAATGGAATAAATGTTCAGGCTAATGGTAACAATGGCCCAAATCATGACAACTTTGTTGCTAACCAAGGACCAAACATCAGGCCTCAAGTAAATCAACCGATCAACCAACCTGTAGGAATTTCATATGACCCCAACGTTATGTTGAGGAATCAGATTATGGAAATCGTATAGGACCAGATGGCTTTTGGAGTACGTCCTGTCATTAGGCCGACTTATACAAAGCCATATCCTGATTGGGTAGACCAAGCATATCCATGGCCTAGAGGGTATAAAGTGCCAGAATTCTCATTGTTTACCGGTTTAGGAGAGGTGTCTACTCTAGAACACATAGGGCGATTCACACTGTAAAGTGGTGACATAACTGATTACCATAAAATGAGGCGTCCCCTAGTTCATTAACAGGAGTAGCCTTCTCCTGGTTCATCAATTTGCTAGCAAACTCTGTCAAAACATGGTAACAATTGGAGCAATTGTTCCATACTCAGTTTTATAAGACTGAGTCTGAAGTTACTTTGACCGATTTGGCGAATCTATGTCAAATGCCAAACGAATGAGCAGAAGGTTTCCTTCAAAGGTTCAAAACGGCAAGAAGTAAATGTTTTGTACCTTTGCCCAAAAAGGAGTTTGTCAAAATCACTCAAGGTTGCTTAAGCTTTGATTTGAAAAAGAAATTTCCTGATCTTTTCCAATTGAGCACGAACGTGATTAGGTATGAACGATTAATAATAGAAGAAGAACAAATGAAAAATTCTAGCAAGGGGACTTATTATAGAGACCCAAATTTTGATGTTCATACCATTAATGACGAGTATTACGATCAAACTGAAATGTGTTTGACCGAATTAGTTAAAGAAGACACATATACTTGTCCTATAATGGCTAAGCCTAGACCGTCGGGCAAGGATGAGCCTATAAAATATGAAAACATAAAGGCTAGAACGTTCTCGTTCGATGTAACCAAAGCTGACCTTATATTTGATAAATTATATAAGGATAAGCAGATAAAGTTGAGCGATAAGCATAAATTGCCAAGCCCTGAACAAGTTAAGGGTAAAAAATATTGTAAGTGGCATAATGCATAGTCACATTTGACTAACAACTGTTTGGTTTTTCGCCATGTGTTACAGGATGCCATTGAATCAGGACGAATTACGTTTGAGGATAAGAGGAAGATGGCAGTGGATGAAAATCCTTTTCCACAGCCACTTGGAGTAAACATGGTGACGTCTGGTTTCAAAAACAAGTTGTCAAAATTCAAGTTGGTTATAGATGATGGAGAAGAAGATACTGGACTACATCCCAATGTCTTTGAACGTATCAAAAGGAAGGAGCCCAAAAAGGACGAAAACGTCCTATGTGCAAGATGCAAAAAAGAAGTGAGTGCAAATGCAGAGAAACCAGGGATATGGCAGCATCACCATCGCTCTAGTTTTTTCCCAAACGCTCAACCTGGTAGAGAGCGGGGTACATCGTTCTATAAAGGACCGCCTTTTGAGAGGCAGTTCAGGCCATCAAATAATGGGAGAACATTTAGACCGCAACCTCGCCAACCAAATGTATGGCATTTGTTCCAGTATAAGGCTGGAAGGGCAATACCTTTCAACGAGATGACTAGAACCCAATAAAGGCGTTTTCAACGGAACTATGGGCGAATGATGAGGCAACAACAGAGAATGCTACGTCCTAAGGTACCTAGACTACTCGAGGCAGCCAATCAAAATGTTCTCAAAGATAATGAAGAGATTGGTACAGGCGAACCTATGGAAGAATTGCCAAAGACTTCTTCTGAGAGGTCGAAGTTTGAGCGAGACAGAACGGATGGAGAAGATCCATATCAGCCCCTTACTATTCAGTTTAGTACGTTACCTCCTGTCGTGGCTAATAACTATTTACTAGTCAATGAGTTCAAGAATAAAGAGAAGGGAGAAGAAGAAAATGAGAATAACGAAGAGGAAGCATGCATGCTGGAATATGAAGAAGGCTAAACTTTTAGAGAGGCCTACAATGGTGAAGAAGATGATGGTATGACAGACATCGAAGAGAAAATCGATCTGGAAGCAGAAAGAAGAAGAAGAGGAGTATCGTTCAATACTCTGTTGAAGCAACTACATCGAGAGAGAGTTCGTGAAGTAGACTTATTGGGAGAACCATCTGGGCGTTCTTTCAATTATTACGTGCTGTATGGGACGCCCAAAAGGAAGAAGAGAGTGCCTCGCTCTGAAAAGTATGGATCACCTCCAAGAATAATGCCTCCTCCCACAGGTTGGATAACTGAAGAAGAAGTATTAGAAAACAATAAAAAGAAAATTCATGAGATAGAGGCTTAGTGCGATATGCTGCACGTTAACTTATCACAAAAGGGTAACTCGACAGAAGACAAGCAGGAAGTGGAAATAGATGCTACCAAAAAGGTTATTTTTAAGCGACCAGCCATGAAATTGACCAAACACTTAAGGCCATTGTACGCTAAAGCTCTAGTTAACGGCATACCTGTGGCAAAAGTGCTTGTCGATAATGGAGTAACTATAAACACCATTCCATCTAGGATGATAAGGAAATTCGCAAAGACAGAAGGTGATATGATCCCAACGAAAATCATCCTGACAAGTTTCAATGGAGGAGCAATTTCAGCTAAAGGGGTTATGCCATTGGACATAACTATAGGAACAACTACTAGGATCACAGTCTTCTTTGTAATAGATAGTCCCACTAGTTACAATGTGTTATTAGGAAGAGATTGGATATACGGAAGCCGCTGTATACCCTCAACGCTCCATCAATGTCTAGTTTTTTGGAATGACAAGGGCGAAGCAGAGGTGGTGTAGGCCGATCATAGGCCTTTTGTCGCATAAGCAAACTCAGTGGAAAAGTTCATGTACGAAGGAAACTATGAACCTGTCAGGGTAGTACAAGATGGGGAAGAAACTCAAATTGTCAGGCAGAGCGAAGAGCCATTTTCAGTAGACACACTCACTGAAACGTTCAGACAGATGATGCCAAATATAGTGGCCCTAGAAGAGCCAGTAATTGGCAAAAGAATAATTAAGGAGTCTTGAATGAGTTCTTAGCAACAAGAGCAAACGGTCGATATTCAGGCCTTCAAAGCCAAATTAATGGCTTTCAATAAGGAATGCAATGACAAGGCGAAAGAAGAGACAGCCCTAAAAGCGCTGAAGGATAAGTTGGCAGTATTCGAGTTAGAGCAAAACATTGGCCGAGAAGTCAACAAGGTGGACTGTTTAGAAGAGGAAGTACTTACAAGGGAACTGGACGACGAAGTAATGCGGATCGCCAAACCTGGATACGCTCAAACACAAGACCCTCTGATCAAAGTAAATATTGGCAATGAAAGAGAAGATCGCCCAAC
>NC_036239.1:14260132-14260550 GCF_002742605.1 Olea europaea var. sylvestris
GCACCAAGCACATGAGGTTCATTAATGACAAATATTTAAAAAAATATGTTCCTTCTTTATGGGAAAGTGAATAAATAAAAGTGTAATCAAATCGCATTGAACGATAGTAGAGTTAAAAGGGCCAGAGCGAAATACGTTCAAATAAATTCCTTTATTATCAAACGTTCATTACAAAGTTGCAAAATACAAAATACTAAATGCTCTATAAGCTACAATTAAGAGCAAACTAATCTCTTGGACGATCGCCAAGTAAGAGGGTGAACTGGCCTGGATTGCCATCCTGATCGCACTACTGCAAAAGCAAGCAGAAAGGCCGAAAAGCACTCTCAATAAGCAGAAAGAAAGAAGAAGTCCCCTCACATCGCCTTTCTAAATGCATCGTTGCAATAACGGGCAAGGAGGCTGAGAAGCACTCTCA
>NC_036239.1:14260650-14262124 GCF_002742605.1 Olea europaea var. sylvestris
ATTTCGATATTGATAGGATTGTTGATTCTTAGAGATTGTTATTATTCTCATAAAAAAAGCAGATATTTAATTTTTATTTACGGTTTAATAGGACGAGGTTAATCTATGAAATCGACGTGTTATGCACTTTACATTTTAATAAATAAAGTTCCTATTTTCTTTGGACATTTGATGAATGGCCTTTTTAATTTAGATATTCCACATATGAAATAAAAGTTACTTCTACAAACCATAAATAAAAGTTATACCATACTAGTAATACACATCTATATGGCCTTGGATATTAACCTTGACAAAATACAAAGATTGAATAGAGATGGTCCTCTGAACTCGGTTAAGATCAAACTATAGTCAGTTTGTGATTTTTTTGGAAGGCAATATGACCAAGGTATCTTTTCTCAACATGACATAGAGCTAAAAGAAGTTTTGAAACTAGTTCATTTAGATATGTATGGACATGTTAATACACCTACGAGATGGGACAATACGTATTTCTCTAGATTCAAATTTATTAATCCAATGACTTGAAAGTCTAGTATTTTTGAGAAATCAATGGAGTATCCAACTAAAGTCAAGAAAAAATTAGGTAAGAGTATTATGACACTTTGATCTGATCGAGATAGCAAGTGTTTCTAGGGAGAATTCAGAGACTACTTGACAAAAATGGTATTGTTTCTTAATTGAATACGTCTAGTACATTCCAATATAATGATGTCTTAGAGAGACGAAATACGCATTGTTAGATATGGTTAGATCAATGATGAATTTTACAATTCTACCTATCTCATTCTGGGATAGACACTGAATAATAGTTAGATATATTCTTAACTTAGTTCTTTCTAAGTCTGCTCTCAATATTTTCCTAAAGTTTTGGTGTGGACTCAAATTCAGCTTTTGTCATATCCAAAATTTAGGGTTCAAGCTCACATGTTGAAGGAGAAAACAAAAAAATTGGAGTTTAATTCAGAAATTTGCATATTTGTGAGATATTCTAATGATACCAAGGAACATTATTTTTTAGTCCTCTAGATAGAAAGGTCGTTGTTATTACAAATGTAACTTTCCTAGAGGCTACGTATATTAATAAACTTCAGTCCAAGGGTTAGATCGCATTGGATGAAATAAGTGGGAGCAATTCCACCCCTTCATTTCTTGGAATACAACTTGGGTACAGATAACCCATGGTGTTAAGTATACTTGGACAATGTGATACGAGTGCGAGAGATGAGTTGTGAAAAAGATATAATTCGACCCAACCAACACCTAGAGGGGGGTTGAATAGGTGTTTATGCGGAATTTAAATCAATTAATTAATTCATGGAACAAGTCACATAAATTAAGCATTGCCTAGATTCATTCACATACTTTTATCTACCTAAGTTGAATTTCCAGTTGAAAAGTAAATAACGAAAAACAGTAAAAACAATAAAAACACCACAAAATGTTGACGGAGAAAACCCAACTGGGTAAAAAC
>NC_036239.1:14268955-14270556 GCF_002742605.1 Olea europaea var. sylvestris
AGGTGGGAATGAACCTAGGTTCAAAGGTACGTGACTGTGGGTATCTGGGTATGGAGTTTCTACGTGATTGATGATTCTGTTCTCCCGGAACATTCTTACCCTTATTTGAACTACTTACAGCATTTACTTTCTTAGATGCAGAAACAAAAACTGTTTTAGAAGGTCCAGCAACAAGTGAGTTATTCTTAACATATCCTAGAGCCTTCCTATCTCCTGCACACTTATTCATTCCTAAGATATTGTCCAATTTCTTAGTCCCACTAACGAAAGTCTGAAGATGAGCATTAGATTTCTCCAATTCACTAGTCAAAGTCTTAATTTTGTCATCTAACTTCTCATTGACACACTTTAACTCACTACAATTCTTAAGTGACTCTTGAAGATTACTAGCAAGTTTCTCTTTTTCTCTTTCAAGTTCGTCAACCTTTTTGAGTAGTGCTTTATTTACCTTTTTGATTCTAAGACTCTCCTTAAATAAAAGTTGATAAGCTTCTTGTATGTCTATCTCATCCTCATCTTCATTACTAGAATTATCGTTAGAATGTTCTTCCTCAACCTTGTCACTTTCCTTATCAGATTCACTCTTAACAGTCGATACAAATGCCATGTAGTTTCCTTCATCCTCACTACTAGAAGAATCCTGTCTATCACTAGTCTCAGATTCATTATCTGTGAGTGAGACAACTAAGGCCTTACCTTTCCCTTTTCTTTGGTTCTTCATATAACTAGGGCATTCATTTCTATAGTGACCTATACCTTGACACTCATGGCACCTAATCAAACGTGATTTATCACTCGACACTTTATTGTTAAAAGTTTCAATTTTTGCTTTTGTGAATATGTTAGGGGCTCCACTCTTTTTATCTTGAGGTTTTCTTCTATTCTTGAGAACTTTTTGGAATTTCTTAACAAAGTATGCGATTTCCTCGTCCCTAATATTCTTGAGAACTTTTTGGAATTTCTTAACAAAGTATGCGATTTCCTCGTCCCTAAGTGACTCAATATCAGAAGATTCATCTTCTTTGATGGATTTTAGGGCTATGGACTTACCTTTCTTAGGTTGTGTAATAGTGAGTTCATAAGTTTGCAACGATCCGACCAGTTCTTCAATTTTAACTTTATCTAGGTCCTTACTTTCCTCAATGGCAGTGACTTTAGGTCTAAATCTCTCGGGCAAGGATCTAAGCACTTTTCTCACAATTTTAGACTCGGGAATTTTCTCACCTAGATTGAAGCTAGAATTGACAATGTCATTTAATTTAGCATAGAATTCGTCAAACGTTTCATCATCCTTCATTCTCACTTCTTCAAACCTAGAAGTTAGCATTTGTAACTTAGAGTTCTTTACCGTTTTAGTTCCCTCATGTGTAGTTTCAAGAATGCCCCAAACTTCTTTAGCAGTTTCACACATTGACACTCTCCTAAACTCTTCGGGAGACACGGCCATAAACAGGGCATGAAGACCCTTGCTATTCCAATTACACTCAGCTAGTTCATCCTTAGTCCACAGTGATATATCGGTAAGGTTAACAATTCCTGATACGCTAGTAGAGGGAGGTTTCCAAACATTTTGCACACTTAACCAAACATGCTCATCTAAA
>NC_036239.1:14271128-14276246 GCF_002742605.1 Olea europaea var. sylvestris
AAAAGATGAAAGATGAAAAGAATGAATTTGTTTGTTCTTGATCCTTTGGAATTTGAGAGGAATTGATGTTTTGTGTTTGCCAAAGGTTCTCAATGAAAAACCGGACATTTTGTTTATATACTAGGTCGAATTTGGAAATATGGAGTGTTAAAAATTCGCGAGAAATTAAAATTAGCAATGGCCAGATAACACGGTCGCTCGAGCGAGGTGCTGGCGTAACTCGAGCGACGCACCTTCGCTCGAGCGACTGCCCAGCGAAACTCCAGCGAGGTTGGTTCTGTAATTTAGGCTTGAGCGAGCTCAGGGCAAAACTCTAGCGACATCAATGCGCCGTTTGCAACTTCAAAGCATCCACCTTTACCCTAGACCCATGCAATAAAATTTATTAAATTGCAACTCTAGTCCCTGAACTATTAGACCTTTACAATTTAGTCCCTGATGTTACAAACATGACAAATAGGTCCTTTGGTCACAGATTGCCAGTTACACATTTTCCTAACAAGTTGTCATCTGATTCTATAGATCAATAGAACATTGAAGGTAATGAAAAGGTAAATCAAAATATTACGATTCCAAATGATGCCATAGTCTAAAAACAATCATCCCTTAGACAAAATCAGATGATAATCGGTGTACCTTTCAGGTACTTGTTAATTGGAGACTCCAATATGGCGATCTTTATGGTACGAGTTGATCATCTGACCATATATAAGGAGGCTATGGTGATGTGGAAGTAGCGATCTATGTATGGATCAAAGCAGACATCGAGAGTTTGGAATTAGGGATTTGATAAAACGATTAAGATAGATTTTAATCAGAATTTTAATGAAGAAGATGTAAGATAAAATTATATTTTTTCTATTACTTATGTAGATGATATTCTATGCATTAAAATTAATGTGGACACGATATCTTCTATGAAAGCGTGGTTCGCTTAACAGTTTCATATGAAGGACTAATTGAAGCTAGCTATGTTTCAGATCTTAAATGATCGAAAGAATAAGATGATAGCTTTGTCCCAAGTCTTGTATATTTACAAGATAGTTGTTAGATTTGCTTTGCTATGCAAGATTCTACCCTAAGGCATCAAATCCAACCATCGAAGGATCAGAAATTTTTAACTCCTAAAGAGATTGAGACTTGAGTCGGATACCTTATGCATCATGTCGCTATGTTGTGCAACAGACTTGACATTTGTCATATTGTTGGCATTGTGTTAAGATCTATTTAACACTAAGATTGAAACATGGAATGGCAATAAAGCATATCTTTTAGGACCTCAAAAGAAAAAGGAATTATATGCTCCTCACTTGATTTTTTTTTTGATGTGTTAAAAGGATTCGGACTTTCAAAGTAATGAGAAGTATTACAGGTCTATATCAGTATTATTATTTATACTTGATGGTGCAGCCATTATTTGAAAAAGTATCAAGCAATCATGCATTGATAATTCCTCAATTGATACCCAGTATTTTAGAAGCTTGTATAGCTACTAAATTAGTATATGACTTAGAAATTCTAATGGATGTCGAGGTGTTTCTTGCATCTGAACAACCTTTTACACTTTCTTGGGATAATAATGGGATTGCTCCAAATGTTAAAGAACCATGGGTTATCAGAGGAGTAATCACATTAAACCGAAATATTATCTCTTAAGAGATAGTTGGTAGAGAAAACGTGATTGTTAATAAGATTGTTGGCTAAGATGTTTGAGGGACATTTACAAAACATTAGGTTGCAAGACATATATACTCTAGGGCAAGTGGAAAATTTGTTGGGTTGTGTACCCATATAATAAATTTTACTATGATAAAATAATAATTTATAGTAAATAAATTGTAGTTTTATTTATTGCATTTATTTATTATTGAGCATATGAATTAAAGCGCCTTTGATCACTTGTGTTAATATAAGTTGGGTACTTGCATTGAGAAGCACAATGTGCAACTCATATTTTATCATAAATAATTGCTCACAACCATTTTATGAGGCATGACACCTTGCCCTGAAAAGTTGTAATGTTGATCCATTCACTACAATATGTCCTTATCATAGAAATAGTTAAAGGTGGCGCTAGTTCGCTTGAAGTGTATTGGACGGACCACGTGATCACTCTGCATTTTATCTAAATCCTTTGACAGGTTTATGTATATCATTGTTTGATTTTAATAGTTTTTTGATTACTAATAGGCAAGATCAATCTTTTTGGACAAATATTTTGGTTTGAAATATCAAGTTCTTGGAATTAATAACTGAAAGTTCTTGATCCAAATGATATAAAACATGATGCAAAATGTCTCTGTAAAATTGAGTTTGAGTAGTTGAAATTGTCTTCACAAATACTTCCAAAAAATGCAAATGATTTTACATAAATCCAAAAATAAACGAGATATCTTAAAGTAGCAATTAAAAACTCCAAAGTATTTAATCTCAATATCTACTCCAAGAATTTATCTAGATTGATAATAAGCTACAATTTACAATTATAAAAGCCTCAAGTTGAAAAGTACAATGATAATCTCAACATAATAATTTATAAAGTTGAGTTTATGGAAATTTATTTTTGCCAAACACTCGCAACCAAAAAATGCGAAGAATTTTCCATCATCCAGAATTGTAGCATTTACTGTCGAAATTTATACTTGGATTGACTGCAAACTACAACGTCCAATAATAAAAGCTCAAACTTCTAATAACAATAACGATATTAACAATAATAATTCACTAGAGTGAATATTATAGTATTCAAAGATAAAAAAAGAGCTAGGTTCAAAGGTTGTAAGGCATAGAAGACACTACAATTGCTCCTGTATCTCGAAATTCCTAGTAAAACAGAGTGAGTATCTTTGACCACATACTCATCCTAAAGCAAGAAGCATTCAACCATTAGTTTCCTAGGCAACCTAGGCACATAAATTTTTCCTTGAGGTTATTAATCACTCTTCAAGTTTTCCAGGACCTTGATAGCCAAGGAATACCATAGGGTGCTAGCATGCCTCGTTTTGGATGAAATCGAGTCATGCATCTCAAGCCCAACATTTGAAGGGACTCATATATTTTTGTAAAATTCAACTCTAAAAATCAACTAGGGAAAAATATAGATATTTGGTTTTGGAGAGTCTGAGCACCAACTACGGCCAGATGATGCCAAGCTAGGTCCAAGATCTATTTAACAGAAGCAAGGTAAAGACGATAGTAGTTTAGGCTCAAATCGCAAGTCCAAAGCCAAGCAGGAGGAGGTTAGAGTAGTCAGCCTTGGTGATAGATTTGACATCTAGTCAGCATCTATTATCAGCGCATGACACGTTTCGGGTCACTAGGGTGATTTGGGACGGGTCGAGTCAAAGTGGTATCAGAGCATGGTTTTGAAAATTTTTATGGTTCATGCATGTTCAGTGGATATGATCGCATGCCGTGGTGACAGAAATCACAGGCTCTCTCGCTTGAATATATGGAACCAAAAAATGATAGAAAAATATTTTTAACAGATTTAGAAACGACTAGTACGTAAGTATGGTAGTTGCAATGATCTGATAATTGGAAATGTTATTAGTTTTTGGATTTGAACCATGGTGTATGTAACCTATTAAGATTTGAATAGATTTTGATGATTTTGCTTGGCATTCGAAGTTATAGATTTTACAATCAGCATGGAATTTTAATTATTTTGGAGCCAAATGGTCATTAGTGTTATCAAAATTTTGTGGTGATTTGTGGCCACTTATATGGGATGATAATAGAAATCATAATGGCGTAAATTTATGCTATATGATAAGAGATTGTGGAAGACAAAATGATGATTCGTTGATTGATAGATAACAATGTGTTATTGTGTATTTTAGGCATCGAGGAAATTAACGGTAATTCCAATTATTTTGATTATTTATGAGTGGTTTGATTACAAGGAATGTGAGAATAATAGGGATGAACTTCCTAATGATTACCTATTATTGGGTGATTTGTTGCTTTAAAAATAGAATTAAATGGATATGTGCATTTAGGTATGTTTATGTGAATCGAGAAATAAAAAGGAGTAGAGAATGGTAAAATTGAAATTTATTGAGATTGAAAAATTAACATGTCCAATTTTAGTGGTACATTGATGTGTGGAAGGTTATTATTTTATGATTTTAAGGAAAATTGATTTAATTAAATGTTTTAGATCATACAATATGACGATAAATGCCAAGGTTACATGATCATAACATGATATGGTGAATAGTATGTAAATGAATATAATAGTTGCCCTATAGCAAATAATGTGATGATAGATTTGGGTTATTAAGTTAATTAATTCTGTTAAGGCCATTTGTTGGATTATTGTGTCATATTCCATACAATTTGGAAGCGTTGAGTTAAATTTTGAAGTTAAGATGAATTTAATGAATTTTTAGTGATGTAATTTTTGGGTATTTTCAATTATATTTTTGGATTTCACGTATAAAATATTCCAATTTTATTGAGATCTATTTGCTATGGAATATATGGATGATATGTCGAATAGTTTGAAGTTTAGGGTGATCATTGAATGTAAATTTTATTCAATTGTGGGACAATATCTTTAGGTTATAATCTTAGTTAAAGGTCTTTATGCGATATACAAGAAGGATTATGCAGTGATAGATCAACGACCCATTTATGGAATAAGAGTATAGATTTTCATGATTAAATGTTATTATTTTCTCTTCATAGAAAGAAAGAACAAATTTATATGGGTATAGAAATGTCAAACGTTTTGCTATTAGGAAATTTTGAGGAAATTTTCGCTCTTATATCTAAAGATGATAAGTGATAGATTCACGATAATGATTTTTGTTAAGGCTTAGAAAGTATTTTGAAGTAAACTTATAAATTATGGATGATACTATAGATTGTTGAAAATGTATGATTAAAACATGATTTATAATTGTTTAAACTGGGGTTGAATTTAGGAAATGTGGTGTCATCGCATTGCGAGAAACATCGATACTTACTATAATCGGAGTTTAAGGTATATTTTTATTTGAAATGGTGAAAATTGAAGTTGGCATATAAAAACTCGCTACAAATAACTCTTTTGAGGTTATATATGATGCTTACATATTTCGAAAGCTTATTTATTGGGATGAAAGTTGCAAA
>NC_036239.1:14281488-14283554 GCF_002742605.1 Olea europaea var. sylvestris
ATATGGAGACTGATGCACAAAAAAAATAAAAATAAAAAAAAGTAGTTTGCCTACTTTCTACATCTCTTTCTATATATATATATATGAGATAGTAAAAGAGATTACATATATTTCTACTGGTGTCCATAGAGTTTTGCAATTTTTGAGAATCAGTGAAATGAAATGCAGGTTACATTCAGATGTGGTCTTCCTCAATCTCTTGGAACTGTGCTTACCCACAAAAAGTCCATTTGGTTTCTTCGGACTTAGCTCCATATTCAGAGTTGACAAGTTTTACAAATGGGTTGAATATAAAATATGTCTTGCCTAAAGCCATACTATCTGATGAAAAATATATTAATTTTATCATGCAATAATTTATATTAAAATAGCAAATAAATAGTTGAGTAGAACACTGACTTACAAAATGAATGGAATAATGAAAGATAATGGTCGAAGCAAGAGTTCGACTCTTTCTCCTTAAAATGATAATGCCCTGCACTGCTGCCAACGGTCTCTAGACACATTTAACGACCCAATTTTTTTCCTTTGGATCATTAGAACGTATCATGAAATAAATCTTTTATAAGAGATAATTGATATTAAACTTACAATAATAACAATTAAAAAAATACTTAATTATAAGCATTAAATTATTATTTGAAAATCAAAATCGTTTTTCTCTTTATTATACCACTAAAGACTCATTCCAAACTTCAAAGCCTTGAACATCAAAAGGGGAAAAATCATAGATAGTGAGATAAAATTCCAATAAGTGAGCCACATAAATCGTATTTCATATTTAAAATTTAGGAATTTATAATGCACATAAGGAAACACGAGGATTAGAAACAGAACATGGATGATCATAATCTCCGTACATAATAGCATACATAGGGAGACACGGGAATTAAGAATTGTAGTTCATTGCTATAATTCCCGTTCGTAGTGATACTAAACTCCAGTTCATTGAACATAAACATGTAGGACCCTTATTATATTCATAAATGGAATTCCATATTTTAAAATAAGGAAAATTATTTAACATACAACATATTACTAGACTTACCTCGTATATCTGAAGAGGATTTGATAAAATACGTACAGAAGAGCTTGGACCTAAAACAAACGTTTTATGAATCATGTGTGCAGTGTGGGTCAATCATAGTTACACACATGCACACACACACACACACACACACACACATAATTATGAAAACCATATAATTTAAATCAATCAATTGTAATTATATACAATTATACATATATAGAAGTACGTGATTGTAGTCATACTATAATTTAAATCCATCAATAAATCGTAATTTTATATAATTATCCACATAGAGACGCACGTAATTATAGGATAATTATAATTTAAAATAATCGATTGTAATTATACATATATAGGCTTATGTAATTGTAGTAACATTATATTTAAAATCAATCAGTCTTAATTATACTTATATAGGCTTTCGTAATTATAGTAACACTATATTTAAAATCAATCAGCCATAATTATACATATATAGATATACATAATTATAGTAACCACATCAACTAGTCAAAATTATATATAAATACATAATATATTCACATATATACGGCAATTTACTTATTTAGAAATGAATCTTCTAATTTTTCTTTTATATATATATGGAGATTGTGTTTCATATATATAGAAGTTTACTTAATGTACATAATATATAATATCATATACATATATAGATGCACGTAATTATAGTAATTATATAATTTAAATCAATCAATGAAAATTATATACATAATTATATAAAAGTATTATTTCAATACACCTATACCATAAATATTTATTTAATAAATACGTAGTTTAGGAAATTGCACTTGTAGTCCCTCAACTATTGGTCGATATGCAATTTGCTCCTCTAACTTTCATACTTTTAAACTAAGGTCCTAATTTTCATAATTAAGGATTATAAAAGATTTGGAGGTAATATAATCTGCTCCTTTTAAAATAATTTTTCCTCCTCAAAAGTTAACTATTTGTCATAGTTAAATAGTTGAAAATATTTTTAAAATGGATGTTCTAATTTTTATTTTTATTTTTAATT
>NC_036239.1:14293358-14296734 GCF_002742605.1 Olea europaea var. sylvestris
ACAGCATTTAAAGTTTTTTGGTTTGTTATTTTCAATCTTTCTTATTTTCGTTTTGTAGCTCAGCCCATTAAGGGACTGTTGCCTATTAGGTTATTTGTTCTTATCGTATTTAAGGCTTGGAAACGCCTCCTAGGTTTTCTTTGATTGTTCATGAAATAAGCAAAGTGCTGATTTTTTTAGTTCAATCCATTTGTGTTATTGTTATTGTGTGGTTGTAGATTTGATCTACATCAATCCCATTCAACAATTTTTTCGCCAGTATAAGAAACATGAGGTTTTATTTTTTCCTCATATAACATATCAGGATGAGAAGGACGATAATAGTAATTTGGATGTATTGAATTTTGTCCTTTCAATTCGATGATTTGTGATGGTTCATCTTTAACAAATTGAGCTTCAAGTTCTTCTAAATTATCGACTATATTGATATTTTTAAAAGTTACAAGTTTAGAAATTTGAATTGAGGGAGTTTTTGCAAAATACTGGATTCAATAAACAAAGAATATGTTTTCAATTTTGGAGGGAGTTTTAAATTTATAGGTCTGCAAAACGGTATCTAGAGGTTTCTTCCCATCTTCCCATCATTGTCAGAATTGGCTTCAATTCAAGATAATTGAGATAACATGGATTGAAGAACAACATCAGTAAAATTGTTTAGTGATTGAATATTTTTCATAATGTTAGATATAGTTCCCGATTCTTCTGATCTATTAGCAAAAGTTACTTGAGAGGTGATGCAATTATATCATTGTTCCCATGAGAAACAACCATTTTTTGCGTCGAAGGATGTTCTGATTGAAAGTTCTGATCCGAATGAGTTTTACATGTTTTCTTATTAACATGAGTATTTAGAATAGATTTGGTAGCAATTTTCTTGCCAAAAACTTTGAGATGTGCACATCCATAAAAAAATAAATCTTTAGAGAATCGTAAAATTTTTGCCATAAAGATTCACTTTCAATTTTTGAAAACATTTTTATAAGGGTATGATAAAATTTTTGACACCCCACCATGGAATAGTGCACCTACATGCCTGCATTGACATTGTTTTTTGACCGAAAGATCGAGAGCTAACTATCGAGACTTTGGACTATCCAGACTCTTCTTTCGAGGAATCGGCCAAACCAGGCCATTTCTTGAGAATAATAGCTAAAGGATCTAATACTATCATGAGGTCTTTTCTTGTAGCTGGTACAATCATGAGTTTTTTTATTCAGTCATTCTTCTTCCTTGTTCTTAGGCAAAGCGGATACAAAACTGTCTTTCACTTCAAAGCATAACTTGTATCCATATGATTTATATTTGCCCGGAGTTATCTCCCAGAAATTTAGCTATCCCTACCTCCTTACATTGATTGAGATGATCAACAAATACTCTTTGACACATTTACAAAAGCTTGGTATGGGAATCCCTAAAGAAACAACCCAATTAAACAAGATACACAATGAAGATTGTATCAAATTTAGATATTTGTAGCCTGTCGAAGTTAGGAACCATGGTATATATCTTTGGAGTAGATTCTATTTTGAGAGAGTAGAAAAACACTATCTCCTCTATACGTCTATGATCCTTTCACATGGCAATGTCAGATCATTAAAGCCGACTTTCATCCCTACTTGATAGGTGAGTCTTGCAGTCAAGCTCCCTTCTGCCTTTGTACTCATTTTGAATTCACATTTCTATCAATTACAGAAGAAATGACATTGCATTGCTGATCTACTCTTTCAAATGGATTAGGTAACATACTTTATAAAGTAGGTGAATCAGGCTATTTTAATTTTTTATATTTGTCTGACGTATATTGAGTCTTTGGATTATTTGGGGTAAAATCAACTTCTTTCACTTATCAGAAGTAGTTAAAAACCTAGCAGATTGAAAAAGATTCTCAGATGTAATTTCAGATTTAGAAGACAAGGACCTTCGGAGATTACTGAAGTAGAGGCTTTATCGAAAATGACCTTAACATGTCCATCAGGAAATGAAATAATTGGATCAAGAATAGTACAATAGGAATAGGAATAGGAATAGGGGTTCTAGCATTTTCAAAATTTTGTTCAATCCTTTCGATTAAAGATTCCATGGTATCCTTTTAGAAATCATGGTATTTAAATTCTGCAAGAAGCCTTTCCTCCTTACGAGATGAGCGAAGAGCTCGAATGTTGAGTTGTGTATTCATAAACTTGTAATGTATTCGATATATTAGAATAAATGCCTTTGAACGATCATGAAAATCGAGATTTTTTGTTTGAATATGAAGAGTAAGAGCAGTAAGAATGGCTCCATCATAAAGACTGGTAGTAGAATTTGGGTAACATTTTGAAAAAATTGGACGACTTTCAAGATTTGACTCTAAAACGGGTAATATGAATTTTCAAATTTAAGAAGTATTTTAAAAGAATAGGAATGTCTAAACCCAATTCTAAACAAATGTTTTGTAGCAATTTGAATACGTCCCACATGAAGATATTTAAATATTTTTCTCTGAGTTTGAATAATATCTTTTCAAAATAAATTTATTTGAGTTGTTTGATTTTTTGCAAGAGTTTGTTCACGAATTGTTATGACATAATCTTGAAGAAAATCAAACTTTCTTTACCTTTAGATTAGTCTTGTTATGAAATTTTTGTTTAATTTGAGTAATTTGAAGTTCATGAGAATTGAAAGTATCGAATGCAGATGCATGTTCCTGGTCTAATTCTCCTTCATCATGAAAATGTTTGAAAAATATCAGTTTTACTATTAGATCTCCTAAATCAATTGGAAATAAAAGACATAATTGATTGAAATGAAATGAAATTATAATAATATACTGCAGCAGATGCAATATTAAAGGCACAGCCAGACCTAAAGAGAGGCCGAAGAGGCCACCACCTTAGGCCCCAACTCTTCGAGGGGCCCAAAAAAATTTTGATTTCTTTTGTTTTTGTTTTTGTTTTTGTTTTTATTTTTTTATTTTTATTTTTTTGTTTTTTATTTATTTTTTTGAAAAAAATGCACTAATCTTCCACTCTCAATTCAAATATTCCACAACCCCGTTGAAGAAATTAAAACCTAAACGACTTGAGGCTGTTTCTGAAATTACTTAATGGGTTGTTTTCTTGGGTAAGTGGTGTTCAACGGCTCTCAAACATGCTGAGGAATCTCTCTAAAACTCTCAAGGACTTCTTTTCTGATCTTTAGCATTATTTTTCTTCATTGCTCTCAACTAACAGTTTGTTTCATATCTTTTTATGTAGCAATCCGTGTTTTATCTGCCATAGTTAATCTTAAATATATTTCAAAATTTTTAAAAGTTTTTTTTATGTGAATAGAAACGTCATGAGATTTTTCATAGGAAAATGCATTGCATGCTTCTATAATTTCTCTTCTACTATTT
>NC_036239.1:14298123-14313831 GCF_002742605.1 Olea europaea var. sylvestris
ATATATATATATATATATATATATTAAACTAATCATCCTTATAATCAAAATAGTTGAAATGGAATTTGAATGTTTCATCTTTTAATAAATGCATTCATTTTTCTTCTCGTGGATTCCATCCCCAGACTTCCTATGACAAGGCCCTTTGAATGCTAAATTTTTAAAAATCAATTCATTTGAGTCTTTGAGGGTTTTGAGTATGTGTTATGATAGCTAATGAGGACAGTTTCATAAAAAGCTCTAAATTTTTTGACATTTCGAGGATAAATTGAAATTGTGGAACAAATAAATTTTGAAGATATTCATCGAGAGACATATCTATGTATCCATTAGGTTTCTATTTCAAAAATGGTCAAATAATTGGATTTTGTGAAATATTGAAAAGCTTTGTGAAGATTTATTTCTAGTAGTTTTTGTGAAACAATTTGAACAACCTTTTTGAAATTGGAGTGTTTTGGTTCTTTTGGAATGGTTTTATTTTGAATGGGTTTTTGAGGCAAGAGTTGTCTTTTGAGAGTTTGAAGAACTAGGTTCTTCTTTCCTTGATCCTTAAAGGTATTCATTTATCGAAAAGAGATGAATTGAAGTTTTTTTCTCATTCTTTCAAAAAAGGAAGAAGCCATAGAATTATATTCTCATTATTCACTCAATAAGAGATTTCTTTTGTATAAACTCTCTTGTTAAGAAGTCTGCAAGAATGTTTTGATTTTCCTTGTATATACAATATTTTGAAATTAAAACAGGACAAAATAGCTTGCTATTTTGAAAATATTTGTTTTGTAACATGATTTTTGACATCTTTTTTTAAAACATCTGTAGATGCTTTGAGATCAGTTTTTAAAATAATTTTTTTGTTAATTAAATCATCTTGAATTTTTGAAGCACATATAACTATTGATAAAATTTCTTTTTTGATTATTGAATAATTTTTTTGAGGGCCAATCCAAACTCTCGAATGGAATCTAACTAGTTGTTCTTGACTAGACTCTTTTGGAATCTGCTTTGACATCCCACCATGCCCAATGTTAGACATCTCAATCTCAACAATAATGGAGGCAAGATGGTCGATAATTGAATGTCATGGGATGCTTTTGATTCCAAGTTGGGATGCTTTTGATTCCAACTTTAACTTTCGTACAATTAACCTGTGCTCATGACTCCAAGGTAGCGGATGCTTTTGCAGCCTTTGAAAAATGAAGCACATAATAGCCTTATATTTTTGACAAATCGGCTATGTAATTAGCACAATATGAAAGAAAAACTAGTTTTATTGTGAATTTCATCAGGAAATTTATCTACAATTTCAAGACTTTTTGAATTGTTGTAAGTGTTCCTAGATTTATGTAATGTCCTGAGACCCTTACGCGTGTTTGACAAAGAACAATTTTTTTTGCTAATATAGCTAAACCATTATTCATAATGGTATGTATGAATGTGTTGAGATTTGTATGAATGTATTGAGATTTTTGAAATGTTGTCCTAAGCTTTAAGATAAATTAGAACATCATCAATTTAAACAATGGTAAAACTTTGACAAGGATTGAAAATATCATTTATAATTTATTTATTTTTTTAATTTGGAAGGAGCGTTTCGAGATCGAATGACAATACATTTCATTTGTATTGATCAAAAGGAATATTGAAGGCAGTTTTGTATTTATCTTTTTTCTTAATTTGAATATGCCAAAAGGCAAACTTCGTATCAAAATCAGAGAAGATAACTGCTTTGAACAATCTATTTAACAGATCTTTCTTTTAAGTTAATAGATATCTAATCCACTGAAGAGCTTTGTTGAGAGGCTTATAATTGATGATGAGTTGTAGAGCACCCAATCAATTTCAATTGAATTATTGACATAAAATGCAGAAAAACACCAGAGCGATTTACTTGGACGATTAAGTCTTTTTTTTTCAAGTAAATCATTGATTTCCTCGATATAATGATCATGCAATTCTTTGTTCACTTGGATTGAACAAGATTTTAGGAGTAGTTGATTTTGAATAGTTTTTTTTAGGAGAATGTATGTTTGAAAATTCAAGTAAAAAGTTTCGAGTTTGCGAATAGAATATTTTATTGTGTGAATGTATGGTTGAAAATGAGTATGTAGAAAAAAGAGTTTTCAAATAATGGTTGTCAAATAGGGGCTAAGTGTGGTAATAGAAAGAAAGTGAGTCATCCGTCTCTTTTGAAAATTAGGGCAGTCGGGTGGTTTCTTGCTTCTTTCTCTTTATGTGCTTATTTATGATGTAATTCTTAGTTAAAGGAAATATTAATTCAAAGAATTCATACAACGATCACAATAATTAGTATATGTATCTCTACTCTTTATGCTAAATTACCAACTTTTAATATGTCGTCTAAATGATATGATCCGAGATAGGTGCCAAACTACCGAGAATTTGATAATTGTTGGAAGAAAGCCAAGTCCAATGTTCGAGCTTAATTTGGGCCAACAAGACCACGAAATTGTTTGTTTGAGCCACGAGATTCAACGGAGTGAAGCTAGTATGCCAATTGACAAGTTGCATGAAGGCCTCGAGAGGCAAAATGAGTCGGACCAACTTGTTGCAAACTGTCAAAAAAGGAGCCAGTCGCATAGCGGCCCAACCCCTTACGGTCTCACAAGGGCAACCCGAGAGCAGAAGCTAGGAAAGAATTTAGTCCATGCGACATCACATGGAACTACCATGCAGTCGCAAGGCATTGATCCGAGGAGAAAAGTTTCCTTTTTTGCAAAATAGTTTACTTAATTTAAAAATCTTTTTTTTTTGGTAGTTTTATATTCTTAGGAGTCTATTTTCCATTTTTAGTTATTTGTAGGGTTTTATAGCTTTAATATAAATAGGAATTAGTTCTTTCTTTGTAGAAACCAAGGCTTTTTTTTTTTTTAATCATGATTTGAAAATTGAGAATTTTCTCTCGAGGCTTTATGCTTCAAATCTCTTGTTCTTTGATGGATAAATCAAACTTGTCTAGAAATTGAGTTTCTTGTGGCATTTAAAATCCAGGTATGATTCTTAAGTCTTGTAATCTAAAGGTCGACATATTCTTGTGTTGTTTTCTTGATTCAATTAGCATTCTTGGGATTTGGTGTTAATCTCGTTGTAGGTTCCATAGCCTTTGTTGCTACGCAGGTTCACATTAGTTGGTATCAGAGCTCGGACTCCAAAATCAATGTTATATCTCCTTTTTTTTGTTGAGTCTTTTAGCTATTAAAACCCCACCAAATTTTCAAAAGTTGGTTTTGGGCTAATTTAGTATCCAAATCAACTTCTGTCTATTTTGCTAGATTCTTAGTCAAGTTTTCTATCAAAAGAGTCAAAGAATGAGTCACAAAAAAAAAGAGTCAAAAAAAGAGGGGTTAAAAAAAAATGAGTCGGAAAAATGAGTCCAAGAAAAAGTCAAAAAAAGAGAGTCAAGTTCATGCAGGAAGCAATACTCAAATCAATATGTCAGAGGAGGTTATGTAGCGATTTGAAAGGTTGTTAGTGGATACGGGAGATAGGCTGGATCATCATGATACGAAACTTGCTAAATTTCATAGGGGACAATGTGTATAATTGTCTAATGTGAGGAGACGAGATGGACTGGAGCGTAGGATTGACGTTCGTGATTTGTATGGAGATGATAATGACAGTGATGAAGATACATTATTTGAGGCTGAATTATGGAGGATGAGAAATAGAGGTGATATACTTGGAAGAAGGGATAAAAGTCTTGTTGGAGACAGTGTTGATAGGAGAATGGTAAATGTAAAGATGACAATTCCACAATTTAAGGGAAGGAGTGACCTCGAGGCATAAGTGGCATGGGAAAAAAAGGTAAGATTAATGTTTGAGTACCGTAATTATTCCGATGAGAGAAAGTCAAAGTTAGCTGTAAGCACATTTGTGGATTATGCTATAATTTGGTGGGATTAGTTGATAAGATCTAGGTGGAGAAATTATGAGAGGCCCATTGAAACTTGGAAAGAGTTGAGGGCTATCATGAGGAAGTGATATGCGCTTACTTACTATTATAGGTATCGGAAAGATAGGCATGAAAAGAGGTTTAGAGAGGAGCCTAGAAAATGTGTATCCAATGGAAGATAAAAACACCTATTGCGAAGCATGTGTGTAGTACATCAAGTGAGTTGGATGGTTGGGATTTCAAATTAGAATTATCAAAGCTTCGTGATAAGGTTAATTCTCAAATTGATCATACGAGGGAACAACGGAATAGGAGAGAAAATTTTGAGGTGGTTAAATATGAGACAAAAGGAGAAGAGCCACAAGAGAGTGGAAATGAGAGTAGAGAAGTGGTTAAAATAGAAGTTGAACTACAAGAGGAAAAAGAATGAGAGTCTTCAGAGATAAAAGAGGAGTCAAAAGTGAACTTATATGAAAATGAGAGTGAAGTTGAAGGGGCTTTAACAAGAACTAACAATTTCCTCCTCAGCTTTGATATTCCTTTCTTATAAGTTATTGATGACTTGATTCTAAAAAATAATCTTATTTGGATACCATCCAACCCGAGAATTGAGCATCAGATTGTAGAAGAAACTAACCAATGGTACCTTAGTTTGGATTTCTCTTACTTACCAGAGGTCGAATTTGTGATTTCTGAGGAGATGAAGGAGTTTCAAAGGCATTGGAAGGAATTTATACACAAGGGGTTGAACTATAAAGTTGAACTGAGGGAAAACATGCATCCGATTGCAGTGTCATTACTACAAGCACCTAGGTAACTTAGGACCGAGATGATACACGGTTATTTAGCATATGAAAATGTATTTGAAGAATTTTAAACTTGCAAGAATAAGCATCTCAAGCATGCACACTTTAATCTACCTGATGGTGATTGGGTTTGCATTCGAAAGAGGTAGACACCAATTCAAAAGAGGTCCAAATTGCACCCGAAAGGAGACAGACCATTCTATGTTCTTGCCATGACTGGAAGTAAGGGCTACAACTTGGGTTCAGATTCGAGATCGAATCCTTTCGAAGAAAGAAGGGATAATATGATCCGGGATGGGCGCCAAACTATTGAGAATTTGATGATTGTTGGAAGAAAGCTAAGTGCAATGTTCAAGCTTCATTTGGGCCAATGAGACCATGAAATTGTTTGTTCGAGCCACTAGATTCTAAGGAGTGAAGCTAGCATGCCAATTGACAAGTTGCATGAAGGGCTCGAGAGGCAAAATAACCTGGACCAAGTTGTTGTAAATAGTCAAAGAAGGAGCCTTAATATAAATAGGAATTAGTTCTTTCTTTGTAAAAACCAAAACTTTTTTTTTTTTTATCATGAATTGAAAATTAAGAATTTTCTCTCGAGGCTTTATGCTTCAAATCTCTTGTTTTTTGATGGGCAAATCGAACTTATCAAGAAATTGAGTTTCTTGTAACATTCAAAATCTGGGTACAATTCTTAAGTATAGTAATCAAAAGGTTGACATATTCTTGTGTTGGTTGCTTGGTTCAATATTCCAGGGTCTAATCTAAAACCTTGATTCCCTTGATTCCATTGGCATTCTTGGAATTTGGTATTAATCTCATTGTGGGTTCCGTAGCTGCTATTGCTACGCTGGTTCGCATCACTAAATCTAATACTGAGTTCTCAATTGGCAATAGATTGACAAAATCATTGAATTAGTAATCAATTAATTCAAAACATTAAATAGATAATTAAAATCAACACATATATAATGAAAGAATTTGAATCTCAAATAAAAAAATAAATGGTCTCAATAAATTACATTGTTAGCCCGAATGGAAAGCTTAGCTGCACATAATATTAGAAGAAAAATAATTAACAATATTGAAGTGCATCATCGATTTTTGAATTGATATGCACAGAAGTGGATGAATCTTACACCAAGTTCCTCTTCTTGCCACAAATCTTGATTTCAAATCTCAACTCTTGATTTCTTGCTTTTCTTCTTTAATTTTGCTCTCTCAATCTCAAGTTTTGTTTTTGTGTACCACAATGTGTGGAACTCCTCAAAAGTGTCTTCATTCTTATATTTATACTTTCTTTCACGTTTTCCCATAATTTAGGGTTTTTATAGGCTTCAAAATGGCACAAAACAAGCCCTAGATACATCCAGGCGATAGCTAGTTGCCATATAGTGGCGCCGAAGCACGGTGAAGTTATATTGGGTGGCACTCGGTGCCACCTCTCAAGAAAACTCAGCACTGCACCTCCTTTAGTACTTTTATTATAACTTTCTCTCCAAACATTTAACAGGCAATTCAAATTGGGCTATAAAGATAATTTAAAGAGCTACAATTTTATTATAAATAGCTCTTTTCCAATTCCAAACATTTACTAAGCCAGAAATGGGTCTCAATCTCCGGCTAAAAATCTAAAACATCCTTGTACGTTTGAAAATTGATTTGTGAATATATATTGATCATATTTCACTCCTTTTTAATTTCTAATTGTATCCAATTGATCACAAGCATTCTCAAATTTTCACTGTGAGGTTTTATACAACTTTTGAGTATTTACATTTTAGTCCCCAAACTTTGGATCTTGGTCTTTTCCACCTATTTTTACCTTTTTCTTTCCATTCCACTTACATTCATCAAGTTTCACATAATAAATAAAATATACAATAAATTAGGTTATAACTATTCTAAAGAACTATTAAATGTCTATATTTTAAGGTCCAAATAAGTGTATTTTATACACTTATCAAACACCTCAAGCTTAAACATTTTTTTGTTCTCAAACAAAAAAATAACCTAACTTATCAAAATACACAAACATGCAAAAGTTTTTTGGCTCGTTAACCTGTCATTTTGTCTCAAGATTGGAATCATTGTATCAAATCTATAAATAGCTTCAAGGTCATATTACCAAAATCAATATTTACTTTTTCAATGTAAAATTGATGTGTGTGTGTGTGTGTGTGAAGAATCAAGTAAAACACTATAAATTACGCGTACTTTCAATTCGGACCCCTTGATGGTCAAATTTTTACTTTCATCACTCATAAGATTCACATACCCCCAAAACTTGTTCTTTTTTATTATTATCCTAGTATGTGATCTAAAACTGAATCATTATATTAACTCATCACCCACTTTAGTTTAGATGGACCTTACTAATTGCAAGTCAACACCTCAACAAATACGGATTCTCCAAATTTTGATTGCTTCAACCTCCAAAACTCAACTAGGTTAATAATCCCTTATCAAAGATCTAATCTTCGCAAATAATTGTGTGAATTTTAACCAAGCTGTTTAATGCATAAATACATAATTATTATTACTTTTTCTTATCTTATGTGCATACTTCTTTGTATTGAAATTTCTGAATGATCCTTGTAGCGAACTTTAGGACGATAATTTCCAAATCGGATGATCACAGGGCTCTAGGGTTTTAGATATTCTTGCGGGTTCAGACTTGGTTACGAAGAGGTGTTCTCTATTTTCTTCTTTTCTTCCTTTTTTTCTCTCTTTTTTTTCTATGATTAATACAATGCCCCTTATTAAACACTCATTCTCAAAAATCGACCCCTAAATTAAGATTTTCACCTAATTTTCATCATATTGATTTTAGACAATCAACATAAGCATTTACACACATGGAATCCCCATTCATATCTATATCCCCCTACAACAGTAAAATCACCCCAAACCATTCTAAATTTGATCAAATGATGTATATTGTAGTAATTTTTGTGTTTAGCATCTAAATTATACAATTTCAACCTATTAAACATATGAATCAACACATTACTTTATAATGCTGAACTTAATTCATATGTACAAATAGTATCAAGTTTTACATGGATAAGAATCAATTAATCTAATTATGTAACATATCCACAGTTCATAAATTAACAAACAATTCAAATATATTTACTGGCAAGGCTATCTAATCCACACAAATACACAATAAACAAGATTTTGTTTTTTTAACAAATACACAATAAAGAAGATTTTTTTCTCAAATTTTTTTATATATATATTAAACAAATAGAAACACACAATCACACAAGAACAATGAAACTAAAAACTCACTATTTTTTCCATCCATAAACTTAAAGTAGATATTGTCCTCAATGTTCTAAAGTATAATCTAGCACATAAAGAGGATGGGGAAGAAGGACAAAGGTACTTCCTACATTTTTAGTCTGATATTTGAGGTAGCTTGTTGGATCATTCATTCCATTCTTTGATAAGCTGCCTCTTGCTAAATATTCATGTACCTTTGAAAGATAAAAAAAGACAAACATGAGACTCATGAAGCAATTTAAAAGTAATAATGTGGCGTGTATGATAACTAAATTTTTTTTACGTCCCAGGAGCTTGAAAAATGTGCCACATCTATTTTCTATTGTTTTTCACTTAAATATATGATTTTTTGTTAATAGGCTTCATATAAATATGATGACCCTAAAACTAATGCATCTTAATAGACTATACAATAAAAATACAGAAAGCATAATAAATAAAAGGGTGAAAGATTGGGTTGCCTCCCAATAAGTGGTTAATTTAAAGTTTTTGGTAGATTTTTACACAGGTGTTTTATGGCACTTTGAATATAGCTTTCGAGGTCTTTCTTAGCTCGCTTAGTTTGACCTTGTTCCATATTTCACGTGTCCTCCAAAATAGTATTTTGCCGGTATGATTTGCCTAAATAACCCAATTTTAACTAACCTATGAATACTTCGATCTTCTTTAATTATGAATTCAATAAAGTTAGATGTTTGCATGCTATCCATCTTCTTTGAATGTTGCCAATTCATCTGGCTCCATCACGATTAATTCATCGGTTTGTACATGCTCGACTTCTTTAATTGTTAAGTCCTCGGGTTGAATGATGCAGAGATCATCCGGAATTATTTGATTTTCAATCCTTTAATATTTTTGCATGATGATTTCTCCCGTAACTATTTCCCCTAATCAATTTTTTCTTCATATGGACCATCGAAGATAGCTTTCCTCACTTTCTCTAGAGTTGCCAATAGCAACCAATTTTTAGTATAATGCAATGCACCATACTATTCACATGTCAATCTAATTTCTTCAAAAAAAATTGAGTTGATATTTAATCCCTTCGACCAACAATCCTTATCAAATATGATAGGTTAATTATATCTCCATTTTTATGTTCTTATCTAAAGAGGAATTCTCCAAAGATCATATCGCCATCATCTGAGTCGGATCAAACACTATGAATTTTTGACCTCTTGCTTCTTTTCATTATTTGCGGTGGAGAAAAGAAAAAAAAAGTATGTCAATTGAAAAAGGGAACAAAAACAAGAAATAATTAAATAAATATTAATGAAAATAGTCCCCGAAAACGATGCCAAAAAAATGTTACATTTTTTCTATCAAAAGTGAGAGTTCAGGGAATGTTCTACAACCACTTGGAAATTCACGAAGAACGTTATATTACGTCAAATTCAAGTTTTAGATATTATCAAGTTTATGTTCCAATCAATTTATTATTCGACCTCACTGCGGAATTGATTAATCAAAGCAACACGTCAATTTAATTAATTGTCTAGGTGATTAAACATACAGTCCAGTTAATTCTTATGTTGAACTGCCGGTTTGCGTAAAGTAAATAACATAATACAAAACACAACTCACGATATGATGACGGAGAAACTCCAACGTGGGTAAAACTCTAGGACCAAGTCAGTAAGTTCCACTATATCAATTTAGTCAGTACAAGTTCTGTCAAACTCCGTACCCAGTGAGACTCGCTGTTCCAATCTCACGATCTACTGCCGTAGATACTACTAATCTCTTGCTAGCTTCCCGATCTACCACCTGCAGCCCAATCTACTGTCCAATATAGCCTCCTAGTCTTTAGCTGATTGTATCACCAAGTCGAATTCCAAGAACCTCGTGTTCTTGTCCAGTTCATGCGCTTGTCGTCCACCTCTCTCAATCCCCCTTTGAGAGAGTCCCTTCCTCAACAGATGAAGAAGTACCGATGTTTTGTCTTCACAAACTTGATGTTTTTCCCCAAAATATTGGTTGCCAGATCACAAGAATAAGATTGATGAATTCTCCAGTTGGTTGTGTTCTTGGATCTCTTCACAATGATATGAATGTGTTTTAATATGAAAGCACAATGAAGCAATCTCTTTAAATTCATTCACGACCTTTGTATTTATAGTTGAAGGAAATTTGGAGTTCTAGGCCGTGTCAAACTTTTCAAAAATTGAAAATACGATTTTCCATATAACACTGTCGCTCGAACAAAAAGCGAGCAACGAGCGAGCGACATCCATTATGCTTTTCTCACTCTAGCAGCGAAAGGGCAAATAGGTAGCGAACTTCCGGCGCCGCAACCTTAATTTGAACCAAACACTCAAACCCTAGTCCCTACCATCTAGCTTTACTAAATTGCACCCTAAGTCCCTAACTTTTATAACATTGTACAATTGAGTCCCTAACTTTTACAAATTTACAATTTAGTCCTTTTGTCCACAGAATCGCCAATTACACCTTTAGACCTAACAAACTCCCCCTTTGGCATTCTGTGACAAAACTCTACAAATGAAGTCAGGACAATAAAAAATAAGTCAGGACTTGACAACCAAAAACTAAACTACCCAGTAAAACCAATCACTGAGTCTTGCATTCCTTCGTGTACCTGTTTCCTGAAATCCACAAACTCATATACCCAGTGTAAAAGCACGTGATACAAAAAATATAAAAATTAATTAAAGCTCATAATCACAAATCAACATAACAATTTGAGACGTGATATTGATGCCAATCAAAACACCAACCAAGACAACAACACCACTAAACATCAAAACTCAAACAGATGGATGTGATATGGAATGCAATGCAATGCTCCCCCTTACTACAAGCTTTCATGTTTTTATGCAGTAGGTAAATGTATCTATGTCTCTTCCCAACGACCCCTAGACATAGTAACATAGTAATGCAATGCAAGTGATAATAATCAATGACATCATGTGCATGCATATGCAGTTGCTCTCCTATGTGTATGCTCAATCATTATTATTATTATTATTATTTTTTCCTCTCCCTTAGTTACACATTCTCTCCCCCTTTTTGTTAGAAATGCTGAAGGGACATACATAAAGGCCAAGTCGAGCAATAACACATAATTATCAAAAATGCAATTGGTAGCATGTAAAAGCAAAATCAACAAGTAGTATAACTCCCCACATACTTAGTTCAGCCCAGAATGGAGTAATAATATAAGTGACTCATGTATGTAAAGTGTCACTGATCCAATGCAAGCAGGACTCCAAACCTGAATTTTGTGAAAAGGGACATGCCAATCACTGCTAATTAGTATGTTCTCCTACTAATGAGAGTCAAACCATGTAATTCCTAGTAGGACCTATACTCATTATTTTTACTTATCTCCCCCTTACTATGAGCTTATATGTTTTTCAATTTTTAAAAGTATTTCAGCTCATCATATTTTTCATAGTTTTCTCATTTCTCCAGCTCATTAATTTTTCATCTTAAGTGCAGGTTCTTCTCCATTAGGCGACTAAGATGACCTCTGTAGCAAACTTTAGGCCGGTTAGCCCAAGTCAATTGACCATAGGCACCAAGTTTTAAGAGACCCCGCAGGCTTAATTGCTCGAGTCAAATAGGCCCCGAAGAATAACATTAAGATATGAGCATTTAAAATTGGGGGAAATTTTTGTGTTAAGGTCTACAAAAATATGGTCAATTCATGTTCAAAGTCACCTCATCAACATGTGACAACCATCCCAAAGTTCACACACGCGGTAGAGTCCCCCAAACAAGTTCTTAGTGTGTAAAGAGCAAATGGTACATGAAGACACTTGTACAGATTAATCCAACTAGACCTAACCAAGCAATGGAAATTATCCTACAGCTTATCAATTTTAGCTCCTACATGATACAACGTGCAAGCTCAAAGTCATGTGTCATGCTATAGAAATTTTCATAACTAACTATTTTTGTCTTTTTCAATTTTTCAATGTTTTTGTGTTTTTTATTTCTCCTAAAATGAATACTACACACAAAAAATAAAATAACGTCAAGCACACAAAGGCAAAAATAATTATGCATATGCCAAAACTCGTAAGTGAAAATGCACATGCTTGAAAAACAACAAAACAAAAAAAATATACACGTGATGCATGCAATAATTATATATCAATCAAGAACCAAGCATGCATCAAAAATACCTAATCAAGTAGGTATATAAATGCTCTTTTCTTTAAGAGCACCGCGATCTCTAACCAAATTTTGGAGATCGCTTTTCTTCACCCAAACCTGTCCAGAACGGGGATTGTTTCCAGACAGCTGTGTCACCAATTGAGTCAAAGGATTCACTTGATTAGCAAGGAATCCAATTTGAGCAACAGACACTTGATATTTGTTCCTTTTCAGGCTCAAGTCTTTCCTATTGTTCAGGTACTGATGACATCTAGGGCGAATGTGACCTAACTCCCTACAGTGAAAACATGTAGGGGCAAACCTAGGACCTATGATATGCTTATGCTGATTTCTATTCCTAGGTGACAGGTCCTATGACAAATGGTAGACCTAGATCCTGGAGTTCCCACAACATTTGGTATGAGGTTAGTCACAATGTTTGGTTGGTCAGTAGCACGAACAAAGGTGGTCTGTGATGTACTAGCAACATTCAGATCAAAACCTAGACCTCCCCTATCACCAGCCGGCTTGCCTATACCTAGAATATTATCTAGCTTTTCAGAACTACTAGAAAAAGCAAGTAACTGAGACCTAGACAACTCTAGCTCACTCTCAAGGTGTTTAACCTGAATAGCTACGGTCTCATTCACAATAGTCAGCTCACTTACTCTCCTAGAGGACATCTCATTCTTACTAGTGAGATCACTAACCCGAGCCTTTAACTGTTCCTTCGCTAGTCTAAGCTCCTTCACTTTCTTGTTCATTGCCTCGTTAGTGGCTAAGATCTCGAGGCTTTCCTCATACATCCTATCATAGGCTGTTTCTATAGCTTGCTCACTTCCACTCTCATCACCAGATTCTTCACTACTATCTAGGTCCTCTTCCCTATCACTTTCCTGTTCGGATCCACTTTTACCCCTTGCAACGCAGGCCACATAGTTTCCACTCTCCTCACGAGTAGATTTCTCACTCTGATTGTCTAAGCTAGACTCGTCATCAGTGAGAGTAGTATTCATAGCCTTCTCTTCAAATCTCTTAGCACTAGGGCACTCATTCCTCACATGACTGAAACCGCGATAGTTATGGCATCTCACGGATATGGATTTCTTCCTAGATTTACTTGGGCCACCTCTTTGTTTCTCTTGAGGTTTATTTTTATCCCTAAACATTTTTCAGAATTTTTTAGTTAGGTAGGCCATCTCCTCATCATTGGGTGAATCAGAATTAGAAAATTCCATCCGGATATTCCTAGCGGTTTTCAAGGCTATGGATTTTTCTTTAGCGGGATTGTCTAAGGTCAATTCATAGGTCTGGAGTGATCCAACTAATTCCTCTACCTTGATAGTGTCTATGTCCTTACTCTCCTCAATTACCGTGACTTTAGGCCTAAAACGCTCAGGTAAGGATCTAAGAATCCTTCTCACTATCTTAGGTTCAGGGATTTTCTCACTTAGGTTGAAGGACAAATTTACTATATCATTTAAGCTCACATAAAAGACATCAAACATCTCATCGTCTCTCATTTTTATCTCTTCAAACCTAGTGGCCAACATCTGTAGCTTAGAACTCTTAACTGCCTGAGTTCCTTCATGTGTGGTTTCTAAAATATCCCAAGCTTCCTTTGCTACCTCATACATGGACATTCTTCTAAACTCCTCGAGGGAAACTGCCATAAATAGGGCATGGAGGGCTTTGCTATTTAAATTACAGCTATCCAATTGAGCTCTAGACCAGTTCTCGACAGGGGTGGGAGTGACTACACCATCTATTGTGGTACTAGGGATAGACAAACCATTTAACACAATTTGCCAAACACGCTCATCTAAGGATTTCAAAAACGCTGTCATTCTCACCTTCCAATACGCATAATTGTTCCCATCAAAGTGGGGTGGCACATTCAACGACATCCTCATCTAGACTAATGTAAGGTCAGGAATCGAACTTAGGCTTTGATACCACTTAAAAGTTCAAGGAACGTTCTACAACCACTTGGAAATTCACGAAGAACCTTATGTTACGTCGAATTCAAGTTTTAGATATTGCCAAGTTTACGTTCCAAACAATTTATTATTCGACCTCACTGTGAAATTGATTAATCAAAGCAACACGTTACTTTAATTAATTGTCTTGGTGATTAAACGTACAGTCCAGTTAATTCCTATGTTGAACTGTCGATTTGCATAAAGTAAATAAAATAATACAAAACACAACTCACGATATGACGACGGAGAAACCCCAATGTGGTTAAAACTCCGGGACCAAGCCAGTAAGTTCCACTATACCAATTTAGTCAGTACAAGTTTTGTCAAACTCCGTACCCAGTCAGACCCGCTGTTCCAGTCTCATGATCTACTGTCGTTGCTACTACTAGTCTCCTGCTAGCTTCTTGATCTACCACCTGCAGCCCAATTTGTTGTTCAATATAGCCTCCTGGTCTTTAGCTGATTGTATCACCAAGTCGAATTCCAAGAACCTCTTGTTTTTGTCTAGTTCTTGCGCTTGTCATCCACATCCCTCAATCCCCCTTTGAGAGAGTCCCTTCGTCAACAGATGAAGAAGTACTGATGTTTTGACTTCACAAACTTGATGTTTTTTCCCAAAATATTGGTTGTCGGATCACAAGAATAAGATTGATGAATTCTCCAATTGGTTGTGTTCTTGGATCTCTTCACAATGATATGAATGTGTTCTAATATGAAAGCACAATGAAGCAACCTCTTTAAATTCGTTCACGGATTTCGTATTTATAGTTGGGGGCAATTTGGAGTTTTAGGCCATGTCAAACTTTTCAAAAATCAAAAATACTATTTTTCATATAACACTGTCGCTCCAACAAAAAGCGAGCGGAGAGCGATCGACAGTACTTCGCTCGATCGAAAAGCGAGCGGCGAGCGAGCAACGTCCATTCTGCTTTTCTCGCTCGAGTGACAACAAGGCGAACAGCTAGCGAACTTCCGGCTCCGTGACCTTGATTTGAACCAAACACTCAAACCATAGTCCCTACCATCTAGCTTTGCTAAATTGCACCCTAAGTCCCTAAAATTTATAACGTTGTACAATTGAGTCCTAACTTTTGCAAATTTACAATTTAGTCCTTTTGTCCATAGAATCACCAATTAAGCTTTAGACCTAACAAAAAGTGTACAATTTTGTAACAAGTAATATAGTGGACTTTTGAGTCTAGATTATCGTTTCCATGAGGAGTATAATTCAATACTTAACTTACTATTTCTAACCCCATTTGATGAAAAGAAACATGAATTTTTATTATTGGGATTATTTGTCTAAGTACTTCTAAATAATTGAAAATAGTAATATGCACATAAAGTTAGTTTTAGAATTCAAATATGGAATGAGATATTATGGCATAACAATTTCATCTATTGACTACCTTTAAATTTAATTCAAGATTTATAACCTAATAATATTCGATCGAATTCTACTATTGTATTCAATTTACCCCTTTCGAGTTCTCATTGAGCCTATTTAACTAATTTATTCACATATCTCTATGCGAATCAATTCTTAGTTAAACAAAATATTAGGTCTAAGAATTCATATAATTATTGTAGTAATTAGTAT
>NC_036239.1:14314661-14315684 GCF_002742605.1 Olea europaea var. sylvestris
TCACATATCTCTATGCGAATCAATTCTTAGTTAAACAAAATATTAGGTCTAAGAATTCATATAATTATTGTAGTAATTAGTATACGTATCTCTAGTCGTTATACTAAATTATCAAATTTTAATATGTTGTCTAAATCTAAAACTCAGCCCTCAATTTGTAATAAATTTACAAAATCATTGAATAAGTGATCAAGTAATTCATGACATTAAATAGATAATAAAATCAATGCATATATAATGAAAGAACTTAAATCTTGTACAAAAGAAATAAATGGTCTCAATAAATTATATTGTTAGCCCTGATGGAAAGTTTAGCTACCCATAATATTAGAAGAGAGACAATTAACAACATTGAAGTATATCACTGGGTTTTGAATTGATATGCGGAGAAGTGGATGAATCTTGCACCAAGTTCTTCTTCTCAGATCATGATTTCAACTCCTAATTCTTGATTTCTGGTTTTTCTCTAATTTTGCTCTCTCAATCTCTAAGTTATATTCTTGTGTATCTCAATGTGTGGAACTCCTCAAAAGTGTCTCCATCTTGTATGTATACTCCCATTCTTAGTGTTTTAATGGGCTTTAAAATGGGCAAAAATGCACCTTAGACACATCTAGTATGTAGCGTCACAGAACCAAGAAGTTATATTGGGTTGCGCTTCAGTGCCATGGCAGCACCACCTCTTAGGAAAACTCAACACTGCACCTCCTTTTGTATTTTTGTCATGACTTTCTCTCTCGATATCCAATTGAGGCGTTTTAAATTAAGTTGTGAAGATAACTCAAATTGCTAAAATTTTACTAGAAATAGCTTTTCCTAATTCGAACTTTTACTAGGCCAAAAATGGATCTCAATCTTTGACTAAAAATCTAAAACATTCTTGTACAATTGAAAATTGATTTGTGAAATATGTTGGTCATTTTTCACTTCTTTTTGACTTCTAATTTATTCAATTGATCCCTAACATTCTCGAATCGTCATCATGAGGTCCAACACAACATTTGAGTGTTTACACTTTATTCC
>NC_036239.1:14316213-14318510 GCF_002742605.1 Olea europaea var. sylvestris
TTTTTTTTTCACCTGCGAAGGTTTTTCCCCACAAATAAGACTCTTTCCTTACAAATAAATTTTGTAGGAACTACAATTCATTCATCTGCTAACAATAATTTTGCCCATAAAACAATTTCGCTTTTCCCTACAAATTATGTTGTGGATTAAATCATTTCCCTACAAATAATTTTTTGTGTGGAAATAATATTTGTGACTTGTCCAAATAATTTGTGGGCTTAACCCTATTTTTCCCTATAAATAATTTTCCATGGAAAAAGCATATTTATAGGTTATTATGAAAGAATTTGTGGGGAGAAATTAAATTATTTTCATTTTATATTAATTTTTATTTATATTATAGCAAGTTTGTTGACCTATCCAAAATAATATAAAAAGGGCAAAAGGACAATAAACTAATTAAAACATGTAGTCTTAATCAATGTAACATTGAATACAAAATATTTTATCGAAACACAAATGACAACTATTCACCATGGTTACATCTAAATATAAAAGAGTACAGCAAACATGCTATGTATCAATTATAATGCACCTAAAAAATATATATCTCTTTATCCTCAAGAATTAAATATACAGTTGATCCTGTTTAAGTTATCCCAGAATAATGAGCTTCAAATGAACTGAATTTCAGCTCTCCTCTAGGTTTGTCCACCCCTAGCACCACTGTCTTGCCCCAACCCTGAACCTAAAGTTAGACAAAAAAGAGGGTAAATGGAATGGGATAAAAATTAATGACTTTTCATAAAATATCTTTCGCTTATCAATATAACTGAGAAATCATTTAGACATCTTATCTCATATATAAATGAGAGAAGAAAAGAATGGTATGATTGTGACATATAAGGTGGTCATGCTTATGACCCACTAACCTATACCGAGTGAGAGTCAGTGCATAAAAGAGAAAGGACTCCAATCAAGACAGAATAAAATCGTTCGGCAACAGCATATGTGCTTTCGACCAAAGAAGTCATTCCAGCACATTCAAAACAATAATCTGCTTCCCCATTAATCATCTCATTTATGACCTAAGAAATATTATGAAGAACAAAAAAGTGAAGCAATGTGGAAGCAAACTGACGTAGCGAAAGATTATAGGGAAGATGAACAATCACAAAATGAGAAAACTCTCAAAGGAATTTTATTGAATTCAAGACNCACAGCGCAAATTAAAAATTGTTCTTATTTGTTTTGTACATGGCACTCTTTTGAAAGTGTGAAAATAATGTTATTGTTAAAAGAACTTCTAGTTAAAATTGTTGAAGATATATCTTCAAATGACATATACTCGCAGATGATGCTAATGCTAGAATTAATATCATGATGTTCGTTAAACGTATGAAACTCAGACATCAAATTCGTGGGTTGGGAGATGGTCACCTTCGAGACATTGGAACTTCTTCTTCCAATGTGCGTAGTTTGATATGCAGCTTGAATGTAGATAGACCAAAGCTGAAATTTGTTGAGCAACAATCTAATTCTACATTACAATTTCGGCATCATTCTATGCACCAGTTGTGTGATAAAGATCCTGGCTTCGTTGTAACATCATTTACACCATTGTGAACTATTGAGGACAAAGAGAATAACTTTGGTGAGGATTAGCTACATATCTAATTCATGAGAATGAAGAATTGTATTTTTTAGATACATAATAATAGATACAGAATTTGCTTGCTATATTCTTTTTAAGTTTAGTCGCAATCATACTTAATGAATGGTTTTTATTTGTGTTTTGATTAAATATTTTGGATTCAATGTTACATTGATTGACACTATATGTCTTAATTAATTTATTATCTTTTTGTATCTTTATATTATTTTGAATAAGTTTAAGAAATTACTATAATATAAATAAGAAATAAAATATATGAAAATAATTTAATTTTTCCCTGCAAATTCTTTCCTCATAGCCTACAAACATGATTTTCTCATGAAAAATAATTTGTACAGAAAAATATGATTTAGCCCACAAAATAATTTGTATCATGTTGCCACAAATTTTTGATTGGCGAAAAATATGTAATCTTAAATATTATTTCCACAAAAAAAATTATTTGTACAGAAAAGTAAGATTTACCCCACGACATAATTTATAGGAAAAAATGAAACCATTTGTTGAGCAAAATTAACTTTAGCAAACAAATGACTTTGTCTGGAAAAACTTAAGCGACATATTGTATGTCTCCTAATGATTCATAGGGAAAGACTTTAGATCACAAATTACAAAAAAATTGTCATCTTTTACCTATCCCCTTGATGTTTTGCTCCACAAATGTGCTTACAAATTTTTTTTT
>NC_036239.1:14324928-14343606 GCF_002742605.1 Olea europaea var. sylvestris
AACTCTAATCCTTTATGCACTTCATTACAAACACAAGATAACGATCCCCTCTGATCCTTCAAGGATATGTTGGAATGAAGTGTACAGGATTAATGAAGTGAGGAATAAGATTATATGTTGTCAATGAAATATTTAAATAGACTGCCTACTTTTGACGAATATAGATTTCTTACCCTTGTCACCATTTTCTATCTGTGTCTGCAGAAGCAAGAGATGGAAGAAATCAGAATTACACCAAAATTTATTAAGTTGATTATCTCGAGCTGTAAGTTTCACGAAAGACATGGTCATATTCCATCTCGTGTGGTGAAATTGACCCGAAAAAAGTAAAAATAAAACAAAATTCACTCCTGGCAGCCCAAGAAAAGTGAAGGAAAATTAAAAAATCTTTAAGTTTGACAAGAAAAGTAAATCGAAATGTTTTGAAAGCAAGTAATTGAAATATGTACACTATTTAATATAACATAAAATCAAAATAAAGACATTATTACCAAAAATAATTAGTACTTTAAACAAAGTTGCTGAAGGAAGTTTTCCAACATTGTCAATAAAAGACGTGGGGTAACATCTTTATGTTTGCTCAAATGGTGTTCTATGATATCCATACCCATCAAAAAACTACAAATCAAAAAATCGACATCATTAACAGGAAGATCAATATCAATAATCTGTGAAAGTATCTACATATCAACAAAGGCTTTCATGAAAGCCACAACTTGCTTAGAAATCCAAAGATATACTCATAAAATACCAATGAGAAGCCATAAAAAAAAACTTTTCACACAAAACACAAGAAATTAAACATATGGAATAAACTAGAAAAGAGAGAAAAAAAATCAAGAAATCATAAATTGTCACAATGCATACCATGTTTAGTTCCCAAATTGTCAAAAATCATACCATGTTGACAATGATGAAAGACAAGTTGCATGTAGCTTACTATAGAACTTAACTAAAGAACATGTGATCTGGAAGCTGTTCACGAGGGAGTTGGGAGCTGTAGAATATCACAAACACTTGGCCTGTAATTGGATCATAAAATGTCGTTTCTCCCATTCTTTAGGGTTCAGGGTTCAACTATATGCATCCAAAAGGTATGATTAACAAATACAATAAGTGCATGTGTATGCACGCAGTAACACACGATTACAGGAGATATTAGAATGAACAAGAATTTTAGGTTATATTTAGTTCTTTTTCACCATAATAGTGTTGATTGCTATGCAATACTCATTACCACATATGCCACAAACATTGAAAACATACAATAGGAGATAAACAGATCATTGCAACTTGAACTTACCAGTAGTGAAATCCTTATATTCTTCGTATCCTGAATCCACAATTTCATTGGACCAACCAACTGGAACAGGCGCCAAGACAAGCATCTGATGGTCCAGTCGCCGACTTTCCACCTATTCACTTTCCTTATGTCTACTCAAAAAATGGGTAAATCTACTTGCTTCAATTAGTTCACATTCTCTATATTCCATAAGCTTAAGTGGAAGAACTTTATTATCAATTTGAACATCAAATTCATATGCTACAGATTTACCCACTAACGAGCCACCCAAATCAAACGAATATCTCTCTGTTGGTAATCCAAATCCCTTCATAGTTGCCTACTTCAAATCCTATTACAATCATCAAAACAGTAAACATCCAGAAACCCCCAATTTTTTTTTAAAAAAAAAAAATCAACAAACAAATTATAAAAATGAATTATATTTATAATCAAACAGTAAAAACAAACTAAAAAAAATTACCGTCCTGTATCTGAAAAATGAGTCTTCCAATAAAGCCATCGTTTATGACCAATGAAGAACATTAACCCTAAGAGGTAGCTTGCTTTGGGTTTGCTCTTCAATGGTCACTAGTTTGAGTCCTCTTAGGGCCACTGAGGTAAGTATCCCGACTGTAAAGTACAGGGCCCGTGGGATTAGTCAAGGTGCTCGTAAGTTGGCCCGAACACCCACAGTCATAAAAAAAGAATACCTATGAAGAAAATTCATTCAAAGGTTCATCTTAGCAAAATTGACATTTAAAGTATAAGTCAAAAATTGTAAACCAACAATTCCGTCCATCTGAGGCTCAAAAAAGCATTCAAAATCCTACTTTGGTGTGAAAAGTAAAACGCTACCTTGATTGAATATGAAAACAATAAAATGAATACTATCCACCTTAAAAAAATTACTCGATAAATTCAATCAAAAATTTTACCGAAAATGTGCTAATGAAATTTTTGTTTACAGAAATGTGCCAAATCATATCCTTGCTTAAATAATTTATACAAAAGAACACCCTCCATATTTATTTGCTTTTCCTTTGCAAGAAATTGAAAACATAATCTCAAAATTCAAGATTGTTTAGTTATATTTTCAAATCAATAGTAGGATTGATTGGCATACCTTGAAGATGGCTTGAAGAAGAATTCAAAATTTGTAGTAGATTCTGCCAAATTTTTTTGACCCAAAATCGACGTTATGTCAAGGAAATAATTGGATTGCGCCCCAAATTACAAGAAATTTTGGGGCTCAGAAAACAGGTTTGTGCCACCAATTGATGAGACTAAGACTAAAAAGAGGGAAGGAATTATTTGGTGAAAAAGTTTTGGAGGCAAAGGGGGGAGAAACTTATGTGGTTTATTGAGGGTTTTTTCATTCTTGATTTTGTTAGGGGAAAAAAAGAATGTATTTTCTTATTCTCTTTCAATTATCTATAGGAAAATTGCAACAGCGGTCCCTAACCTTTCACTTTTTCTCAGACTTTTTCCTAACCTTCAATTTGTGTCATTCACAATCCCAAACCTTTCAAAAATATGCACCTGAGATCTAAATAGATGGAAACTATCTAATTGACCAAGGAAGGTGGACTTTGACTGATTTTGACCAAATTGAAATGGGTAAAATAGTGAATTTGCTATTATATACATAAAATAATTTGAAAACAAGAAATAAAATAAAATAAAAGAGAAAAAATTAAAAATCATCATCTTCCTCATCTCACCCACCTCCAAAATCGCCGCTACCCATCGTCTGTCGACCATCACAACTGCCACTAGCACCACCCTCGCCCCAACCCAACAAAACCAAAAATGACTATATATGATAATAGATGCCTCTTTTACCTTCATATTCAAGGCCATTCCATTAAAATGGACGTGCGCCTTCTGCTAGCATCTAGCCTTGAATAGAACCCAGTAAAAGAAGTACCAAAGCACTGCCAATTATATCCACAAAAGTTTATGCTTTTTGAAATAAAAGTACTAATTGCAGTTTCAATGTCGCAACTTAAAGAGAAATTTGCAAGTAATCCGTTGATATCATGGTCCGAGCACCAGCACTTGTCCAGTCAAATTCTGAAACTAAAGAACCAAATGATGGAGCGTATGAACTAGATGATATTGAAGCGATGTATAGGTATGTTGGTGGTCGTCGACACGGTGGGGGTGGGTGGATTTTGAATTGGTTTGGTTGAAATTAGATGAGTAAAAGACATGAAATTGGATGATGATAAGTTGGTGTAACAACCGCCTTCAGTGGTGATGCCAGTTGGAGACACCTTTAGTGGTGGTCGGTGGTGGCGATGGGAAAACGGGTGGTAGGTAATGGCGGCTGTTTTCTTTAAGATTTGATTATGGTGGGGTGGGGGAGATGGGGAAGACAACGTGCTTTTAATTTTTATTTCTTTTCTCTTTTATTTTATTTTGATTTATTTTATTTCTAATTTTTAAATTCTTTTATTTATATAATAAAAAATTTACCATTTTACCCATTTCAATTTGGTCAAATCAGTCAAAGTCCACATTCCTTGGTCAACTAACGGTCAATTGAATGATTTCCATCCATTTGAACCTCAGGTGCATATTTTTGAAAGGTTTGGGGTTGTCAATGGTACAAATTGAAGGTTAGTAAAGCCTGCAAAAATGTGAAAAGTTAGGGACCGATGCTACAATTCTCCCATTATCTTTTCATTATACATGTAAAACAGGGGCTTCAAATATGTCGAACATGGGTAATCATAGTAGGAACTAAAATAAAAATAAAAACAAAAATAAAAAGTTTCCCGTTGATTATTAGCATACGAACATGTCAAATATTTTTTGTTAAAAAAAATAATATATATATATATATATATATATGTACACACACACACAAATACATATTATCATACATTATGCATTTTAGAACCGAGGGATAAATACATAATTTTAATAAAGAATAAATAGGAGATAGAAAATTAAAATATAATAAAAGAAAAAAAAAGTAGGAAAAAGGGCTTGCAGGTCAACCATGCACGGTGCACCTACCCACTACCTAGATTTTTTTTTTTTTGTGTACTTAATTGATTTATTTATTTATTTTTATCACTTTCTCATGAAGAAACGATGGAAAGAAATTTTGATTTGGCACGTGAGGTGCACCTGTTTTAAATTTTGAGTGATGATCGCATTACTCTGGAGAATATATATTCTTAATTTCTAGATATATAGAATCTCATTAAAAATAANTTTTAAATTTTGAGTGATGATCGCATTACTCTGGAGAATATATATTCTTAATTTCTAGATATATAGAATCTCATTAAAAATAATAACAGTTATTCTTAATTCAGTATGTCATGTCCAAACATGAAATAGAAATATAGTTCTTAGCGAGTACTGAACATAACAACATTTCCAATTATAAACTATACAATAAGGCAAAGATGAGTAATATATTCATATAGTTGACTCAAAAAACTTTTGCTCTTCTCATATGTGTAGGCCTATTACTTCCATTTTGTCGTACTCTACTTTTAATTTGCTTGTTTGTAAAATATGTGATCCACATTCGGTATCTATTGTTCAAATGCCTAAAGAAGCAAACAAGTTGACTTCCATCAAATAGTTGTCTGAATTAGAAGCTTCACCAAGTATCTTACTCTCCGGTTCAGTTATAAAAGCATTATAACCTTGCTTTCAATATCCTTATATAAGGATACTCAAGATTATCTTGTGAAGAAACTTCCCGATCACCTACCTTTTGAGAATAATTCTAAAAAACGATATCAATCCAAGAAATTCAATTCAATGAAATTGTTAGCATCAATTATGTTATGCTAGGATCCGTTTTGTTCGATTAGAACCTTGAGATACTTTAACCAGTGATATCTCTTTGATGTGAAACTTCTGTAATTTCTGAGCTATGATGCATATTGGTGTTTCTTCGTAACTTAGGTTTAGCAAAATATCTAACTGTTGATGTCTCACCATATGAATTGGGTCAGGGACATAGTTTCTGAACATTGATATATGAAAGACATTGTGTAAAGCTGAAAGCTTTGGTGGTAAAGCTAACTGGTATGCAACATTTCCAATTCACTTTAAAATTTCAAAACGACCAATGTATCTTGGACTGAGCTTAACCCTCTTAACAAATCGTAGTACCCCCTTCATGTCTGTAACCTTTAAAAGTACTTTATTTCCTATCACAAATTCCAAGTTCTTTCTCCTTTTAGCTACATAATTCTTCTACCTATTTCGAGCCTTCTTCGTGCTAACTCTGATTTTTTCAATTTCTTATATTGTTTGCTCCACAATTTCTAGGCCAAAGATCTTACGTGCACCAATCTCATCCCAATAAATAGACGATCTACATTTCCTCCCATATAAAGTTTCATAGGGTGTCATGCCAATAGAGGCTTGGTAGCTATTGTAATTTGCAAACTCAATTAAAGGTAGATGTTTTTCCCAATGTCCACTAAAATCTAGGACACATGAGCACAACATATCCTATAATGTTTGAATTTTCTATCAGTTTGAGGATAAAAAGCTGTACTAAAGTTCAATTTAGTTCCCATAGCTTGATGTAAACTCTTCTAAAAGTTTGATTTGAATCTTGGGTCCTTATTGGATACAATTGAAATTGGGACACCATGCAACCTCACTACTTCTTTAACATATAATTGTACAAATTGGTCCATAGAATATGTCGTGCGAATAGGTAAAAAATGGGCAGACTTGGTTAAACGATCGACAATACCCTTTTGATGACTCTTAATCCAATCATGGAAAGTTGGTTAAATTGAAAGTGCTGCCTTTTGAGTAATAGCATCAAAAGAAGTAACGACCACTTCGAGACTTGATCTCTCAAGATCTCTCTATAAGGCTTTTGTATTATTAACATCGCCACTTGTCTCGTTGTTTTCCTACTTAAGGCGTCGGCTACTACATTTGCCTTTCTTGGGTGGAAATTGATTTCACAGTCGTAATCTTTTACTAGTTCAAGCCATCTTCTCTGTCTCATGTTCAACTCCTTTTGAGTAAAGATATACTTGAGGCTCTTATGATCTGTATAGATTTCACACTTCCTTCCGTACAAATAGTGCCTCCAAATTTTAAGGACATAAACTATCGCAGCCAGTTTTAGGTCATGTGTGGATAATTTTACTCATAAGGCTTCAAGTATCTCGATGCATAAGCAACTACATTACCTTGTTGCATTAAAGCACATCCAATACCTAGATCGGATGCATCACTGTCTATTACAAAACCTTCCAATTCTCCAGATATGGTTAAAACTGGAGCATTGATTAATCTCCTCTTTAACTCCTCAAAAATGCATTCGTATTTCTCTATCCATCAAACTTTACACCTTTATGAGTTAATGGTCTTGATATTTTGAAGAATTCCTCAAAGAACCTTCTGTAGTATCCTGCTAAACCCAAAAAGCTATGAATATCTCCTACATTAGTTGGCCTTGACCAATTCAATATTGCCTCTACATTATTGGGGTCTACCTCTATTTCCTGTGATGTGAGCAAATGACCTAGAAAGACCACCCATTCTAACTAGAACTCATACTACTTGAATTTTGCAAAACGTCTTTTTTTCCTGAGAATCTCTAGTATAATTCTTAAATGTTTTTTGTGCTCTTCTTCACTCTGAGAGTATATCAAGATATCATCAATGAATACAATGAAAAATTGATCCAAGTATTCATGTAAAATGCGATTCATCAAGTCCATGAAATCTTCAGAAGCATTTGTTAAGCCAAATGGCATAACTAATAACTCGTAGTGACCATACCGAGTTTAAAAGTCTATCTTTAAGATGTTACTAGATTTGATCCTCAACTGGTGGTATTTCGACCTTAAGTCGATCTTTGAAAACACTCTAGCCCCTCATAGTTGATCAAACAAGTCTTCGATTCTGGGCAGAGGATAAATCCTTTTTCCAACAATTCCTCTATTTGGGCCTTCAGTTCCTGTAACTCCTTTGATGTCATTCTGTAAAGAGCCTTAGAAATGGGCATGGAACTGGAAACTAGATCAATCATGAACTCTACTTCCCATTCTGACGACATTTCATTCAAATCACCAAGAAATGCCTCTAGGAACTCTCGTACCACCTTAACATCACTCACTTTCAGTTTTTCATCTTCCTTAGCTACTGTTGACATAAAAAATCCACTACAATCTTCTAATTTCAAGAGTTTCTTAGCCTTCAATGTCGAAATGATATGAGGTAGGGTTTTTGTCTTAGTTACTAAAAGACGACGTTCTATTTCTCCAGTATGTTTAAATACAACTTCTCATTCAAAACATAAAATAATTGCGTGATTCTCAGACAACTAGTCCATTCCCAAAATTATGTCAAACTCTTGCATGTTTAAGACATATAAGTTTGTTGCTAAGGATTTATCACCAATATTCTCCTTAGCTATCCTCACTAGTGTATGTACCTAACACTTCTCTTAAGGACATTGCAACTTCTAAGGTAGTATTTATATAATCATTAGGTGCATTGAGTTCTCTTACAAACTTTGGAGATATAAAAGAATTAGCGGAGCCAGAATCAATCAAAATATAAGCAAAGGTTTGAGATACACGAATGTTACTCGCTAAGACATTGCGGTCCTTCTCCTCTCCTTGTTCTATAAGATTCTCATGTTTCTGCTATTGTTGCTTTTGCATATGTCCCTTTGGACATGTTTTTGCTACATAGACTGTTTTACCACGATTGAAGCACATACTTGTCCCCATGAGGCACGCTCTAGCATGACGCATTTAGCACTTGCCGTAAATTGGATACTGCAAATAATTGTTTGTGCTTGAGTCTCCTTTACATTTCTTTACGAAGTCCTGATTTCCTTTCCCTTGTAATCCTCTCACTTCTGCTTTTTTGGCCATACATTAAATCTGCCAATTGTGCCTTAGCTAACACTTCATGGTAAGTTCCTAACTAAAGCACTACCAAAGCCTGCCTTAGATCATCTCTCAACCCTTCTTCAAAAGATCTGACCCTTTTCTCTTCCATGTCCACCAGGTTAAGGGCATAATAGGATAACTCCTCAAATTTTCTCTCATACTCAGTGAAGGACATCGAGCCTTGAACGAAGTTGAGGAACTCTCTCTCCTTCTGATTGCGTATACTCGTAGAATAGTACATTCTTAGGAATCGTTCCTTGAATTCATTCCATGTCCAAATATGTCCGCAAGCCCTTGACCTTGAGGTTGAGTCCCACTAATACATAGCACCTTTCTTAAGCATAAATGTTGCGTAGATAACCTTCCTACCATCCCGATAGTCAACGAGGTCAAAAATCATTTCTATTCCAACCAGCCAATCCTCTGCTCCAATGGGTTTGATATCGAAGGTTAGGGGATGTTGTTTCATGAAAAGATCTACGATAACCATAGTAGTATTCCTGTTGTCATATGTCATCGCTGGTGCTTGCGACTGAGGTAACGACGATTGTGATGGTGCCGATTGTTGTGATGGTGTTTGTTGCGCACTGTTGCTTCGCTCATCATAACTAGAAATTGTTGAGTAAATAGTGGGTCAATGCCACTAGGTTGGGGTTGTTGGGATTATTCGCCATTGTTATTTGCTCTCCTAAATCGGGGTGCCATAGCTTAATAAACTATAATAAGATAAACAAAAGGGTAAAGGAATTTTTTTCCATATTTTATAAAAATTTTGTAAAATAATAATTTCTTGAAATATGATTTTTTTAATAGAAGTTTTGTAAGATGGCAATTTCTCAAATTAGATACTTCATAACAAATTTTCCTTTGATCAGGGTTTCTAGAAATGGAAGTTTTGTAAGCTATCTTAAAATAATGGTTTCAAAAATCAAAAATTCTTAAAAGTTTTTAAAGAATGAAGTTTGGAAATCTTCTTAAATTTAGAGTGAGTATGCAATATTGTTTTCATTTTATTGGCTTGAATATCACTCGTCTGAGTGGCTTCCAGGTGAAGGGGGGTCACAAGTGGACAACTTAAATTATAAGCTTTCCTTAGATAGTTTAGATCTTTTTGACAAAGCCCTTCAGTTTTGCGAATATAGAAACCAAGAAAACTCAAACTATAAGCAAAAAATGAAAATATTTTGTGGTATGATTTTCCTAATTAGACAATTATTTGATCGAGAGACTTTCTAAGGTCAACTATTCTAATAGATTGATATATTCGTTAATGTACTTAATAGTCTAAAGTCACATAATATCATAAAATTGTCACTCTCATAACAAAAAAAAAATTCGAAGTTTAAACCTTCATAAATTTGCACTATCCAAAAATTTGGGAAGTTTCCGTAATTAGGTACATATAGAGAGAATTTTGTACTTAAATAAGCACATTTTCATAAATAAACAAATTCGCTTAATATAATTTAGTACATATTTATTCATATAATCATGCATAAACATGTTTAATTTTAAATAAATCAGCATGTTCTAAACATAGGTAAGCATAATGAAAATGATTATTGCATTTACATGTTTTTCTACTTGATTCGATGGCGTCAGATTTTGAAAAGTGGCATTGTGGGGTGGTGATATAATGCGCTTTAAATATTTTATTTTTTAAAAAAAAAGCTTCTACAAAAATGTAGACCCGCTCTGATACAATGTTGTAAAGACCCAAATTTTTACCTTTGGAATAATTATGGATGTATCGTAGAAGAATACTTTCATAAGCAATGAAAAACGTAATATTTTCTAAACGTGTGAGGATTTAAAATTAATTTTAAATCAAAATTACAATGAACATCATTAAAACTTTAACTACTTAAATTATTCTTCATTTTTCAACCACACAAGCACAATCCACCTACGATTGCCTTGAACCTATATTTTTAGTTACCCATAAAATATTTAACATATGTGTGAGACATAAATCTCAGTAAATGAATAATAATGAATTTGCATATCATATTTGAATACGGAAAATCACATACATAGGGTGACAGGAGAATTAACATCTGGACTTCGTGGTTATAATTCTCATGCGTAGCGCTACTAAACTCCGATCCTTTGAACTTACACGTATAAGACCCTTATGATAATCATAGCTTGGATTTCCATATTGTCATATTCATAACATAAATTTCTATAATTTAAATAATGATGGAACAATTCTTACTACTATACTTATCTTTTACTTGACAATTCAAAATCATAGAAGAAGTGATTGTTGGAAGGAGATTCTTGAGCCGCATATCGAGTTGTGTGATTGAGCAAGTGTATGAGTATATTTAATATGAAAAAGGACAAAAGAAAGAGTAAAGGAGCAAAGACAAACTGATAGAGCTCGAGAAAGAGAGTTCAAATACTTTGCGAAGGATAATCCAATGTTGAGTTCAACTTCTATTTATTGTGCAAATTCTTGGATCATGTGTAGGAAATTGAAAGGGAATGGCTAGACGTTAGGCATAGTCAAAGCATTATTGGTGCATTGTCTTAAATATTTGATCAAATCAATTGACTTAGCTTGAACTTGGCGCAAATAATGTATGTGGTCAAATCAATTACATTTATTTATGTGGTCAAATCATTTAAATTGTTTAAAATGCGGTGAATAATGCATGTAGTCAAATAAATTATCTTTAATCATGACTATTTGACATATTTACATATATTTACACATGATTTCATCTTGCTTCAAACTATTGGTAGTAATCAATAAGGTCATTTAACTCTGTCAATAACTAATAAGGTCATTAGACTTTAACAATAGTGCACGTAAGTCCTAGTTTTTTTAATCTAACGACTAGTAATAAAAAATTTGGGACATTACACATTAGGAGTGGCAAATCAAGAGAATGATTTTGTATCATGTAAGCTATCTAGTAATGAAGAGTTGCACCATATGTTACTATAGTTGGAACCGCTCCAACAATTCAGACCTGGATTTTTAAAGCTTATAATAACATAGGATCAGCGATTGGCTTGTTAAAATTTGGTAAAATAGTAACTAATAATGTTCCTACATTAAGTGTAGTTTCAATAGTGCCAGTACATGCTTGTTGAAAATCAGCAAATCGTTTATCTAAAAGAGCAATTCTAGAAACTGCTGAAAGTCTCTTTCTTCCATGGAGAGTAAGTGCAATTCTTATAGCTCCAAAATGGATAATGGTGAAAGCCCTTGGATAACCATAATTTCAGGAGATGGGATGGTAAATCCCAAATGACAAATTGCTCTTATTCAGTGGCAGGTAAAAAATATTTGCCAAATTTTGATGCTAGGACATATTGATAAGTGAATTTTGTGCACTTACTTGGACCATATTACTAAGTTTTTATATTATGAAAGTGTTAACTTTTACTTGGGTAAATTTTCATTTATTTCAATGATAGACCTATTTCTAAACAATTGGAAAAGAAAATTGGTGAAATCCAGAGTATGAGGGCAAAATTGTAACATTTCAATAGTTGCTTTGGACCAAAAAAATGACGATTAAAGATGTTGTGGGTTCATCTAGAGCAATAAAAGTAGAATGATTGAAATTGCAAGAGAAACTATTCAAAAGAATCAAGAATTGAATTTCGAGACTAAAACATAGCATTTGAAAGTTAATATAACTCGGCGACTGTCCAATTATATAGGCCGAACGATTGTCCAACCGCGAAGAGCATATATAGAGGCTTAAAGTTTTGCCTGGGCAATGATGGTGAAAAAAATATTGTTTCCTTATTCGACTGAAATTCTAAGGGAAACAAATTTTGGGATGTCTTTTAAAGTCCTAAAGACGTCCATAAGGAAGGGGGCATGCATTCTAACACATTCATAAGAGTTTTATAGCATGAAAGGAGGTAAGAAACATGAAAATCGACTCCAAGACGCAAAGATTCAATTCAAAATTTAAAATGGTGATGTCATTTCTACAATATTCTTTTTGTTTTTTTCTTTCCACCATGCTAAGCTAGATTTGTTTGTGATACAAGAATGATGAAGTATGTGATATGACTTTTTAATCTTTAGTTTTACATTCTTGAAATTGAAACATGTTTATAGAATTTGAATGACTTATCTAAATTTATTTTCTCCAAAATTATTATGTACGTGATTGTGTGAATTTGGTGGCTTGTTTCACACATTTGAAAGAAGGGGAATAGGCTAGATATGGTATAAATCGTCGTAGGAATCGATAGGTGATAGAAAAATATCGCTATGCTCTATGTGAATCTTAAAGTATTCATAAAAATTCATGTATTCATGTGTATTTACATCCGTCATAGAAATATACTCGTGTCGTATATGACAATAGGTTCAACATTACTTGTGAGAAATTGTTAAAACAAATAGAAACATTTGTCATTTATTAAACACGTCAATTTATATCAAGTATAACTTGCATTTAGTTTAGTTAATTAATTCATTATTGCATACATAACTTACTTTAATTATAAGTTTCTCACGACAAACACTTTTATTATTTTTGTTTCGGTTATGGTCACCATAATAAAAATTGAAGTAAATCAATCCCTATGGGATGATATTTGCATTTACATCCACTTATTACTCGTTAACGAACCGTACATTTGCGGAGTTTTAAATCGAAATATATTTTCACGTAACAAGTTTTTTACTCCGTTGTTGGGGATTGTGTGTTAATTTGATTTTATTTATTTTGACACTAATTTGAACTTTTATTTTATTTAATTTTTCTACTCAAGTTTAGCTAAGTGCTACCATTGATCTTCCTTTAGGTCTTATATGCGAAGGTCGCTTGATAGTGAATTGAATCCTACTAATCCGGAAATTTAATGCACCTTTCATCATAGGCAAAGGGAGGCAAGAGTAGCACAGCAAAAATAGCAAAAACAACAAGTACCAATGGCTAATCAGCAGATCGAGCTAGTGATTAATTGATGCGAACCCCGTAGCAACGTTGACTACGAAACCCACAACGAGATTGACGAACTCAAGAAAGCCAAATTAATCCAAGAGTTTAGGATTAACCCAAAAGAAAATCGAACAAAAAAACCCAATAAGTACGACGCTTGAAAGACCCCTTGATCACGCAATCCAAGAATTAATTCCGGTTGTTTGAACACCACAAGTTAACACTTGATAAGTTCGAAATTGTTCAATGAAGAACGATAAAGAGAAGACAATACGCCTCACTTTAATTCAATATCAATAATGTCAAAGGTTTTTTTAACAATTGAATGGAAACTCCTATTTATACTAAACCTAAAAACTAGGTAAAAATCGTGCAAAAGTCGATCATAATTCCCAAAATATGGAAAAGAATCAAAATCTAACAAAATATGAAAAATTGCTAAAATTGGAAAATTCGCCAAATTTTTGGCTTGTGCGACCGCATGGTGTATTTCCATGCGGTCGCATGGTTCAACAAAAATCCCAATTTGAGTTTCGGAATGCCACCATGCGGTCGCATGGTGTTTTTGCTGTGCGGTCGCACAGGATTATTTTCAGCCTCCGATTTCGTCGCTTGATAACAAATTGATCCAAGTTGATTCGACTTTCGACCCGAACATGAAAGTTGCTCCATTTTGAGTTCCAAACATGGTTCCATCAATGGTTTCTTGAACGAGCAATCCCATCGCTTGTTCACTTGCTTTGCTCTCGATCGCGTCATCGGTCCACCTTCGATTATCAACGAGTCTCGTCTCGTACTTGCCTTCTTCTGGTTCGGCTCTTGGATCATATCAAGGGTGCTCGTACTTTATCCCATACCCCATCCTACACCATAACCCGCATGAGGCAAGGCTACTTCACTCATGTAGAGCGACGCTCATTGTTGTCGTTATAAGTAGCGACAATTCTATGTAGCGAAATTTCAATAGTTTTAATATATATAAGATGGCAACTAAAATTATTTAAAGGATATGATAAATAATAAAAGCCTTAGTTTACTAAAGTCAATTTAATTGTAAGAATGAAATTTGGGTGAAAAGATAATGAATTTCAGTGAATTGAATTGCCTAAAACTTGTTTTACTGGGAATTATCAATTAAATGTGTTTGATTGGTATAATTTTTCACCTGAAAAATGTTGAATCTCATAAGGCTTCAAGTATCTCGATGCATAAGCAACTACATTACCTTGTTGCATTAAAGCACATCCAATACCTAGATCGGATGCATCACTGTCTATTACAAAACCTTCCAATTCTCCAGATATGGTTAAAACTGGAGCATTGATTAATCTCCTCTTTAACTCCTCAAAAATGCATTCGTATTTCTCTATCCATCAAACTTTACACCTTTATGAGTTAATGGTCTTGATATTTTGAAGAATTCCTCAAAGAACCTTCTGTAGTATCCTGCTAAACCCAAAAAGCTATGAATTTCTCCTACATTAGTTGGCCTTGACCAATTCAATATTGCCTCTACATTATTGGGGTCTACCTCTATTTCCTGTGATGTGAGCAAATGACCTAGAAAGACCACCCATTCTAACTAGAACTCATACTACTTGAATTTTGCAAAACGTCTTTTTTTCCTGAGAATCTCTAGTATAATTCTTAAATGTTTTTTGTGCTCTTCTTCACTCTGAGAGTATATCAAGATATCATCAATGAATACAATGAAAAATTGATCCAAGTATTCATGTAAAATGCGATTCATCAAGTCCATGAAATCTTCAGAAGCATTTGTTAAGCCAAATGGCATAACTAATAACTCGTAGTGACCATACCGAGTTTAAAAGTCTATCTTTAAGATGTTACTAGATTTGATCCTCAACTGGTGGTATTTCGACCTTAAGTCGATCTTTGAAAACACTCTAGCCCCTCATAGTTGATCAAACAAGTCTTCGATTCTGGGCAGAGGATAAATCCTTTTTCCAACAATTCCTCTATTTGGGCCTTCAGTTCCTGTAACTCCTTTGATGTCATTCTGTAAAGAGCCTTAGAAATGGGCATGGAACTGGAAACTAGATCAATCATGAACTCTACTTCCCATTCTGACGACATTTCATTCAAATCACCAAGAAATGCCTCTAGGAACTCTCGTACCACCTTAACATCACTCACTTTCAGTTTTTCATCTTCCTTAGCTACTGTTGACATAAAAAATCCACTACAATCTTCTAATTTCAAGAGTTTCTTAGCCTTCAATGTCGAAATGATATGAGGTAGGGTTTTTGTCTTAGTTACTAAAAGACGACGTTCTATTTCTCCAGTATGTTTAAATACGACTTCTCATTCAAAACATAAAATAATTGCGTGATTCTCAGACAACTAGTCCATTCCCAAAATTATGTCAAACTCTTGCATGTTTAAGACATATAAGTTTGTTGCTAAGGATTTATCACCAATATTCTCCTTAGCTATCCTCACTAGTGTATGTACCTAACACTTCTCTTAAGGACATTGCAACTTCTAAGGTAGTATTTATATAATCATTAGGTGCATTGAGTTCTCTTACAAACTTTGGAGATATAAAAGAATTAGCGGAGCCAGAATCAATCAAAATATAAGCAAAGGTTTGAGATACACGAATGTTACTCGCTAAGACATTGCGGTCCTTCTCCTCTCCTTGTTCTATAAGATTCTCATGTTTCTGCTATTGTTGCTTTTGCATATGTCCCTTTGGACATGTTTTTGCTACATAGACTGTTTTACCACGATTGAAGCACATACTTGTCCCCATGAGGCACGCTCTAGCATGACGCATTTAGCACTTGCCGTAAATTGGATACTGCAAATAATTGTTTGTGCTTGAGTCTCCTTTACATTTCTTTACGAAGTCCTGATTTCCTTTCCCTTGTAATCCTCTCACTTCTGCTTTTTTGGCCATACATTAAATCTGCCAATTGTGCCTTAGCTAACACTTCATGGTAAGTTCCTAACTAAAGCACTACCAAAGCCTGCCTTAGATCATCTCTCAACCCTTCTTCAAAAGATCTGACCCTTTTCTCTTCCATGTCCACCAGGTTAAGGGCATAATAGGATAACTCCTCAAATTTTCTCTCATACTCAGTGAAGGACATCGAGCCTTGAACGAAGTTGAGGAACTCTCTCTCCTTCTGATTGCGTATACTCGTAGAATAGTACATTCTTAGGAATCGTTCCTTGAATTCATTCCATGTCCAAATATGTCCGCAAGCCCTTGACCTTGAGGTTGAGTCCCACTAATACATAGCACCTTTCTTAAGCATAAATGTTGCGTAGATAACCTTCCTACCATCCCGATAGTCAACGAGGTCAAAAATCATTTCTATTCCAACCAGCCAATCCTCTGCTCCAATGGGTTTGATATCGAAGGTTAGGGGATGTTGTTTCATGAAAAGATCTACGATAACCATAGTAGTATTCCTGTTGTCATATGTCATCGCTGGTGCTTGCGACTGAGGTAACGACGATTGTGATGGTGCCGATTGTTGTGATGGTGTTTGTTGCGCACTGTTGCTTCGCTCATCATAACTAGAAATTGTTGAGTAAATAGTGGGTCAATGCCACTAGGTTGGGGTTGTTGGGATTATTCGCCATTGTTATTTGCTCTCCTAAATCGGGGTGCCATAGCTTAATAAACTATAATAAGATAAACAAAAGGGTAAAGGAATTTTTTTCCATATTTTATAAAAATTTTGTAAAATAATAATTTCTTGAAATATGATTTTTTTAATAGAAGTTTTGTAAGATGGCAATTTCTCAAATTAGATACTTCATAACAAATTTTCCTTTGATCAGGGTTTCTAGAAATGGAAGTTTTGTAAGCTATCTTAAAATAATGGTTTCAAAAATCAAAAATTCTTAAAAGTTTTTAAAGAATGAAGTTTGGAAATCTTCTTAAATTTAGAGTGAGTATGCAATATTGTTTTCATTTTATTGGCTTGAATATCACTCGTCTGAGTGGCTTCCAGGTGAAGGGGGGTCACAAGTGGACAACTTAAATTATAAGCTTTCCTTAGATAGTTTAGATCTTTTTGACAAAGCCCTTCAGTTTTGCGAATATAGAAACCAAGAAAACTCAAACTATAAGCAAAAAATGAAAATATTTTGTGGTATGATTTTCCTAATTAGACAATTATTTGATCGAGAGACTTTCTAAGGTCAACTATTCTAATAGATTGATATATTCGTTAATGTACTTAATAGTCTAAAGTCACATAATATCATAAAATTGTCACTCTCATAACAAAAAAAAAATTCGAAGTTTAAACCTTCATAAATTTGCACTATCCAAAAATTTGGGAAGTTTCCGTAATTAGGTACATATAGAGAGAATTTTGTACTTAAATAAGCACATTTTCATAAATAAACAAATTCGCTTAATATAATTTAGTACATATTTATTCATATAATCATGCATAAACATGTTTAATTTTAAATAAATCAGCATGTTCTAAACATAGGTAAGCATAATGAAAATGATTATTGCATTTACATGTTTTTCTACTTGATTCGATGGCGTCAGATTTTGAAAAGTGGCATTGTGGGGTGGTGATATAATGCGCTTTAAATATTTTATTTTTTAAAAAAAAAGCTTCTACAAAAATGTAGACCCGCTCTGATACAATGTTGTAAAGACCCAAATTTTTACCTTTGGAATAATTATGCATGTATCGTAGAAGAATACTTTCATAAGCAATGAAAAACGTAATATTTTCTAAACGTGTGAGGATTTAAAATTAATTTTAAATCAAAATTACAATGAACATCATTAAAACTTTAACTACTTAAATTATTCTTCATTTTTCAACCACACAAGCACAATCCACCTACGATTGCCTTGAACCTATATTTTTAGTTACCCATAAAATATTTAACATATGTGTGAGACATAAATCTCAGTAAATGAATAATAATGAATTTGCATATCATATTTGAATACGGAAAATCACATACATAGGGTGACAGGAGAATTAACATCTGGACTTCGTGGTTATAATTCTCATGCGTAGCGCTACTAAACTCCGATCCTTTGAACTTACACGTATAAGACCCTTATGATAATCATAGCTTGGATTTCCATATTGTCATATTCATAACATAAATTTCTATAATTTAAATAATGATGGAACAATTCTTACTACTATACTTATCTTTTACTTGACAATTCAAAATCATAGAAGAAGTGATTGTTGGAAGGAGATTCTTGAGCCGCATATCGAGTTGTGTGATTGAGCAAGTGTATGAGTATATTTAATATGAAAAAGGACAAAAGAAAGAGTAAAGGAGCAAAGACAAACTGATAGAGCTCGAGAAAGAGAGTTCAAATACTTTGCGAAGAATAATCCAATGTTGAGTTCAACTTCTATTTATTGTGCAAATTCTTGGATCATGTGTAGGAAATTGAAAGGGAATGGCTAGACGTTAGGCATAGTCAAAGCATTATTGGTGCATTGTCTTAAATGTTTGATCAAATCAATTGACTTAGCTTGAACTTGGCGCAAATAATGTATGTGGTCAAATCAATTACATTTATTTATGTGGTCAA
>NC_036239.1:14343706-14347487 GCF_002742605.1 Olea europaea var. sylvestris
GCTGTGCATGTATAAGTAGATTCCCAACAGATTTAACTATTAGGAAGATGACACTTATCATCTGCAAGAAAATGATTTAGCAATTACTAATCAATGAAGAGCATTAACTTTTCTTTGATTTGTTCACTTCTTTTGTTAACATAAAATTCATGGCACGCTAATTGTGATGTAGTGGATTCTAAGTGTCCTTCTGACTGTAATTTAACCAAATCTATTGTGGCAAGTTCCATATGTTGGGGACTCATTCTCATGTGACTCGCTTTTATTGAACTAACATCCTCATTTCTTTTGAAGAGTAATGTCATAAAGAAATCTGGTTTTTTCCAAGAGGTTTTATGCATTTGATAAGGAATTCTGTATGAGATTTTACATAACAATCTTTTATAAAGATTTCTGTCATGGTAGGAATTGTGAGGGTAAAATATGTGATTGGCTTAATGCAAGAAATAAAATAAGATTTAAATTTGAGTCCATTTAAAAGAGGCCAGAGTCATTTTTTTCATAATTGTTTAATAATATCAAAACCAATAATAAGATCTTTTCCTGGTAATGATGATCCAAGTAGTTTATGAGAAATATTGAGTTTGGGGAAGAACTAGAGTGTTACTAGTTTGCTAATAAGTATTGTGGCATAATATTCATTTGGATGCTCCAAAATTATTTTGGTAGGGTTTTCACATATTTTTAGGAAGTATGGTTGGGTTAAGAAGATGATGCCGCTCTTGTATCAAGTAATGCCACAATCATAATGGGTTTTCACACTTTTCCGAGAAGAGTTTTACTTTAATCATCGGTACTGACAAGGAAACACTTATGACCTACATTCCAAAGCATTCCTATAATACCTTCACCACTACTACTGTCATTTCTACTAGTATCATCATGGTATTTCGGGCAAAAATAGTTTCTGGTAATTGTTGTTCTTCCTTTGAAAACAATGATTCCATATCCTCTTCATCAAGATTGACTTAAGCTGTTGAAAGAATCTGATTGAGAATTTTATCTTTTCTTTTGCTAGCACAATTTTTTACAAAATGACCTGTTCTTCCATAGATAAAACATCTATTTCCCTTCTTTCATGAAAACATTTTTCTAAAAAATCTTTTCTCTTGGTAAAGTTTTATCCTCTCTTACTGGACATGATATTTCTGCTTTTGAATTTCTGGGTTTTGAGCATTCACATTCTCTTTCAATATGTCTGCATTTGATTCTCAAATTTGACTAATCATAGGCTTTGTTAAATTGTTTTTTCATTATGTTGAAGTCTCTGAAGAATTTCCTTTGGTTGTAGAGTTCCTTCAAAATTTTTAGTACCTAATTGTGAACTTTTCCAATAGATGTTTAAGATAATGCCTATCCTTTAAGCTCTATCATTCAACGAGTTTCCTGACCTAGGAGCCGTAGAAGAGATTCAAGGAATGCTTGCTTGAGAGTAGTGTCATCAAGTACTCATCGTTTCATAATTTCTTTAAAGTGTTTGTCTAAGTCTTTTGGTTTGTAGGAGTAACACTTTAATTGGAAAAAAATTTTACGGGCCTTTTCTTTCGCATGGTTAGGTTTTTCACAAAACTCTTAGTGTATATTATCAAAAAAGTTGTCAAGATCGTGAGTATTTGTCCATTGTTGTTGTCAATAACCAAGGGATATGAACCATTCTTTAATGAGACCCATGATATTGGCCAAAACTCTTCTGATGACCATATTTTGCATCATGTCGAGCTTTGTCAACTCTGGAGTACCCCATGCCTATATTTCTTGTAGCCTCGATCTCCATTGAGAAGATGGTATATCATTAAGAGTAATTTGACAAATAAATTACTATGTTTAACTATCTGACCTTCTTCTATGACAAACAAATCTTCATCCTCATGTTGTCCAAAATATGCCTCACAAGGTGATTCTTCAACGTTTAAACTCCTTTGTGTTTCATCAGCCATATATAAAGAATGATAATCCTCATCAAAGGAAGATTCATAGGACTCAGAGCTAATGTCATTAGTTATAAAAATGGGTGGATGTTGTGATGCGGATGAGTTCTAGAATTTAAATTTCTCTAGAAAGGTAAAGATGGGTTTGTTTTTTATTTTTTTTCCATCATTTGTGATGGTTTTTGAGAAGGATTGTTTATGGGCCTGGTGGTTTGATTGTTTGTGATTTTCTTTTTATGACATTAGCTGGTTTTGTCATTCTTTCGCGTTTTTTAAGGGGGAACAAGGAGGCAGTTCCATAGTTTGTGTTTTAGGTGATTAAGCTGTATGCTGTGAATTTTGTTGATGGGGAGGAAGACTATTTGTGCTTGACAGGAAGAAGGGTTGAGATTTCATATTAGTAAATTGATTTTTTAACTGTTTGATTTCCTTTTCTTGGTCATCAAATGGGAGTCTTTTGGCTAGAAGAGACATGATCTCATTGTGAACAGTCTCTATTTCTTTGTGAATTATAGTTTATCTAATTTATATGTTGTTTACTAGTAAAACTTAATGATTGTAACTTTGAAAGAAATGAATGAAAATTGATGAAAATGACAATTTTCAAAGTTCAGTAACTAAATTGTAAACGTCCAAAAGTTGACTTGGACCAGGGAATAATGGTTGAAGATCACATGAGATCAATTGGATGAGATTATAAGACAAATGATGAGAATCTTACAAAGAAAAGACTCAAGCTGGACAAAGGAGCAACATTGGGGACCAAATTGACTACGGGTAAATTTAAAAAGTGTGATTGCAACCCCCTTAGGTTTTTGCAATCGTAACATAGAACCCTATGCAATCGCATGGAAAAATCTTAGCAGACATATAATTTTCTTATTCAATTGAAAGTCTTTTGAAAATTAAATTGAACGCATTTTCTGACCTAATTCCAGCCACTTAAGTACATGGGGGATAAATATTGGGGGACCTCTTTCACATCGATCATATCATACAAATCTCACAATTAAGAGGGGCCAGTTTACCATAATTTGAAGGAGAAGAACAAGTCTAGCATGGATTTGAAGGCAAGAAACATCAAGAACATGAAGAATTAAATTTGACATTGAAGATCAAGAAAAGAAATAAATTTTGCATCTCATTCTTGTAGTTATACTTTTCAAGTGATGATTTTCTAATTTTTTTGTGCAATTTCATTAGGAATATGTTAGACTAGATCTTTCTTGCGTTGGATGAATATAAACCTTATTGTTTGATTATATTCCTGTCAAAGACAAAAGTCTAGAGTATTTGTGTTCTCAATTGATACTGTATGTCTTATTAAATTATTTAATTGTTTGCTCACCATTTTGGTAATTAGTTACTTATTATGTTTCCAAAAGGTTTATGATAGGTTTAAAACTTTGTGATTTCAAAATACGAGCAATAGATGATAGGAATAACTTATTTGTCGAGTGTAATCATATAGATAATCATAAAATTTAATGAATTACTTTGCTAATGAATTCAAAATAGGAATATGACCGGTTCATACTTAAAATAAGTGTAAATTACCTCGAGTGACATAGTTAAATAAAATTGGATTATTGAATATCAAAACTAAGGATGTACATTTTTTCTCGGAATTGAATAGAACATATTGATTCGTTTTCGGCTCCTTTATTAAATAGATCGGTTTTGGGACCATGCATTGAGAACTAATCGATTTCGATTGGATTCTTAGTACTGCTTTAAAAATCAATATTGAATTCGGTTCTCCTTATTTTCTCTTTTTGCTAGTGTATTGCACAAATTTGTACCAGATACTTGAACATTAAACCCTAAAATTATATTACGACAAAATTTCACTT
>NC_036239.1:14348805-14359110 GCF_002742605.1 Olea europaea var. sylvestris
TCTTTTTGCTAGTGTATTGCACAAATTTGTACCAGATACTTGAACATTAAACCCTAAAATTATATTACGACAAAATTTCACTTGTATACCTTTCTTCTTCTTTCTTTCATAGCAAAACCTAATGGGTCAACTTTTAAATCTAAATAAAGTACTTCACAAAAAATTCATAGTTTTATTGCAATCCCATTAGGAAAGAAGTGTATTTTTAGTTCAATTTTTTTTGTAAGAACTAGTAGAATATTAGAATCATTTTTAACGTAAATTGTTCCATGATTTTTTTTTTTAAATAATTTTTGGTCTAGACTTTAAACTTTATATTGTGTTTAATAGTTTACCCTTTTTATGCCCTTATAATCTTTAGCCTTGGAATGTATTTTTGTTTGTTGCACTATTTAAATGATTTTTATATTATTAGATTATGAGAATCATAAGTGATTTCAACTCTTTTTTAGTCTATTATTAATCTAACACGCATTTTATACTTTATTTTTATAAATTTGTAATATAAAGAATCAAAATCGGATCGAACCGAATTAGAACCAATCAGTACGATTTCGATTCTATTATATAGTTAGATACGGAATCAATGGTTCCATTTTTCAAGATTCTCACTGATTCAGTTCGATTTATCACACTTAATCATACTACATCACATAGATCTAAACTTAATAATAGGAGGATACATAGTCCAAAACATACATCTCTTATTTAATTCAAAATGATCTTAGATAACTAGTTGATAATTTAGACATAAACACATAAATCTGTTTTGTTAATTTTACACTCAAATTTGATAACGGATTAGTAATATTCAATTTAATATTTATTACTCACGAGACGATATTTTTATTGAATATATTATTACTAGTCAAAAAATATTAATAAAAAATTCAATCGGATCAAATAACAAATAGAAAATTAATTTATCAGACTGTATTAATATAAGAAAGAGTTTTGCTTGATGGCTAGGGCCTAGTCCTGGCCAAGTAGCTTTATTGTATAAGAAAAGATAAAAATATACTATAATTTACTCGTCAATAACTTATAAAAAATGAAATATGTAGAAAGAACGAACTTTGATTAGTGACTGAGACGACTTACTATAGGTAAAGCACCATTAATGATTCTCGAAAATATCATCGACAACATTGACATCAGCAATATCTAATGAAGGTGAATTGATGATCATCAACGATGTCGGTGCTAGTAATTTCATTTGAATCGCGAATATATATTAATTTATATTAGAGCAATCAATAATTATACCATCGATGATTATCGACGAAATTTGCTTTGGCGATAATTTGCTCTACTATATGTATTATTATTGTTATTTTCAAAAAAAAGGTCATTTGAACATTTTATCAAAGACCCCCAATTCACCTTTGGTGGCGATTAAAATGTAAGAACTCTCAACAAGATCACAATCGACCAAGTAAAGGCCAATCGAAGAGGATAAAACTCCCTTTTACACTTGTAGAGACGAACTCTTGATTATGGGGTTTCAACTATAAAAAGGATCCAGTTGTGGTAATATAAAACATATCAATATATTTATACCAAGATAACACTCAATTTTTCACTTATCTATATTGATTTGAACGTTAAAGAGCAATACTTTTATTTATCTTACATATTTTTGAAGCACCTAGATGAAAAAGTTGACATTTTCACTTTGAAGCCAATATGATCTTTATTCAATTACTTAAGCCGAAACAAAACAATCAATGAAGGATGGGGATTCTGCCATGCTTGTCCCATCTTGATAGAGCATGCTACGCATAAATCACTCAAAAAAACTTCGATTTCTCCCAAATCGCAAAAATCACTCAACAACAAAAAGGTGAGATCAAATTCCAATATTGATTCCACAAAGGCAACCATGGCCAAACCATTGTCATCTCTGCACACACCTCCAATATCGTTGTTCAATCTCACATTTCGTAGTCGTGGAAATTTTCTACAACTTGGTGGTGGTGTCCGATTTTCTCGTAGTGGCTGGATTGACTCTTAAGAAGTCAGCCTTGCTAGAATTTGCATCAATTGGAATTCTTAGCCAAAGTTTTAGAGAATGTGATATTCGAATGATAGCGTATAGTTAAAATAATTTTTAAATTTGACCTTTTAATTGCTCCAAAGGATTAAAAATATAAAATCCTCTATATCTAAGTAATGCGAAACAAATAGTAATTGTCTTATGTAGCAATGTCACATAGATCATAGAGATATGAAATTTGACTCTTTATGGGCACAGTATACATACAAACTCTTGTTTCCTGGCTTGTTGGGACACATCCGCGATTTACCTTCCTCGCAATGCTTCAGGGACAGGGTCGTGGGAGCCCTCAAAGTTAGAGTTCAACCCCTTTTATTTTATTTTTAGAGAGATCAATTTAATGAAGAGGAATTTGCTTATTTCACGCCATATCATTGGCTCGACGTTGGTAGTATTAAAGTTTGGAGTCCATCTTAATAATATCAACCTTTTTAAGAGGAGAAGCCTAATATCTTTATAAATTAGTATTTATTTCGATATTAAATCGATGTGGGATAACACATCCCTTAACAGAGTAGCCCAAGATCTTTTTAAGTTGGTCTATATTTCGGTATTTAACCGATGTGAGATTTATTCCTTTAACATGCCCTGCAAGATGGTGGCTTTTTTTTAGCAGATCAATCTTGAAATTCGTGTGCTCATTTTTTAGATTTAATCGGATCGAATAGCTCGTTGAAACTTACTGGGCTCTGATACTATGTTAAGACTAGGGCTCCATCTTAATAAGGTCAACCTTATTAAGAGGAGTGTCCCAATCCTTTATAAATTGGTCATTATTTCGATATTTTATTGATATGGGAAGGTTGACCTTATTAAGATGGACCTCAAGTCTTAATATGATATCAGAACCCATTAACCTTCAACGAGCGATCCGATCTGATTAAGTCTCTGAAAATGAGCACACAAATTTAAAGATTGATCTGCTCAAACGAGTCAACATCTTATGGGGCATGTTAAGGGAATATAATTCTACATCAGTAAAATACTGAAATAATGACCAATATATAAAGGATTGAAACACTCCTCTTAATAAGATTGACCTTATTAAGATGGACCCCAAATCTTAACATAGTATCATAACTCAGTAAGTTCCAACGAGCTATTCGATCCGATTAAGTTTCAAAAATGAGTACATGAATTTCAAGATTGATCTATTAAAAAAAGAGCCACCATTTTGTGGGGGCATGTTAAGGGAATAAATCTCACATCGGTTAAATATCGAAATATAGACCAATTTAAAAAGATCTTGAGTCATTTCTCTTAATAAGGTTGACCTTATTAAGATAGACCCCAAATCTTAACAACTAGACTAAATGTAGAAGTATTCCTTTCCCAGTCTTCTTTTTTCTTGAAATGGTTTTTCTCACTTAAATCGTAAACAAGGAATATATTTTCCTTTTTCTTTTTTCTGTACAAAATCCTTCCATAAGCCTCGGTCCCAACTAATTGGCGCTCCTTCTCTCTCTCTCTCTCTCTCTAAAAAGCGGGAGGAAGAAGACAGAGCCTCTCCTCAGTAATCCTCATCAGATCCCGACACACACGAGCACACAGCAAAACACCCGCCACAGAGAATGCTTCATCCCGTCATTCCATTTTCATGAAATTATTGTTTATATATATACATGAAAATATAGAATCTATACATATATAGACAAATACGGGGAAGTGTTTAATCTTCCATAGCAGTAAATGAGGTGCAAGAAGCATCCTGCGGACCTCAGTAGCAGCGTCGGCGTCTGCGCCTCCTGCCTCCGGGAACGGCTGTTCTCCGTTATAGCGGCACAGGAGCAAGCCTTGGCTCAGAAACAGGCCCAGGCACGATCCCGAGAAGATCGATTGGAATTTGATGCAGAACAACCCCCTCCTGCTTTTCCCCAGTCAGCTTCGCCGTATATTTCCCACCGGAATTCTGCAACTGCCGCAGCCTCCAGGTGGCACCTCAACGGTCACGATCAGCGATTCTACAGTACTCCCCAGGTGGGCCCAACTGGGTATATATCAGCCGTTGATAGTAGCGTCAAGATGAAGTGTGCCGGAGGAAGAATTTCTTCTCTTTTTTCGGGTCTATTTAGGTCCAAAACGGGAAAACCAGACTTGGATTCGGGTCAGAATCCGGATTCTTCAGTTTCCTGTCAGCTGAATTCTCGGGATTCTTGTAATGCTTCTCCTTTGTGGTTTTCTGACATTATTCCCGGCCGGAGGAAAAAGCAAATTCAGACGTTTTCACTTGATGAAAATACAATCTGTGCTCAACGGAGAACCTGCCGGAATCTCGACCGAGGAATGTCCCCTGTGAGATATTCCGACGAGGAGGATGAGCATTGCAATGGTGGATCGAGCGGTTATTCGTCGGAGTCTTCTCAAGGGTGGAAGCAAACTCCGCGGAAGACACCGGTGATACGGCGTGGCGGAGGAAGGCAAGGGCATAGCAAAAATGTCACTCACTTGGCGTTTTGTTTGAGTCCATTGGTCCGCGCCAGCCCAAACCGGCACTGGAATCACATGGGATTGCCACCGGAGATGGTTGTGGCCGGCGCAAGCAAAGAGATTAGGGTTCCGACGAAGCCATATCTGTCCACTGCAGCGTCGCTTGGCAAGAATCGGTCCCGTAAACTCGCCGATTTCGGGAGGTACAATCCTAACAATTAATCGCCGTGACCGTTGACTTTTGACTTAACCTCACCGCCGATTACCTGCCACCATGCTGAAGACGATTTTGCCCCTTACTACGGTTCTATTACGTCACTCTGTTCTTTATTATCAATTTTATTACTAAGCAGTAAAAGAAATAAAATTTATACTACCGCATGATAAGCTCAGTAATGTGAGGTTTAAGTGGTGAATTTTTAGTGGGTTAGAGTGGTGAACTACGGTGGATGGTCCATTTGTTCCCCATTAAATGTTAATGGTTTTTGAATTATGATGTGTCAATAATGTGTACGTAGTTTGACCGTTCAATGTGATCTAAAGTAAAATCTTATTTTCTGTTTGGTTTGGATTAAAATTTAATTTTTATCTAAGTTAAAGTTAAATAATTAATATTAATTAAATTTTTCATGAGTTTCGTAAGTTTTTAATCACATATTTCAAATTTTTTTATCACAATCTACTAAAAAATTTAATTTTAATTCCCATCAAATACCTTCTAAAGGATATTTTTTCAATTCCAATAATATTTTTTCAATTCCAATAGAGATCATTACATGGCTGTTTGTTTTGATGATGTTTTTGGAGAATGAACACTCTAAATGGGGACAGGGATTTGGTAAGAATGAATCGATAAGGCCGTGCAAACAGCCGTCTTGATTGAGTCGAGTTTGAAATGGGTCCTTTCAATATGTTGCGGAAGAGTCCCAAAAATATAAAAGATAGGAAGGTTTGTCGAATGGGTCCCCTTTAAATCAGTGACGGATCTAAGAATTCATGTGAACACATGCGAATTCAAGTGAGCATAGGTGGCCGCTTGAATGATCATCCAATATAAGGAAAAATTTCTTTTGACAAAGTAGCATGTATGATCGTAGTTGCTCATGAAGTGTTGACTCCACCCCTGCTTGAAATTTAGGGTAGTAGTAACATATACAGATAAACTAAAAGATATGACACCCTACCCCGTTGGGTTACCCCGTGCATGCAATGATTAAAAAAAAAATAAAAAATAAAAAATGGAATGATAAAAATGTAAATTCTGTCTCCATCTGCTTTGAGTTTTTAATTTGGGTAGAGACCGTTGAGGAGTAATTTCAAGGTCAGATGGTGTGTTTATTATGTGACGCTGACTTGTGCTATACAACGACTGTATGCAGGTAGTGTCTTAGTTCGAGTGGGGCCAAAGATGAGAGACGGTGTCGTATTAACGAGGACCTGACCATGAGGAAAGTTGGTCACAAATTTATCAATAAACAATTTTCATTAAAACTTGGTGAAAGAATAACATGCACCACGGTTGTGTTAGTATTGAGGCGTATACCCCCCAATGTGTGACTCATCCCTCGGACCTGAAATATTTGTAGAGATCGCTTGCCCTTTCTCAGCCATCCCGGCCCTTGATCACTTCCATCTGTAACTGACGAAAGGGAAGATAATCGTAGTTTATTGGGTTAAATGTATTGTAGGTGATCCAATTTTGAGTTAATGTGCATTCTAGGTCACTCATATTCAATTTGGCGCAATTAGTAAATTTAACTTCGATTTGCTTATAGGTCTTGTCAATCTCATTCAAGTTGCTGCAAGTTATGAAACTTTGATTTGCTTGTAAATTTGGCTATTTATAAATTGTCGTCAATTTATTTAATGTTTTATGATGGTGCGGACATTAAACCAACATATGATTATCCTATATGTCCACATCTGCTATGCCCATATCAAATACGACACTGCACCATATTTAAAAAATTGAGGAAATTTCACGTAATGTCCATTTTCAGCGAGTCATTTGCCAAAATGTCCACAATTTTGTCAATGTCCATTTTCGAATTATGTAGACGAAAATACCCCTGTTAGAAATATTATTTTCACACAAGAATTCAAAAAATTCCATATCACTATTCATGTTAATCAACGTAGAAATGTCAATCAGCATTAAATGCCTGGGTTGGATAGGTGTGGGTCGGGTTATGGGTCAAGTAGGTGCGGGTCGAGTTGGATCGAGTTATGGGTAAAAAATGGAAAACCTGATATAACTCGACCCGAATAAAAAAAAAAAAAAAAAGAAATGAAGGCGGGGGAATGAAAAAATAAAAGAAGCCCTAAACTAAGTCCTCTTAACTCTCACTCTCAGTCTCTCAATCTTCACTCTGACCCAACTCACAGACAACGAGCCTGTCCATTTCTCTCTTATTTTCCCAGGTGCCGTTTGCCCACCACACTTCAGAGTCCAGTGTTATTGAATAAGTTTATTTCGTTATTTTTTTTTATTTCGTTATTTTTTTCACTTCCCCAAGTCTCCCCTCTTCCTAAATCCTAAGATTTGGCTAGTTTAACATAAATTGATGTCAAGGTCACTGAGTGTCTCTATTCTATTGGGCGAGCAAATACTAACTGTTGATACAATTTGAGATAAAAATTGGTACATGTGAGATACTGTAAAAAAGGTTGAAGAGGAAAAGTGTTTAAAGAAATCAGGAAAATGATTGTACTTTCTGTTGTCCCTGTTATTGCATTTTTGCTTTTGAGATATAATCTATATGTGAACTAAATTTGATGCTGCTGGATGATAAATAACACTAGTACAAAGTGAAGAATACTCCATTTGAGGCATATTTCGCATCTAAGTTAGGCAATAAACATGATGAAATGACACAGATTGTGTTGCTATTATACACTCGTAAGACTGTTTGAATGCTTATCAGCAACTAAATGGCTTCATTTTCGCATCAAATTTGTTCTGCATCTTGTTGAGGATTGCATTTGTATATTGATGGTTTCTTATGGAGGAAGATTGTGATAGGTTGATAACAGATAGAAAACTTTGTCAAATCTTACGACATGTATACTTGATTTTGCGTATGGTCTGTTGTAGTTGGCTCTAAATTTATTTAATACAAGGCTATGTTGTTGTTATTTATTTTGTTAAAGAATATTGTATTTTCGACTTATTTGCATATCCAAATTAGGCAATTAACTTAATGAAATTGTAGAAAATTGTGTATATACTTTTGAACTGTTTGAATGGTGATCAACTATAAAATGGTTACATGATAGCTGCAGATCAGAAGTCAGGTTTGTTTTAATTTTAACAATTAAACAACTTAGTTTAGATATGATATTTTATCAAACCATTGTATTGTAAAAATTATTTTTCTTGCACTGCATTTTAACAAGAATGTTATATTTGATTTCATTTGTACATTCTCATAGTATTTGTTAAAGTATTGTTTTCATTTGTAGATGAGTATGACACACCGATATAATATTCCGGAGGAAGAACGTGTTCCGGCCCATGTGTCGCAAGTGAGCAATACAAAATATATATCAGTTGTCCTCAACAAATTGGATCCACAGCAAAAGCATCAGTTGGAGGACAGTTGTATAGGATATGTTGCAAGGTTACCGGAGCTGAAACTATCTGCTCAATTAATTCATGAAATGGTAAACAGATCGGTGGTATGCCGAAAGCGGTTTGAGGCTTGGTTCAAGGTGAACCAAAGGTTTGCACGATTTGGACTACCTGAGTTCGCACTAATTACTGGCTTGAAGTGCAGTCCAGTGCCTAAAGGTGCCGAAGTTGACAAAATCCTAGAGAAAACCCGTCTACAAGATAAAATGTTTGCTAATATGGACAGGATAACGTGTAGCGACCTGGAGAAAGCTTTTTTGAAATGTGCCAACCGTAACGATCGTTACAAGCTTGGGTTGGCACTAATTATTGAAGGGGTATTTAATTCAAGAGATCGAAATGTAGGAATAAATTCGACAACTCTTTCCATCGTTGACGACTTGGATTTTTTCAATGCCTACCCATGGGGGATAGTATGTTTTCAACTTCTCATCAAATCACTACTACGTGGATGGGGAAGAAAGGCGGACATGGTAAAAGTGAATGATTGTGATAGGATGACTTACACATTGTACGGATTCCCTCTTGCTGTCCAGGTATACATCTATTTTGGTTCATTTCAGTTCTTCTCATCGCTCATTGTTATTTATCTCCAAATATGGTTATTACTGTTACAAATGTCATGCAGATTTGGACGTACGAGGTAATTTCGGAGTTGGGAGCTCGATTCTCGAGTAAGACTTGTGACGATGTCCCGAGGATATTGCGGTGGTCTGGCATGAAACAACCTCATTCCCGAACATATTCAGATTTTTTTGAGAAGACAAATGTATGCGATTTACATACTTAATTGCCTTACACTCCGCAATATATATTTTTTCATTTCGCCTATTTTTCTTCTCCTGTAAGTGCACTTGTGGGCTACGCTGCGAACAACTGCTGCAGAAGAATTACAGCCGTACTTCATCGATCTAGTTCCATTGGAAGACGCAGCCGACCCCATTTTAGATGATCTTGTTGCTCAATCAATAGAAATACAAGCTTGTCCAGTTGACGATGATATCATACGGAACGATGACAACAACCATCGACAAAATAAATCCCAGAGAGGCAACAAAGGTGGACATCGTCATCGAGGTTTGCATCTGGTTGAAGGCAGAGAAGAAGAGCATGGGGATCCCATCGTTGAAAGACATGTGTCTTTAAATGAGATAAGAGTTATCTTGAATGAGCAACGGGAGGCATTTGAGAGCAAGATGGGGGATTTGAGGAAAGAAATAAACACAAGATTCGCTAGTCTCCAAAATGATCTGGGAGGTCATGTGTGTGGTTTGAGAAATCATGTCACTGATGAGATGAATGTTCTTCGACGAAGGTTTGATGAAGTTGCTACAGAAATTGGACAACACAATGTTGGTACTGAGTATGGTGGATTTGGTCATGACGATCGCAGTGGAGACGAGCCCCGACATGATGTTTTCACTCCCAATATTTTTGCAGACAGACAGGATGTCGGAGAGGCAACTGAACCAATTGTTTGCAATATCCCTGATGTGTCCATAACGTCAGGAGGTGGGGTTGGAGTACTTGGGTCAGTATATGTTGTTTGTGATATTGTGAAAGAGGCACCAGCCGTTGTACCGACAGTTGGTGTGACCATTGATGATCAACTGGTTCATGATAGCATCGTTTCTGGACCTTCGATGGCAGCTGATCCACCTACACGTAGACCTCAATCGTTTAGGCTGAAGAAGGCTAGTGTAAATACAAAGACGCCATACACACGATCTGATCGCAAGAGGGGTAAGAGGGATGCGTAGAATTTAGAGGTTTACCTATGTTGATTTATATGGTGGTTTTTCAATATGTATTTTGGTTTATGTCGTGGTACGGAAAATATATTTTGGTTTAGACAGTGGTTTGCATATTTTTATTTATATGGTGGTATGTAATATTTTGTGGATATAAACCGGTGGTTGAAAATAGTTTATAACTTTATTATCTCATATAGTGGAGTAGGAGATGTCAATGTTCTAATGAAATGTGGAGAAATCCTATACTTTAGTTGAAATGTCGTTCTATACAAATGTACTGTCAAGTGTCCAGATTAGCAGACATTTAATGTCGAGAACTACACGTCAAATGTCAAGAAATGAGTGAAATGTCAAGAAATATATTATTTCAATATAAATGTTAACATCCCTTATATTTTTGTTTTCAATAATATGTGAACATATGTGTCATTTTGTGT